>NC_057393.1:26462087-26832203 GCF_019320065.1 Cervus canadensis | reverse complement strand
AAATTTTTTGGAGAAATATTGAATCAGAAGTCCTTTATCCATTGTTTTTTATTGTTATGGTAAAAAGAATTCTTTGTATATTCTAGATACATGCCCCTTATCAGATATTTTAAAGTATTTAATTTTCTTTTTCCGGAATTCCTATTAGTATGATGTTGGACTTAATGGATCAGTTCTAATTTTCTTACTTTTTACACTCTGTTTTGATACATGCATGCATTTGCAGCCTACCTTAGGGAGAGGCTCTCAACTTAAACCTCCCATTCTCTATTGAGTTTTTGTTTGACTGCCATCTTATGAGAGAGGCACTAAAAAACTGCTTGGAAATCTGTGAGCCTGGGTGGACTTGCTGTCTGGCCGACTTGCCTGTCAGGGGCAGGAGCTAGCGGGTCATCTTTAAGAAACCTCGAGGTGTCACTGTTAGAAATCCTCTCTGGCATGTTAGATTTCTCTAGAAAGGATCTAAGGATATAAACCTGGCTGCCTAAGAGCTGGATGGCTGAAAGGGGCTGGATGTCTTCATATCAATATCTGTATGATATTCAGAATTTTTCTTAATTCACATTTTCATGGTTTGTGTACTATTCCTGTGTTTTGAATCTGATAACAGTTTCCAAGAGAATAAGTCTCCCACTTTCTATGGAGATGGAAGAAGGGTGAACCCTATAGGACCTGGGGATCTGGCTTAGTTTCCCTACCTCAGTGCTCTCTTTTGAGGGCCTTGTCACCCTGCTTTCTTGGCTTTGCGAGCCTCTGGTTGCTCGTGGTTAGTAGCTCCCTCTTGCACGCATGTGGATTTTCCCATGTTAGCCTGAGCACATCACCAAGTTAGCAACATCTTGTCCAAGTTGTCAGGCTGGCGGTTCCTCAAGGATCTTTGTGTAAAGTGCCTTCCATCCCTTTGGGAAATCCTGAGAGTGGAGAATCCTCTCAGGCTGGGGGATGTAGTGGTGGTGGGTGAGCTTACTGAGTATAGGAAGAGCCAGTGCCAGGGGTTGTGCTGCCCCTTTAAGAAAGATGATCAGGGTTGTGGGGGGTGGGGGAGAGTTATGGTAATGTGGCCTTGAATGTTTAGTATGAACAGTCTCTCTCATTCCTGATTCTTTCAGAGAGATGTTTTTCACAATTGGTTCTGTTTATTTCTAGGTGACTCCACTTGGCCTTACGCTTAAATTCCTCTCATTCTTCAATGGCCTGGTTGACTTTATGCACCTGGATCCTAAGAAAGCCGGAACATATTTCTCAAATCAGCAGGTAAGAAATGTTGCATTTATCTTTTCTTGATTTCACTTGAGTTGCAACCAGTGTCACAGCTGCTACAGGCAGGTCCTGGGACTTGGCTGGCTGGGTGTTAGGGGTGGTGAGGAGAATGAGAGGTGTCTTGGAAGGACCATAGGAAACGGTCAGTGATTATTTCTGGGGATTGAGATTAGAATAGGAGCCTGTGAAGAAGAAAGCACCTTGGAATTTTTGTTTCATGGACTCTGATTCTTTTTCTGTCTTGGTAGTGAAACTTTTACCTTTATAATTTAAAGTGTTCTAAGAAAGTGTTAATGTAGGAGAACAAAATGTATGTTTAATATATATGTTTGTCTTCAAAATATGAAAGTGCTATATGAGATGAATGTGAATGTGAAAGTGCTATGGTACACCTGGCTAAAATACTGCCTGATTATGCAGTCAAGTGTTAGTGGTTAAGTCTAAGTGATTTTTCTTCCCTGATCTAAATATTCAAATTTTCTACAATGATTGTGGATATTTGGGAAGAAAATTCCAATATATTCTAACTGTGAGTTAGAATATATATAGTCACAAGTGTAGAATTTAATTTTTATTAAAAATTCCAAAATGATTTATTTATTTTTTACCAGTAACTCATGCTAATGGAAGCTATAGAGACCTTGTTGGTTTTTTGTTTTTGTTGTTTTATTTTTTAAAGTAGATTTTCCCAGCACCCGGTGATAATATTATTGATTTTTTGGTGAACCTCTTTCTAGTGACTTTGTTTCTCCTTGTAGTCATACTTGTGTACAGAGTTGAGACATTTTACATGCTATGACCTTGTGATCAGAGCAGGCTGTTTCTGGTCTTTCAGATGAGCTTCTGGATACAGTGATGCCAGTGCATGGCTCCTGTTGCATGTGCATTATTAGGCTCATGGTGTTGAGGGGACCCTGATACCCATGATACCCGTGTTCCTGCCCTTGCGTAAGCGTTGATTCAGTCAGACGTAGTTCCTCTGGGGTGTTGTGTGTGAATTTTCCACATGCCGTTTGATTGTACAAACTGATTTTAGTACTTCCACCTATAACTTGGTCAGCACAGGGAGAGTCTTAACCCCTGAAAGTCGGCTCCGGGTCTTGTCTCCAGCGTGCGTTATCCTCATTGTGTCCCTTGTCTAGGTACGGGCCTGTGTCCTCTGCGTGCATCCTCGGACGAGAGCTGTGCGGCTGAGCCTGCGCCCTGTCTTCCTGCAGCCTGGGCGCCCACTCACCCGGCTCTTGTGCCCACAGCTAGGAGCTGTGCTGGATAACGTGCCCGTCCAGGGCTTTTTTGGCAATGCCGGGGCCACCTTTAAGCTGAAGGATGGTGCTCTGGCCTATGCTCGGGTAAGGAGTCTCTTTGTTTCATCAGGTTCTCATCACCAGAAGGACTTAAGGGACATGCGTTCTTTTTGCTTCCTTCATCCCTGAGTATTAGTTTCCTATTTTTGAATTTCCCAAACGTGGCAGACAGTTAATAAGAACTTGAACAAAATCTGTTATATTAGAGTACCTTAAAATTGGCTTGCCTTAATTGATACCACGTTGATGATTGGAACAGGAATTAATTAGGATCTACACCAGGGCTTGGTGAAGTTGTTTTAAAGGGCCAGATAGTAAATATTTTAGACTCATGTACCATATGGACTCTGTCCTAACTACTCATCTTTGTTGTAGCCTGAAAGCAACAAGGACGGTATGTGAATGAAACGGCATAGCCATGTTCCAGGCAAACTTTTACTTACAAAAATAGGCATTTCATTGTGAACTGTGATTTATTGACCCATGATTTAGACTGTTCTCTGACTTTATAGAGATTCTGTGGTAGTAAAAAACAGTTTTTTAGTTAGAGCAGTTATTTTAACATGTAATCAGAGTGCTGTTTTTATGGTAGGTGATAAATGTTCTGAGTCATTTGCACATCTGATTTAATGTCTGATTGTCTCCGATCTCTTGCCTATGACTTGTCCTTAATCACTTGGTACTCTGTAGCGCAACCACCTCTCCAATTCAAAGAAAACTTTCAAACCTGAGGCCTTCAAGCCAGGGAACACTCACAAGTGTAGAATCATCGACTACAGCCAAATGGATGAACTAGCCTTGCTCTCTCTGCGGACGTAAGTCTGTCCACTCACTGTGTGGGGTATAGAGGTGTGCGTCTTTGTCTGTGGTGCACGCTCACAGCGTTTCCTGTTCTTACTTGGTAAGGGTTCTTTTCCTGCCAGTGTGATTTTGGTAGCCCTGAATTTTAGTCAGCCTCTGCCCTAATGTATTTAATCTTGTATTTGCCTTTTGTTCTAGGTCTATTATTGAAGCTCAGTTCCTTTGGTATCATGACATCAAACCTGGGGCTTTGGTTAAGGTAAGACCTCAAGCATGTAATTAGACGCTCTCCCACCTTCAGTCTTTAGTTCACAGGTTAACTGGCAGCTCATTAGTCCTTAGATGAACACATTTAAAGGCATGCTCCTTCCCTCTGCCTGCTAACTGGGATTTGTTTTTCTTCTATTGGGTGACTTGAAATTAATTTCACGGTAAAGTCTTGCTAGCACCATGCCACTACACAGAGGCAGTAGATCATCAGTCTTGACAATTGATGGTGTTTATTAGACCAGGTCAAAAGTTAGTTCTTTGGCAATTTAGCCACCTGGGATATTAGTAAGGAGTCAGTTCCAGTTGCCTCTCCTGTCTGTAGCCACTTAGCCCCAGTGGAGCAGCTCCCCTTTATACGTAGAGTTCATTCCTTAGCAGACCTAGTCCTCTCCATTGGAGATGGAACTGGTAAGACAGACAGGAAGATGCTCACACAGAAAGGTGTGAAGGTTCTCATAAACAAACCCTACTGCATCCAGCCCAGTGTGGGGCATGTGCTTTGCCCCATGAAATCTGGAACAACAGGTAGTTAGCTTAGGAAGCTAAACTTTGAAAGAGAGGTGTGAGATGCTTTGTTGTAAGAAGTGTAGGAAAGACATTCTTGAGGCATCATGTCATCTTCCTTGGATTCTTAGGGCAAAGTGCTGACCATAAAGCCACACGGACTGGTGGTGAAGATGGGCAGGCAGATCAGGGGCCTGGTACCTACCATGCACCTGGCCGACATCCTTATGAAGAATCCGGAGAAGAAATACCACGTTGGGGATGAGGTCAAGTGCCGGGTGAGCCTTCCGAAGGGTTGCCGGTGGGGTTGGCCAGATAGGAAGAGAGCAGTGCTTCGCAGGTGGAGTTTCTGCCTTTTTCCGCAAAGTGACCACATAATGTCTGCAGTGCTGTGCCTGGCACTGGGAAGAGAAAAGTGGGTCCCTGCCTTTGATAATTGTACGGTATAATTGAGAGTTAAAATATCCATTCCTGAAGAGTGCAGGCCATGTGGCCTGGTGCAGGCTGTATGCTGTGGCCACATCTCAGAACAGGGAGATGAGGGTAGGCCGGGGCAGCAAGAATCATTGAGAATCAGTGATGATCAATAGCAGCTACCATGTAACATGTATTCTGTGCCAGTTGCTGAGCTCGGCACATCATAACATTTCATTTCATCCTTAAAATGGCCATGAGAAGGAAGTGCTGTTTTCCTCCTCTTAAATGAAAGGCTAGGAATGCCAAGTGTCTTGCCCAGAGTCATATGGCTAATAAATGGCAGAACCACTTTTCAAGTTGGGCTCTATATGATAATGTCTTCTAGATCTCTGGCAGAGGCGGGGCTTGAGCTGGAAAGGATCAGTAGGATTTGGAAGGTTTAGGAAGATCAGGGGGTGTGTCAGGTACAGAAGTAGCCCAAACAAAGCTGTCCAAACTTGAGTGTTTTACAACATAGACCTGAGAGAAACTGCACAGAGTTGTAAAGAGTACACATGATAATACACAGTGCTTAGGGCCTGGTGTATGCACACTTAAGTGTTAGGTTTTCTTATTTTCATGTAATTTCGTTATTGAGTCAACAAAGATACTGGTTAGCCATTGGTACAAAATTTTACAGTAATGGGGTTAGGAAGTTAAAGGAATTTCTCTGCCTTCAAGGAGATGACCTTTTGAGGAATAAGAGGTGGTTGGTTCTCTCAGTCATAGTTTATAGCTAGTACACAGCTGTATTGAGGGGGGTGAACACACAGCAGTACTGAGGACTGAGCGGGTGAACAGATTCCGTCATTCATTCTGTTAGACAAGATGCAGCGCTCCAGGAGAGAGAGGGAGCGGAGGCCAGGTAGGAGTAACCGACACAGGCCTCCCTGGAGGTGTGATGGCATGATGAGCGTTGCTGTAGGCCCAGGGGGTCACTTACAGGAGGAGATACATTTGAAATGGAGATGAACGCTCGCTGGATTATCATCCAGCAGGAAGCAGGGAGGATCTACAGTTAAGATTTTTCTCAGAGAGAAAGAGAGAGCGGGTTTTTAGGGACTGACCATGGCCCAGGTCAGGGCTTCCCGGATAGCTTGGCTGGTAAAGAATCTGCCTGCAATACAGGAGACCCCGGTTCAATTCCTGAGTCAGAAAGTTCCCCTAGAGATGGGATTGGCCACCCACTCCAGTATTCTTGGGCTTCCCTGGTGGCTCAGATGGTAAAGAATAAGAATCTTCCTGCAATGCAGGAAGCCTGGGTTTGATCCTTGGGTTGAGAAGATCCCTGGAGAAGAGCATGGCAATCCATTCCTGTATTCTTGCCTGGAGAATCCCCATGGATGGAGGAGCCTGGTGGGCTACAGTCCATGGGGTTGCTAAGAGTCAGACATGACTGAGCGACTAAGCACAGCACAGCACGTGGCCTTCGGGCTCAGCGGGTGGCAGAGACTCCCTCTTGCAGTGGCTCCCTCAATAATGGATGACTTGGTGACAGCCAATATCCTGTCCCTAGGTTTTGCTTTGTGACCCTAAAGCCAAGAAGCTCATGATGACCCTGAAGAAAACCCTGGTTGAGTCCAAACTTCCTGCCATTACCTGCTATGATGATGCCAAGCCTGGTCTGCAGACACACGGCTTTATCCTCCGGGTCAAGGACTACGGCTGCATCGTGAAGTTCTACAATGACGTGCAGGGACTGGTGCCCAGGCACGAGCTCAGTGCCGAGTACATCCCTGACCCAGAGAGTGTCTTTTACGTGGGCCAGGTAACCCTTCCCCTGGACAGGCTCCTCTCCTTGATGACCCTGGGAACACAGATTTGAAGGAGTAGGAGGGCTGCTTTTTAAGGCATCTGGAAGAGAGCATGAGGGTAGTGGGCCTGAGCCAGCTAAGTGGAGATGGACTGGAACAGAGAGAAACCCTCACAAGGGCTTACTGGTAAAGTTAACGGACCTTAGGCCGTCAACCTGGAAGGTGTTGGTCTTCACCACAATACACTTGAGTCACTCCTATCAGCAGTTGTTCTGAGGCCAGTGTCACCACAAGGGGGCACTGTCCTAAATCTAGTGAGTGTGCTGCTGTCTAGGAAGAGTTTTTTTAAAACTTGGGATTATACCCCAAAATTCATTCATGTCTGTTTCTCACCCAGAAGGCTGATTCATGGGGATTCTGTGTAACTCTCAGTATGCTTGTTTTCACTGCCTTCTGATCTGATCCAGAGTCTTGGGGGCTCTCCCAAGGCCTGTGCGGCACTGGTGGGGGGTACCTCTCTCCAGGGCCAAGCAGGTGTGGTTTCTCACCAGGTGGTGAAGGTTGCGGTGCTGAACTGTGAGCCGTCCAAGGAGAGGATGCTCTTGTCCTTCAGGCTGTCGAGTGATCCCAAGCAAGAGTGTGAAGGACAGAGTCAGAAGAAAAAGAAAGCCGTTAGTGCTGGGCAGGTACCTGACTTCTCCAGACAAATTATTTTAGTTACAGAAGCAGAGAGCAGGGTGCCACTGACACTGGGGTCCTGGCACCCTTGGAGGGGGGAGCTCAAAGGAGCTAGTTACAATTGTGGGGCCGTGTGTCAGAGCACAGGGACGCTGTTTAGGAAAGGAGAATGCTGCTGCAGCTTGGCTTGATCTCGGTGTGCTGCTGTCCTCTTCCTCTGTGGGCTCTGGGCCAGCGTGCAAGGTTGTCTTTCCCTTGGGACCCATTGGAGGGACTTGGGAGAGGAGCGACCTGAGCAGCAGATGGGTCCTGCTGTGTGTGTGATGTGTGTGCCTGCCGGGCCTTTGGGCGCATGGAGTAGGAGTGGGAGAAAGCTGCTTCTCTGATCTCGCCCTCTCAGTCATCCCTGGTGCTGGAATTTGATGCCTCTGATCTCCGCCTGACCCACACAGGCTGCTCTCTTCCCAAGGCAAGTGCTGTATTTTTGTGTTTCTCCTCCCTGAGTAGTTGGTGGATGTGAAGGTTTTAGAGAAGACCAAAGATGGGCTGAAGGTGGCTGTCCTGCCCCACAGCATCCCTGGCTTCCTCCCCACGGCTCATCTATCGGACCATGTCACCAACGGCCCACTGTTGTATCACTGGCTCCAGACAGGCGACACCCTGCACCGGGTCCTGTGTCTGAGCGCGAGTGAGGAGCGGGTTGTATCCTTTACTGGGCTGTAGGGGTGACGGAAGTGGAGGTGGGGGAGCGCTGCGCCTCTGGGGAGGGGCACAGGGGACCTCTGGGTCAGGTTCTGCTCTTAGTTGGAAACTCATGGGAAAGAAGTGGATTCTGCCTTCAGAGTACACCCATCCATCAAACCACAGCAGTGGGCAAGCCTGCACTTTGCCTCTGTTTACCTGGTGGTAATTAGAGCAAGACTGAGGTGCTGCTTGCAGATGCTAGTGGTCAGCGCAGAGTGGGAGTCCAGGGTGTTGGGGAGGGGGCCGCGTGGCATACTGGGCCCGGTGGGACACCCCCAGTGGCACACCCAGCCTTCTCAGGGCACTTAGTGCTTGTCCCCGAGTGGGAGCAGTTAGTCAGTACCTACTGTCCTCTTTCCTTCCCTCTCCCTCTCCCTCTCCCCTGCTGAGATACGGGTCTCAGAATATTCCTTTTGGTCTTAGTGTGGCAGCTTAGAAGGAAGACCCTGCCTTCTTTCTCACAGAATGTAAAATGAAATCTCCCCAGAATGAAGATGGACAGAGGAGGTGCAATAGGGTTGGTTGGTATAAGATGGAGGGAGGAGGGTGGTGTCATGGCTGATCCAGCTGCCACGCCACCGGAGATGAGCCATTCTCTTCCGGTCCCCTCTGATAATCTGGAGGTAAGTTGATAAGAAAAGGGATGAAGCAGTGATTCCCAGACTTCAGTGTGTATCAGAGTCACCTGGAGGATTTTGGTCCAACAGAGCCTGCTGTCCCCATTGCCCCCACCCCGTCTGATTCAGCTGGTCTGGGGTGGTGCGTAAGGGTTTGCCTCAGGTTGCAGGCGATGCGGTGGTTGCTGGTCTGCACACTCAGAGAATCACTATGGTAGAGAGAGTGGGGAAAGGAGACGGGAGAGGTGGACAGTGCATCTACCCTTTTTGGAACATTCCTTGATGAAGTCCACTAGCTCCTTTGCAGGAAGCCAGCCTTAGTCTCTGCAGTAGAAGGTGGCCAGAATCCCAAGAGCTTCTCAGAAATCCATCCTGGAATGCTGCTCATTGGTTTTGTGAAGAACATCAAGGACTATGGTGTGTTCGTCCAGTTCCCCTCAGGTCTTAGTGGACTGGCCCCCAAAGCTGTAAGTTCAGCTTCCTGCACAAGGGCCTTTGAGGGGAGACAACAGGGTCACAGACCCGGAGGGTTGGTGGGGAAGAGCAGGATACTCTATATTCTCTAGAAACACTCGCAGGGGCTTCACATAAAGGTGCTGGCTGAGGAGGAGCGGAGCTGACATTCCATCTGCACACTTCTCTTGCCCATTGTGTGTCCTGGCTCAGGGCTGTGTCCTGGAGGAAGGGGTAGCTTTTCCACTTCATGCTCTAGCGTTGGGAAGGTCATTGGATGGCCAGCTTTTACAACTGGAGAGGATCCTAGAGATCCCATAGGATCACTTAGGCCTACTGCATACACTGAGACCCAGAGGGCAAGGGAGTCTTATCAAAGCCCGTGTAAGAAAATGGAGAGCAAAGGGCGCATCGCTCATTCCTGTCACAGACAATTCATAAATCTCTCTTCCCTTCCCTCAGTGTGTTTCCCTCATGTCTTACCTGGGCAGGTCTCATTTGCATCTCCTGCCAAAACAATTTTAAAGATGGGAGCAGAGGGGAGGGCCCCAGAAGCATGCATAGTGAGGGGCAGAGAGTTGCTCTGGGCCTTCTTAGCTGGGTGGCCTTAGAAGGCTGGGTTGGCAGCCAGGGGCGCCTCCTGTGTTTTTACGGACAGGAATAGAGCTGTACTCAGAACTGGAGGTACTTTCTTGGGGTACACCTACTGCCTCACATACTTCTTTCTGGGTGTTTCAAGGGGAGTGTTCTAATAGAGGCGTCCTTTCCTTTGTTCATTTGTGCTTCTTCCCTTTAGATCTTGAGTGACAAGTTTGTGACCTCCACAAGTGACCACTTTGTCGAGGGGCAGACGGTGGTTGCAAAGGTGACCAACGTGGACGAGGAGAAGCAGCGGATGTTGCTGTCACTGCGGCTGTCGGATTGCACCCTGGGGGACCTGGCCACAACCAGCCTCCTCCTCCTGAGCCAGTGCCTAGAGGAGCGGCAGGGCGTCCGGAGCCTCATGAGCAACCGAGGTGGGGGCAGTAGGGCAGACAGTGAGGGCCAGGGTGGAGCGTGTGGAGCCTCCATTAGGCTTCTCTGTTCCGATGAGTTGTTTGGCTCCCCCGATATTTAAAAAAACAAGGTTTAACTTTTAAAAACTGAGTAGGACCTCTGAAAAATGCACAGATCTGTTAGGGTACTGCTCAGTAAATGTTTATAAAATGAACACCCCCATTTGACTGCCACCCAGATTCCGATAAAAGATCATCGCTGTTATCCCTGGAGTTGCTGTGCTCCCTTCTAGTCCAGAATCCAGATTCCCCTAAGTTCTGTGGCTGCAGGTTTGCATTTGTGTGAATCCATTCACCCCTTCACTTTCTGTTCCTTTATTCATCACGTGTGGTGAGTGATAAAATGGAACCAGGGACCTGCTGGAGGACTTCGTGGGGGTTATTAGTCTGATCTTCCTAAGTGTTGAACATTGTGTAGAATTGTTGGAACCCTGATGGGATTTGGGAATAAGAAGCTTGAAAGGGTAGCTTCCAAACAGAAAGGATGAAAATTCCAAAGCCAAAACAAAGCATGTGTTCCTGACATTCATTGGCTATTTCCATGGACTGTGGCCAGGAGAGATTAGCAGGGGGCATAGGTCTCTCTGCCTGTGATGGGAGTGTTCATGGATATCAGACATTTTTACCAAGAGTGGTTTTATCTTCACAGTGTTTCCAATGCAGAGCATTGGAAATGTCCTCCATATGGCAGCATATTTCCAAAGGAAAAAGAATGGTGAGTGTTCATCTTGTTAATCCCTGTTTCCTTTGGCTTTTTGTCAGACTCTGTGTTGATCCAGACTTTGGCTGAAATGACCCCTGGAATGGCCCTTGACCTGGAGGTGCAGGAGGTGTTGGAAGATGGCTCTGTGCTGTTCAGTGAGGGCCCCGTGCCCGGCCTGGTCCTGAGAGCCAGCAAGTATCATCGGGCAGGTGAATACATCTCTCTCACCTGTCTTGGTTGGTAGGGGAACTGTTTGCCCATTGCTTCCTCTGCTGGGTACAGAATTTCCAAATATATAGGCTAGATGAGCTGATTCAGTAGAAGTTTTTGGCATGCTTATCTTGTGTAAATGCAAATGAAGACAGCAGCAATACTAAAGAAGGTTTAGGTATGAGTCCTTTTATTGTTGTATTCAGGTGAATCTAGATTTTTATTTATCAGGTTGTATAAATTGACACACTTGAGTTATGGGAACTCAACCCTAGGCTTCCCTAACCCGTATAGACCCAGAACATAGGTCCTCTTCTGTTTTGTGCCTAAGGGCTGCAGGGCGGTTGGGGAGATGCTGTCGTCTTCCCCCCGCCCCCGCTCCAGGAGGGTGATCTCATTGTGTGTGGTTCTGCACTGCAGGGCAGGAGCTGGAACCTGGGCAGAAAAAGAAGGCTGTAATATTAAACGTTGATATGTTGAAGTTGGAAGTACATGTTTCCCTCTGCCACGACTTGGTGAATAGAAAAGCTAAAAAGGTGAGCTTGTTGATTGTGGACTTCATTCCCATGATTTCAGAGGCACTAACACCCCTTCAATCCCACGTGCTCTGCAGATGCTTGTAGACAGGGTAACCGTGCCTGGGTCATTCCCAGGTGTACCTGTCGTTCTGGTGTGCTTGTTTTTTTTTGTTTTTGGTTTTTTGACCAAGCTGCATGGCTTGCAGGATCTTGGCTCCCTGACCAGGGATTGAACCCAGGCCCTGGCAGTGACATCATCAGGTCACGACCATGGGACAGCCTGGGAATTGCCCTGGTGTGCTCGTTAGTAGCAGTGACTTTCACTCTAGTTCAGGAGGATGAATCACATGGTCACCCTGATTAGGGCCAAGCTGGTGTCGTAGAGGAGAGCAGCAGGCAAGGGTGGTAACTGTAGGACTCTGACGGATTGAAGAGTCCACGCCAAGGAGTGGAGACCTCTGTCTGCTTGTTGCCATGTGAGAGCATCTGGGTTAGTGTTGCTAAGGCATTGAATTTTTATTTTTTTTATTTATTTTTTTTAACATGATTTTAAACATTCATATCTTATTCATTTCTAAATGTCAAGAGTTATTGGTAGACTTGAAAACACTTTAAAAACAAGTCCTTGGCCACCTCCAAATTATTCTTGGTGACCTTAACATCCCTCTGGCCATAGTCTTGGGATAGAGGGCATATAAAAAGTCACCATTAAGGCATTGAATTTTAAGAGAAGGCAGAATTTAATTTTTTTTTTTTCTTTTAAATAGGTGTGGGAAATGTTAGAAACTCTTTCTTAAACATCATGTGAACCAAACAGAACTACTCTGTGTAGTCTGACCCCAGGCTATTCATTTGCACCCGCTCTGTCCACTTTGTGTGGGCAAAGAATAGCTTCAAGAAAGCTCTCAAAATGATTGGTATTTTCTCTTCAGGTGGCACATATAGTTCATCATTTTCTGAAGTACTTATTAAGCTCCTCATTGCACAGGGTATGCTACAGAGGATTATATAGATGTAATCCTTAACCTCTAGTTGCTTCTAATTTTGAGACTTTGAGACACAAAGAGAAATAGCAAGCAGTATTAACTCCTCACTAAGCTTTCTAACAGGGCTTCCCAGGTGGCACTAGTGGTAAAGACCCTCCCTGCCAATGCAGGAGACATAAGAGATGCAGGTTCGATCCTTGGGTCGGGAAGATCCCCTGGAGGAGGGCACAGCAACCCTCTTCAGTATTCTTGCCTGGAGCATCCCCATGGACAGAGGAGCCTGGTGGGCTACTGTCATAGGGTCGCAAAGAATCGGACATGACTCAAGCAACTTAGTATGCATGCATATGAGCTTTCTAGTAGGCCCCTGTTCCATTTTATTACCTGAGTGAAGCTGGCGCTCGTGTAAAGGCACGAGCACATGTTGGATGATGGGGAAGGATAGGCTACATCCTTGTACACAGTAAGCTGTCGGTAACGACTCTCTTGTTGGCTGAGTGAAGACGTTGGCTGGAGAGCTGCAGGACTAGGAGAGCAGGAACCACAGTGTTGTGTTAAAGCTGGAGAACTGTTAGCGGTCACCTGGCTGTACATCAGAGTCACCTGTAAAGTTCTGCTTTTGCCAGTTGTAGGATAGGACTAGGAATCTGAGTTCAAAACAGAAGCTAACTCCAGGCGATCCTGACATAGTTCCTTGAGTGTGATCATGTTGACAGCCTCAGAATAGAGGAGGGAAAATGGGTCCAGGGAGTGGAGGCTAATTTGTTCCAGTGCACGTGAGCCTTGGGTCCCTGGGACTCAGAGGGCTTCCTCAGTCACACCCTCCCCAGTGGGTGAGGAATGAGTCCTTGTGCTCTGTAAGAAGCAGGGATGTTGGTTTTCTGTTTTCCAGCTGAAGAAAGGCAGTGACCTCCAGGCCATTGTGCAGCACTTGGAGGAGTCCTTTGCCGTCGCCTCCTTGGTAGAGACTGGCCACCTTGCAGCTTTCTCCCTGACCTCTCACCTGAATGACACCTTCCGCTTTGACTCAGAGAAATTGCAGGTGGGGCAAGGCGTCTCCCTAACCCTCCAGACCACAGAACCAGGAGTGACTGGTCTCCTTTTAGCCGTTGAGGGGCCAGCTGCTAAGAGGACCATGAGACAGACCCGGAAGGACTCAGAGACAGTCGACGAGGATGAGGAAGTGGATCCAGCTCTGGTTGTAGGGACTGTAAAGAAGCACACCCTGTCCATTGGGGACATGGTCACGGGAACTGTCAAATCCATTAAGCCTACGCATGTGGTTGTGACCCTGGAAGATGGCATCATTGGCTGCATCCATGCCTCCCACATTCTAGATGATGTTCCAGTGGGCACATCTCCTACTGCCAAGCTGAAAGTTGGGAAGAAAGTCACTGCCCGAGTGATTGGTGGGAGAGACATGAAGACCTTCAAGTATGAAAGCTTCGGGCAAGGGGCTGGCTTTTTTTTTTTCAGCTTTGTTTTTATTTATGCAGAGGGTCTGGCTTTGAGGAGAGCTTATCGTAATTGTGGGAGAAGAGATGGAAACTGGGGCAGGTTCCAAAAATTGTGCATATGTCAGATTTTCTTTTAGTTAACCAAAATATTCACCAGAGAGTCCCTTTGTCTCTCTTTATTTTTTTTAATGGTGTATAATGTAGTGGTAAGAGCATTCATTTAAAGTCAGATCTGGGTTGAATTCCAGATTTGCCACTTAAAATTACATGACCACGAGTTAAACAGTTCCTTAGCTCTCAGTTTTATTTTCCTAATTTATAAAGTGAGAGTAATAGTAGTGACATCACTACTAGGGCCATCGCAATCATTGGAAAAAGAACACCTAGTGTGGAATGTTCCTGCTGGGTTGTCTGACATATAGTTATTGCTCAGTATATATCAAGTTACTGTAATCCACTCTCCAGTACATACCTTAATTGTATTCATTTACTTTAAATCGAGTCACAGTATGTTATTGCTGCAGAAGTCCATGCTATGAGAAAACCAAAAGAAGAATTCTAAGTCTAGCCAATAATTTGCATGTTAATTTCAGTACCTGTGGGAACTTCAGTAGGTCATTTATTCTCTGTAGACCTCAGTTTCCTTCGTTTTAGAATGAAAGAGTTGGAGTATATTGTCTGTAAGGAAAATTCATTTCAGGGTTTAATATGATAATCCCAAAAGATCAGATGAGCTAATTTCTGAACGTTTACTCAGACATTGAGAATGAAAACCCTCAGGCCTGACGTTACCAGTGGGTGGTGTGGCAGTGGAATGGTTGGTTTTTTAAGCTCGGTTGAGTGGGAAGTTAGAAATTCTGATCTCCAGATTATAGTGACAGAGAAAAAGAATTGATCTGACTTTATTTCTTTTCCAGGTTTCTCCCAATAAGTCATCCCAGATTTATTCGAACCATCCCAGAGCTGAGTGTTCGGCCAAGGTGAGGGGAGCTCCAGTGGTCCTGTAGAAAGAGCATGGGCTTTGGAGTTAGGAACCTGAATTCTTAGTCTTAATTCAGCCAGTGTTGTGACTTATTTTGCCTCTATCTGTCCAGGTTGTCTTTTTTACTTCAGGAGGGATATTTGTCTGGTTTTTCAGTACAGCTAAATTAGAGCGATTATATGAAAATCAATGTGAAACTGTATTCAGAGTTTAAGTATCAATTTAAAGGCTGATTGCAGTTCTATTTGTTGACATGTGACAAAAAGAAACATTTTTGCTCTCAACCTAGTATTCTCAGTTCAGTTCAGTTGCTCAGTCGTGTCCAGCTCTTTGCGACCCCATGGACTGCAGCACGCCAGGCTTCACTGTCCATCACCAACTCCCAGAGCTTACTCAAAAACTCATGTCCATTGAGTTGGTGATGCTATCCAACCGTCTCATCCTCTGTTGTCCCCTTCTCCTCCAGCCTTCAATCATTCCCAGCATCAGGGTCTTTTCAAATGAGTCAGTTCTTCACATCAGGTGGCCAAAGTATTGGAATTTCAGCTTCAGCATCAATCCTTCCAATGAATATTCAGGACTGATTTCCTTTAGGATGGACTGGTTTGATCTCCTTGCAGTCCAAGGGACTCTCAGGAATCTTCTAACACCATAGTTCAAAAGCGTCAGTTCTTCGGTGCTCAGCTTTCTTTATAGTCTGACTCTCACATCCATACATGACTCCTGGAAAAACCATAGCCTTGACTAGACAGACCTTTGTTGACAAAGTAATGTCTCTGCTTTTTATTTATTTATTTATTTTTTATGTCTCTGCTTTTTAATATGCTGTCTAGGTTGGTCATAGCTTTTCTTCCAAGGAGCAAGCGTCTTTTAATTTCATGGTTGCAGTCACCATCTGCAGTGATTTTTGGAGCCCAAAAAAATAAAGTCTGTCACTGTTTCCCTTCTTTTTGCCATGGAGTGATGGGACTGACTGTGTGGATCACAATAAACTGTGGGAAATTCTGAAGGAGATGGGAATACCAGACCACCTGACCTGCCTCTTGAGAAACCTGTATGCAGGTCAGGAAGCAACAGTTAGAATTGGACATGGTACAACAGACTGGTTCCAAATAGGAAAAGGAGTACGTCAAGGCTGTATATTGTCACCCTGCTTATTTAACTTATATGCAGAGTACATCATGAGAAATGCTGGGCTGGAAGAAGCACAAGCTGGAATCAAGATTGCCGGGAGAAATATCAATAACCTCAAATATGCAGATGACACCACCTTATGGCAGAAAGTGAAGAGGAACTAAAAGCCTCTTGATGAAAGTGAAAGAGGAGAGTGAAAAAGTTGGCTTAAAGCTTAACATTCAGAAAACTAAGATCATGGCATCTGGTCCCATCACTTCATGGGAAATAGATGGGGAGACAGTGGAAACAGTGTCAGACTTTATTTTTTTGGGCTCCAAAATCACTGCAGATGGTGATTGCAGCCATGAAATTAAAAGACGCTTACTCCTTGGAAGGAAAGTTATGACCAACCTAGATAGCATGTTAAAAAGCAGAGACATTACTTTGCCAACAAAGGTCCATCTAGTCAAGGCTATGGTTTTTCCAGGGGTCATGTATGGATGTGAGAGTTGGACTGTGAAGAAAGCTGAGTGCCAAAAAATTGATGCTTTTGAACTGTGGTGTTGAGAGAAGACTCTTTGAGAGTCCCTTGGACGCGAGGGAGATCCAACCAGTCCATCCTGAAGGATATAAGTCCTGGGTGTTCATTGAAGGACTGATGCTGAAGCTGAAACTCCAATATTTTGGCCACCTCATGTGAAGAGTTGACTCACTGGAAAAGACCCTGATGCTGGGAGGGATTGGGGGCAGGAGGAGAAGGGGACAACAGAGGATGAGATGGCTGGATGGCATCACTGCCTCAATGGGCATGAGTTTGAGTAAACTCCGAGACTTTGTGATGGACAGGGAGGTCTGGCGTGCTGCAGTTCATGGGGTCGCAAAGAGTCGGACACAGTTGAGCAACTGAAGTGAACTGAACTGAACTGATGGGACCGGATGCCATGATCTTAGTTTTCTGAATGTTGAGTTTTAAGCCAACTTTTTCACTCTCTCACTTTCAAGAGGCTGTTTACTTCTTCTTCGCTTTCTGCCATAAGGGTGGTCATCTGCATATCTGAGATTATTGATATTTCTTCTGGCAAGCTTGATTCCAGCTTGTGCTTCATCCAGTCCAGCATTTCTCATGATGTACTCTGCATATAAGTTAAATAAGTAGGGTGGCAGTATACAGCCTTGACGTACTCCTTTCCCAATTAGGAACCAGTCAGTTGCCGTGTCCAGTTCTAACTGTTGCTTCTTGACTTTCATACAAATTTCTCAGGAGGCAGATAAAGTGGTCTGGTATTCCCATCTCTTTTAAGAATTTCCCACAGTTTGTTTTGATCCACATAGTCAAAGGCTTTGGCATAGTCAATAAAGCAGAAGTAGATGTTTTTCGGGAACTCTCTTGCTTTTTCAATGATCCAGCAAATGTTGGCAGTTTGATCTCTGGTTCCTCTGCCTTTTCTAAATCCAGCTTGAACATCTGGAAGTTCATGGTTCACGTACTGTTGAAGCCTGGCTTGGAGAATTTTGAGCATTACTTTGCTAGCATGTGAGATGAGTGCAATTGTGCGGTAGTTTGAGCATTCTTTGGCATTGCCTTTCTTTGGGACTGGAATGAAAACTGTCCTTTTCCAGTCCTGTGGCCACTGCTTAGTTTTCCAAATTTGCTGGCATATTGAGTGCAGCACTTTCACAGTATTATCTTTTAAGATTTGAAATAGCTCAACTGGAATTCCATCACCTCCACTAGCTTTGTTCGTAGTAATGCTTCCTAAGGCCCACTTGACTTTGCATTCCAGGATGTTTGGCTCTAGGTGAGTGATCATACCATCATGGTTATCTGGGTCATGAAGATCTTTTATAGTTCTTCTGTGTATTCTTGCCACCTCTTAATATCTTCTGCTTCCGTTAGTTCCATACCATTTCTGTCTTTTATTGTGCCCATCTTTGCATGAAATGTTTCCTTGGTATCTCTAATTTTCTTGAAGAGATCTCTGAAAGTGAAAGTGAAGTCGCTCAGTCGTATCCGACTCTTAGCGACCCCATGGACTGTAGCCTACCAGGCTCCTCCATCCATGGGATTCTCCAGGCAAGAGTACTGGAGTGGGTTGCCATTTCCTAGAAGAGATCTCTAGTCTTTCCCATTCTATTGTTTTCCTCTATTTCTTTGCATTGGTCACTGAGGAAGGCTTTATCTCTCCTTGCTATTTGGAACTCTGCATTCAAATGGGTGCATCTTTCCTCCTTTGCCTTTCACTTCTGTTCTTTTCACTGATATTTGTAAGGCTGCCTCAGACAACCTATTTGCCTTTTTGCATTTCTTTTTCTTGGGGATGGTCTTGATCACTGCCTCCTGTACAATGTCATGAACCTCTGTCCATAGTTCTTCAGGCACTCTATCTATCAGATCTAATCCCTTGGATCTATTTGCACCTAGTATTCTAGAACTCAATAATTCCCTAAACATACACTGTGTAGCCAAGTATACTTGTTCTTTGAGTGTGGACTATTGCTTGGTGGATGAAAATTTAGGTCATACTCTAGTGGATTATGCAAAGGGATGTTCACAAGGGATTCTGAGTGAACTTAGTAGAACTAGTAGTAGACTGGTAGAACTAGTAGTTCCATGTAGTGGTGGATCCAATTTGTCTGGGGTCATTCTTTCAGAGAATCTTAAGCATATTGATCTGTGGGCCTATCTGCTTCTGCTTCCCACATTAAAAAAAAACAACCCAGCCTCTTGGAACTGAACAGGCCATCTGTGAATGAAGCTAGTCCCACATTATTGCCAGCGCTTCTGCAGAGTCAGGTCCCCATCCATCTAGGCTGTAAGTCTTATGTGCCTAGCATGTCATGGAAGGACAGGACCACTTAAACAGCTTTCTGAGGTTAAGGTTTGATCAGCATCCCAAAGGGATCAGAACAGAAATGGAATAGTTCTGAGAAGGCTTGTGTCTGAGATAGGGAAATACTTCTGGAACCTTGAGTACCAAATGCTGACAACGCCATGGCAGTGTGGGTCAAGCCAGGAAATGAGTGCATTGGGATGGAGAGTTAGAATAACAGACAGATGGACAGGTAAAACTCTAGCACATCTTGCACCTCCTCCATGCACCTGTGTTGTATTGTTAATTATTTTATTTTAATCAACGCCTCTGAGAAGCATAGTATAAACATAATGGTATAACTGCTGTTTTTCTCAAATGCTTTTGTTTAAAATTACGTATCTTGAAGTCAGGAGGAAAAACATTTGTTTAATCAGTGGTGTTGACTTACTTGACAAAATGCCACCATATTTTCATTCCCACTTGGATATGGAGATCTCCTGCACAAAAAGAATGTCCTGTATCTTGGAGCAGAGTTCAGGGTGGGTGAGGGTCTCTCAAACTAGATGAGATGTTTCCTGATCAATTAATTACTCCTTTGGAGGGGCTGCAGTTAGGAGAGCAGACCGTTCAGGAGTCTTTACGTGTGTCTTTGGAATTCCTGTTAGTCGCTGAGTTTTCTCTTGGCATTAATGTAGTTATGGCTGCTTTTTTTTTTGAGAGAGAAAAGTAAATTAAAATAATGTGGGAAAAAGAAAAAAGACAACACATACTTGTAATGTGTGTTTGTGTTTTACTTTTAATTTTTTTTTTTAGCTTAAACAGCGGACATCTATTTTCTCATGATTTTGGAGACTTTTGGTCTGAGACAAAGGTATCAGCAGGGTTTGTGCTTCTGAGACCTGTCTCAGCTTGCAGATGCCTCTCTCCTCCCAGTGTCTTCATATGGGCTTTTCTTTGTATTTATCTGTATTTGAATCTTTTTTCAAATTTTTTTTTATTGTGGTGAAAACACAATGTAAATTTACCCTTTTACCATATTGTTAGCTATATGCACATTGTTGTAAGCAGATCTCTAAACCTTTTCATCTTGCGTAACTGAAACTCTATACCCATTCATTTCCTGCTCACCTCCCAGCCTCTTGCAACCATCATTCTACTTTCTGTTTCTTTGAGTTTGAGTTTGATGTCTTTAGATGCCTCATATAAGTGGAGTCATGCATAGTCCTTCTGTGACTGGCTTATTTCACTTAGTACCATGTTCTCAAAGTTCATAGGATATCTGTATTTCAGCTTTGCTTGTATATGAGTTGCCTGTGGTTTCTATATTCGCCAGTACTTGGCTATTATATGTTACATTTATACCAGTGTTACTTGTACCATTTTATTGACGAGTTCTGTTTTGTTTTAGAAATTTGGATAGGCAAGCTGGGCTGGGTTGGAATGGTGGGAATTCTGTGCTTCCTTTGAAGTGATTTGTAGACTGATAATTTTCGGACCACATCTCCTTGTTGCTTTTCTGCATAGACAAAGAGAATCAAGAAAGTGATAATGCCAAGGTAGCATGGGACAGAGCCCTGAATTTTTTAATCAGAAGCTCTGACTTGAGTTCCTGGGTCTGTAGCATAAAATGAGTTTAATAGTATCTTTCCTGTTTGAGTCACACATGAAAGTGTTGTCACATTCATTTGTGAAAGCAGTTCTGCAAACAGTAAAGCAGTAGCTCAAGCATTGAAAGAAGTAAAGCAATTTCATTTTCTACACTTACGAAGATTATTGTTGGCTACCTACTTTGTAGTTTGTTCACACCTAGGTGAGTGAGTTGGAAAGGATTAACTTTGATGCAGGTATTGTGAACATTCATTCCCCTAATGAACGGAAATTGGGGGGGGGGGGTGCCTGGTTGGTGTGTATGTTGTTGGGGGAGTCCAATAAAATTAATCCAAGGCCAGTTGGGGGAGATGGTCTCAAGCTAGAAGCTTATAGAGGTTGGTTTACTCTTTCCATTGCCTTTCTGCAAACAGTGAGCTGAAGGAGGATGGCCATACTGCTCTCAACACTCACTCTGTAAGCCCCTTGGAGAAGATTAAACAGTATCAGGCTGGTCAGACTGTGACTTGCTTCTTGAAGAAGGTGAGAAGTGCATGCCCTGCAATGCAATGCTGTCTTTCTTATAGAAGAAAGGGGTGAGGAACTGACAATGACCATTTGCACTAGGCTTTGATTCTGTGCTTGCTGCCTTGCTGATTTGTGGGAGACAGTAGAACCCCTCTGCTCTTAGAAAACATCTGGTCTATTCAAGGAGCTAAATTTACGGCTTCCAAAGAGCAAGCAACTCACAGTTCTACGTGTTTGTAGATTTCTTATACAAAATAGACAGGAAAATACATCACAGAGCAAGAATTTGAATCCGGTACTTTATTTTAAATAACATAAAATTCACATTTCAGTGTCCACAAATAAAGTTTATCAGAACATACAAGAAATAAAAAATTTTATTTAAAATAAAGTATTGGATTTTAGATTTTTGCTTTTCATAAAGTTGAGGAACAGTGTAAAACAATATGTAAATTGGGTGTCAGATTATGTGTTCAAACCCTAAATGGAATAGTAGTTGAGTAAAGGGAAGAGATCAGTGAGAACTGTACTGGTTGGAATATATCAGAGAGAAGGTCAAGTTCTGTCTGGGCTTGACCTTGAGGGATAACTCCTCTTCAGTGTTGCCAGAGTCTTCTTGCATGAGCATCTGTCTAATTATGTCCATGATGCTTGATACCTTTAGTTACTTTTTGTCTATAGACATTCATAAACCCAAGATGCCTTAGAGTAATATTTAAGGTTCTTCAGAGGGAATTCCCATTCCACTGCAAGGGCTATGGGTTTGATCCCTGGTCAGGAGCTAAGATCCATAAGTCACACGGTGTGGCCAAAAAAGGGACTCTTTATAATCTGACCTCGTGAATCTGGGGTACCGGTCATGCTGAAAGCCTCCTTTTTTTCCCTTCTTTATTTCTACACTGGGGTACTATCTGTTCCCATTGCCTATAATTCAGGGTCTAGCACAGATAACCTTCCCTTCTTACTAGTTCTCCTATAGAGTCTGTAGCATATTATATTCCTGTGTGTTGCTTTCTGCTCTAGTTATTTACATACTCATTCAACTTACTTTTTGCAGACTGTAATCTCTTTGAAGGCAGGGCCTGGCTGTTACCACTATCATGCCGTGTGTAGTGGCTACTTGATAAATGTTTTACTGAGTTGACTTGAAAATTGGGGTGTATATTTAGGGCAGAGCACTGTGTCAATAGAAAAATCTAAACTGATTTAGAAATGAGATGTTAACTCATAACAGCCTGAAGGCTGTTAACTCACTGTGCACAACTGAGCTTGGAGGAGGCTACGAGGTCAGCGGGATTGGTGCTACTGCTTGAGGACATTGTCTCTGAGGCCTTTTCTGCCTCCTGATCAGCTGAGGCACCAGGAAGGATGTGTGTTCTGCTGGGCTGGTGGAGGCTCTG
Source organism: Cervus canadensis (assembly GCF_019320065.1). Classification (NCBI taxonomy): domain Eukaryota; kingdom Metazoa; phylum Chordata; class Mammalia; order Artiodactyla; family Cervidae; genus Cervus; species Cervus canadensis. The sequence goes on along the minus strand of NC_057393.1, from coordinate 26,810,007 downwards.
AGCTAGACTGAGTAAAGCCTGTGAGAAGTGGAGGGTGGGCAGGGGCATTGGGCCATGGGGGTGAGTTCCTGTTACTTGGGAAAATGTAGGATTAGGGCCCTTTCAGCTGTGTGATTTTAGGAGTGTCTGTTTTAGTGAAAGGAAAAGAAAAGATGCTTGTATCTGCCCCATTCCATTTCTCCTCTTGTTTTGTTTCTCTCCTAGTACAACATGGTTAAGAAATGGCTCGAGGTAGAGATTGCTCCAGACGTCCGAGGGAGAATTCCCTTGCTGCTCACTTCTCTTAGCTTCAAGGTCAGTGTGCCTGAGATGCCTGGAGAGGAGACCCCGGCTCCCTGAGCTCAACTTAATCCTTGGTGTGTGCTCACAGTGGGGACAGGGAACCATCCCATGGGGGATACATACTGTACTGTGGTTTTAGATAAATGACAGGCCTTTCTTCAAACATCAAAGGAAATTTTTTGCCCTTCTAGGTTCTGAAACACCCAGATAAGAAGTTCCGGATTGGCCAGGCCCTGAAGGCCACCGTGGTTGGCCCAGCAGATTCCTCCAAGGCCTTCTTGTCTCTTTCACTCATAGGTGTGGTGATGAAACGGGACCTGGTCAAGGAAGGGAGGGGTTGGAAAGGGTTGGGAGAAGGTCTTAGTCATCGCTCAGGTTGAAGGATGCCGTGGATGTCGGCATCCTCAGAAAGTCTAGTGCAGAGGCTGTCCTTGGAACAGCTTTTCTCTTGGGGCTTTGCTCTGTGGCCTGTGTCTGAGACACCTTTACCTACAGTTGTTTTTCTTAGGTCTCTCAGAAAGGGTTGTCCAGCACTCGGCCCTGGCATCCTTGACCACATGGCACAGTGGTCTGGGTCTGTGTGATCATTCTGGCCCATGCAGTCTAGACACCCTGAGTCCAGACACCTCCACCTCCCCCCAGCCTCTGGTTGGCTACTGTCTCAGCTTCTTTCTTGGCTCATTTCTTCTTCCCTGAATCTGGTTCATTCTCCTGCCAGGTCCTCACAAGCTCAAGAAGGGGGAAGTGGCCATGGGCCGTGTGGTGAAGGTGACTCCCAAGGAGGGGCTGACTGTCTCCTTCCCCTTTGGGAGGCTTGGAAGAGTCAGTATGTTTCATGTGAGTGACTCCTACTCAGAAACACACCTGGAAGACTTCGCCCCACAGCAGATTGTCAGGTAGGCTGCATTCTTTTCCTTTTTCCTGTTATCTGTGGGATTGGTGGGGATTTTGGGGGTTTTGATTTTTTAAATTATAGGTGTGTGGTTTTGTACCAGAAAAAAAATAGTATATAAAATGGAAACTGAACATTGCTGTTGCTCCTCTGTTTCTCCATCACTTTTGCTTCAATTTCTTTCAAGACCCTAATATAGGTAGTTATAATTTTCCCTTATGTGATAGTAGAATTTAATTTTCTATACTGTTCTGCAACTTGCTTTTTCTTCATAGCAGTGACTCATGCACTTTTTCTTTCCTATGCTAGTATTTTGAAAACTTCCTTGTTTTTTTACCTTACTTTTATCATTTTTTTTGAGTTGCATTATGTGTTTTTTTTTAAAATCACAGTTTATGTAAATAATTCTGTTTATGCACAGTAATGTTGAAGTGAGTATATTTGCACATGTTTGGATATTAGTGCAAGTATGTCTGTGAAATAAATTTCTAAAAGTAAAATTGATGGGTTAAATAATGTTATACATCTTGCCAAAGTGTCTTCCAAAAGGACTGTGCTAAATTTTATCTCTGTTAACTGTTAATGTGTCTGTTCATTTTTCACACCTCTGTCAACACTGGGTATTTTTATTCTGACTGCTCTGTGTGGCATGTGGGATCTTACTTCCCCAGCTAGGGATCAAAACCATGTTCCCTGCATTGGGAGCACAGAGTTTTAACCACTGGACCACCAGGGAAGTCTCGACACTGGAACTTAATTTTATCCAACACTGGATATTCTTAATTTTTAATCTTTGCCATTGAATAGGCCAAGATTGATCTCTTAATTTAATTTGAATTTCTTTTACTGGTCATTTTTCATGGTTATTGGCTGTTTACATTTGTTCTATGCTTTTCTTGGTTAAGTTGCTTTATTAACTATTTTGGATGCATAGAAATGAACCTGATTCAGACTTTTGAAATCATTTTATAGCCTGAATAAACTAGCATTGGAGAGGCATATTTCAGCTTGGTACAATACATACTTTTCTGACAGTCACACACAATTATCCAGCGATGGAGCAGGCGCCTTCTGGAGGCTGAGACTGGAAAGTAGTAATTGCCATTTCCCATCTCAAGTGTCCCAGCCACCAGCACCTGCTTTCATTCTCAACCACTTGCCAGCGCTCAACAGCACAAAAATGCCCAGGGCCTAGGAGAAGAAGAATGTCACAGAGAAATCCAGAATCATCTCTGTTTTCTTTAGGCTTACAAAATATGGATGTGATTTTTTTTTTTTTAAATTTTTATTTTTAGCAAAATATTTTTTTTAAGTAACCTTATAGTTAAGCATCTGGTCCCATCACTTCATGGCAAATAGATGGGGAAACAATGTCAGACTTTATTTTTTTGGGCTCCAAAATCACCGCAGATAGTGATTGCAGCCATGAAATTAAAAGACACTTACTCCTTGGAAGGAAAGTTATGACCAACCTAGATAGCATATTAAAAAGCAGAGACATAACATTGCCAACAAAGGTCCGTCTAGTCAAGGCTATGGTTTTCCCAGTGGTCATGTGTGGATGTGAGAGTTGGACTGTGAAGAAAGCTGAGTGCCGAAAAATTGATGCTTTTGAACTGTGGTGTTGGAGAAGACTCTTGAGAGTCCCTTGGACTGCAGGGAGATCCAACCAGTCCATCCTAAAGGAGATCAGTCCTGAGTGTTCATTGGAAGGATTGATGCTGAAGCTGAAACTCCAATACTTTGGCCACCTCATTGCGAAGAGTTGACTCACTGGAAAAGACCCTGATGCTGGGAGGGATTGGGGGCAGGAGGAGAAGGGGACGACAGAGGATGAGATGGCTGGATGGCATCACTGCCTCGATGGACATGAGGACATGAGTAAACTCCGGGAGGTTGTGATGGACAGGGAGGCCTGGCGTGCTGCAATTCATGGGATCGCAAAGAGTCGGACATGACTGAGTGACTGAACTGAGCTGAATAGTTAAGCATATGAGTAGTGTTCAGTTGTAGTTCATTCGACTCTCAAATGTGGATAAGTTAACTCCCTAAAGGCAGACAGTCTCTTCAGGTCCTTCCCTGCGTTAAGGGCTGTGATACCCTGGTGGGAAACACAGATGCCATTGTGGGAGGATTTGGGCTGTATTGTTGCTGAGACCCTTCCTCCTGATAAGATTCCTGACCCTGTGACTTCGGGCTATTACTTGCCATTTTCTGTGATGTGAGTGTGGAAGCACCCTAGCAAGAGTAAACCCTGCCTTCCCCCCAGAAGCCTTTTCTGCTTAGGTCTCATTCAGGGGGCCACCTCTGAACTGTGAATCTGCAGTGGTCCTGGGCCATCCCTGCCACGGTTCCCTGGGTGAGTCTCTCCATGAGATCAAACCCTCCCAACCGCCAACACAGGGCAGGTCTTGTCTCCTGAGTGTTCCCCACGTGGCTCTGCATGCCTTCCAGAGGGCTTGCGTGTCCTCTGGTTTCCTCCTGCCAGCACCGTTCTTGGGTGAGAAGAGCAAATAGCACTGCTTTTACTTGCTGGACTAGTACACTGAAGCCCAGAAAAGGGCCTTGTCCCGAGTCCCTCAGCAGGTGGTCAGCAGGATGAAGAGCAGAGCCCTCACTCTGGCCTGTTGCTCAGCCTTGTGAGAGGAAGCCGGGGCCCTCTTCCGTCTCCCGAGGTGCTGGGGTCTGCATTGCCTTCTCCTTTGCTCCCGTTCTAGGTGTTACGTCCTGTCTGCTGCGAGCCCTGTAGTGACTTTGTCGCTGAGATCGTCCAGGTGAGTGTCTGTGTCATCAGGATAAGAATCGGGGAAGAACCTCCCAGAGGACTGAGGAGAGGCTGCATGGATCTGACAGAGCTTTGGGCCTCCCAGCTTGCCTCACTGCTCACCTGCTTTATTCCCGGCCCTGTTTTTATCCAGAAAAGCTGAAGACATCTTAACTGTAGAACCTGTCTGCTCAGGCTCTTGTTTCCCAGGGAAAGGTGCAGACATCCAGAGTGGGGCTTGGGCTTGCCTGTTGGTGGTCCTGGTGAAGGGAGGTGGTGTAGCCCCCAGGGTTACACAGCAGGGGTGAGTGCCATTAAGTGGATTGGCCTGAAGTCATGGTTTGAAATGGACATTTATGAGGCTTGACCTCCCTCTGGCTAGCTCATCCTCTCCCTGTTACTATTAGCGCTGTCCAGAGTGGACAGGACTTCAGAAGAAGGTGGGGCTGGGCTCTGCAGGTGATGTCCTACTGACAGGTCCAGAGTCACATTCTTAAAAAGAGTTGTTACCAGAGGAGGTCTTCCCAGGTAGGGCAGCGGTCAAAGAGTCCTGCCAGTGAGGGAGATGCAGCAGATGTGGGCCTGATCCCTGGGTGGGGAAGATCCCCTAGAGCAGGAAATGGCAAGCGGTTCCAGGATTCTTGTCGGGGAGATTCCATGGACAGAGGAGCCTGGCGGGCTACAGTCCATGGGCTGGCAAAGAGTCTGACGTGACTGAGTGACTGAGCACATTATCACGGGAGAGTTAGGGGTGAGGGTGGGCAAAGGGTTAGAGGTATGTGTGTAAGCCTTTTTATTCCTTTAGGACAAACCCAGAGACGAAAAGCAAAATAACAGATCCAGAGATTAACTCCATCCAGGACCTTGAGGAAGGGCAGCTCTTGAGGGGCTTCGTGAAGTCCGTGCAGCCATCCGGCGTGCTCGTAGGGTGAGTGAGGTAGAGCCTGGGGACGTGGACCAACCCCGAGTGTCCTCCAGGAGCCTGTCCTGGTTGGCCCCCACTGCTCCCTCAGTCACCATCTCTGAAGGAACGTGAAAGAAGGAGACTCGGAGTTCCCACAGTGTTTTAAATTCCAAGTCTTTTCATACTTTTAAAAGAAGTTTTAAATTATTCTTCTGTTCTGTGTTTTGGACAAAGAATGTGGCATGTCACAATTTGTGAGTATTCCGTGAACTACAGCACAGACGTTGCAGGCTCCCCTGCTGTTAATGTTTTCTTATTCTCGTCTGTCTTTCTAGCAGCTTTTGAGTTGTGTGTTGTGATTCTCTGATATGGGGTGAAAAATACCTTTCAATTATATCTCCATTATGCTGGATGATTTTTCCAGGCTACAGAGCCCTCTTTAGTTAGTTGAATGCCAAGAACCTTGTGTTTGTTGTAAATCCTTGTCCCACTGGGTCTCTGGGAGGGTGCGGGCACTGGCTTGGCTGGGACTCCGTTGCCATGTTTACGACCACGGGACGCTTGTCTCTCTCCTGTCAGCCTTGGCCCCTCAGTTACGGGTTTGGCCCAACACCCGCACGTCTCCCAGCACAACCAGTCCAAGAAAGCTCCTTATGACAGACACCTCCCCGAGGGGAAGCTGCTTACAGCCAAGGTCCTACGGTGGGTGCCTTCTCTCTCTCTCACCCCTTTCTATGGGAACTCTGGGAGGAGACTGAGAGGTAAACTTCAAACATCATGGCCTAGGTAATGATAAATGCGGTCCATGAAATCCCTTTGTTTGGTGCCTTCTGCCTCAGCTCCTGAAAGCGGGTGTGTAGCCTTTTCTTTGCACAGCACCTGTAGTTGGGGCCGGAGGAAGGGGCAGCACAGCCGTGCTCTATATTTTTATACTAAGTGTCGTACAGTGTGTGGGTCATTCCTAAGATGACTGAATGGATTCCAGGGCAGGTGGGGGTGGACCCATTGTACTGTGTAGTCCTCATCATCCACTCTCCCTGTCATCCTGTTGTAGTCTGAACCATCGGGAGAGCCTGGTAGAGCTGTCACTTCTTCCCGGAGACACTGGAAAGCAGGACGCGCTTTCTGCCCCCCTGGGACAGCCACCTCCGAAGCAAGAGGGGAGGGAAACGGAGGCAGCGGAGAGAGACCACAAAGGAAAAGCAAAGGAGAAGAAGAAGCAGAAACAGAAAGAGAGGAGAACTGGGAAGGGGCAGGAGGGGGCGCAGCCACCCAGCAAGGATAAGAAAGAGCCCCAGAAGCCCCAGGCAAAGAAGCTGGGCAAGCGTCCGCACCCTGAGTCCAGCAGTGAGCAGGTAGGGCCCTTGGGAAGATGGCCTCCCCTCACGTGAGAAGGCGAGCCTTTCAGAAGCCCCCAGCAGCTTCCTCGCCTCAGCCTCTTGGACTGAGAGCAGCTGAGTTTGGGTGGGGCACTGGGTGCTGCTGGAGGGCAGGGATCAAGCACCCCCTGGGCCAGGAAGAGAAGCGAGGCTCAGCATCATCCCTGCCTGCCATCCCAGGAAATCGGGAACAAGAAGCAGAAGAAAGCTGCCCTGTCTGAGGAGGACGACAGTGGCGTGGAAGTGTATTACCGGGAAGGAGAAGAAGAGGTAGAAGAGATGAGCGTGTTGCCCAAGGTGAGGGGTGGCGGGGCTGGGGAGGAGGCTGCTCCGGGAGGAAGGTCCCTGGTCTCCTGCCTCAGGACTGGGCTGTCATCAGCACCCCTTTCTTGTCCTCATTTTCTGTAAAATAGGACAAGGTGGCGAGGCTAGTTTCCTCAGTTGATCGTCAGGTCCTAAGGACAGGGCCCCTGCTAACCGTTGAGTGGACTTAAAAGTCAATTCTAATCCACATGTATTAAGTGGAGCTAAATTAAATTAGTCAGGAGGTGGGAGAGCCGGCAAAGAAAGAAAGGCTTTTAGCCTGTCTGAGCCTGTGTCTCCCTGTGAGAAATGAGGACAACACTGAGGATGGGTGTGGAAGGGCTTCCTGCCACCCTCAGAATGTTTGGCACACCTCTGTGCTAGCATTAATGTATGTGTGCATATGTAGCTTTTAAAAAAATTATTACTTAAATTTACTTATTTACAAAGAAAGCTTTTCGTCACTCCTATAAGTTTCCCCAGTGGACCAGGGTGTAGCCTGGTCTAGACCTCTAGGTTTCTGGGCACGGTGGGAGCCCCTGCTCCTCCAGTGGGAAGGGGCTGGGGAGCAGGGGCCACTGGGCCCAGTGCTGGCCTCATGTGCGCCTTTGATCCTCAGGAGAAGCTGACCAGGCCAGCAGAAGCACCCCGGCTGCAGCTGTCTTCTGGCTTCGTTTGGGATGTGGGTCTGGACACCCTGACCCCAGCCTTGCCACCTCATGGAGAGAGCTCGGACAGCGAGGAGGACGAGAAGCCAGAGCAAGCCACGGTGATGTATCTTCCAGGGCATCACCGTTTCGCAGGGACCCTTGGCTCTGGCCAGGCTCCCATGCTCTGCCCTAGCCCCGGTGTCTCTTCTGGCGGGCAGGGCCGTCCCAGGCGGGGAGTGTTTGCTGAGCCGGGAACTGCCCTGCCGGCTCCTGGCCTCCACTGCAGACCTCTCCAGGCCTGAGGAGCAGACGACTCACTTGCTGCTCTGCTTTCCACGGCAGAAGAAAAGCAAGAAGGAGAGGGAGCTGGAGAAGCAGAAGGCCGAGAAGGAGCTGTCCCGCATAGAGGAGGCGCTGATGGATCCTGGGCGACAGCCAGAGTCGGCCGAGGACTTTGACCGCCTGGTGCTGAGCTCGCCCAGCAGCTCCCTCCTGTGGCTGCAGTACATGGCCTTCCACCTGCAGGCCACGGAGATCGAGAAGGCCCGGGCTGTGGCCGAGAGGGCGCTCAAGACCATCTCCTTCAGGTCCCGGCCCCGCCATCCTGCTTTGGGCCCTGTCTTTCCTCAGGGAGGGCCATGTCTCCTCTGCAGGCCGGCAGCAGTTGGGGTGACTGCCACCAGGGCCTGTGGGGTCACAGGCTTTCTCTCAGAGACGGGCTGGCCATGACATAGATCTGCTCATTTATATTTCATGGTCCTCTTCACTGAGAGAGGTGGAGTCACATTTCCATGAGTTCCTACACTTTAGGTGCCCCACTTAGAGAAAAGTAGAAGAGGAAAAACTTGCCTCTCCACGTACCTGGGTGAAAATCCTGGTAGTGACCATCTTCCAGGCCGAGGGTCTGACAGGTTTCCCAAAAGCTAATGAAGAGGGATGGTGCTCCTTTGCATCATTATCCTAGTTTGAGGGGAGATTCAGACCACAGGTTCTACCCCGTCCAGCCCAGACCTCAGGCCAGTTTGAGATTTGGTAGATTTCCTTCCCACGAGTGGAGGCAGAAGCCACGGGAGCCTCAGACCCTGCAGCCATGGATCAGGGTTCCTGCTTCCACGTGAGCTGCAGTGGGGACGGGGGCTCTGAGTGCCGGCTTGTGTGGGTAGGGACTGAGGCCATGGGTGGAGCCTGGGGAGGGGGACGTAGTTCCAGCCCCCCAATTGGGAGTGGGGGCTCCTGGGGCTGAGAAGATGGACTCATATGCTGACTGTTCTCCCTCCAGAGAGGAACAAGAGAAGCTGAACGTGTGGGTGGCCCTGCTGAACCTAGAAAACATGTATGGCTCCCAGGAGTCACTGACCAAGGTCTTCGAGCGGGCCGTGCAGTACAATGAGCCTCTTAAGGTCTTTCTCCATCTGGCTGACATTTACACCAAGTCAGAGAAATTCCAGGTAGGGGTCTGGGCCAGGCGGCCAGCTTCCAGAGGGGCCTCAGCCACTCAGAGACAAGCTCCTGGAAGTCTCTGAGGCAGCGGGGATGTCTCGGGGAGGGGGGAAACCCCTGCCTCTGGGCCCAGTCCTGCCCCAGGCTTGCTCATCTTCCAGGTGGGAGAAGTCGTTTCCCCCACCCTTGAGCCACCAACAGAGGTGTCACAGAGAGGAGGTGATATAGCCCAGTCGCCCCGTTCCGTCTCTCGCCTTCATCACACTAACGCTCTCTCTTCTAGTCTCGACCTCCTCGCGGCATGGGATTAGGAGGGAGACTCCCTAGCACATGCTCTCCTCATCCTGGGTGCCTGCCCTTTCCCCTCACATACCTGGATCGGGGCCTGGACACCGAGGGAGCCCCTGAGCCCAGGGCTAGCTTTCCACGAGCGTCGCCATCTGTCTTTGTTGCCCCCTCTACTCTCACCTGCTGTCCTCAGCTTACATCATTCGTCCCACAGGAAGCTGGTGAACTCTATAACCGGATGCTGAAGCGTTTCAGGCAGGAGAAAGCTGTCTGGGTCAAATACGGCGCCTTTCTTCTTCGGAGGGGAAAGGCGGAGGCCAGTCACCGTGTGATGCAGCGAGCCCTTGAGTGCCTGCCTAAGAAGGAGCGTGAGTGCTCGTTCCTTCCACCCACCCAGTTCCTGAGCACAGTAGACTCCCTGCATCTGGGCAGGGGCATGGGGGGTCTTCTCATCCAAGGGCTGGTTTAGGGAAGCCTTCTGGAGGGTACGTAGCTTGCTCTCTGTTGATTATATGCTCGTGAACATGTGCTCGTGTTGCATTTTAAATGCTGAACTCCAGAGGTTGAGGAACGAAAAAGGGATTAGCATCAATTCTTTGGCCTGTGCCTGCCTGCCCCACAGCCCACCTCCCGTCCCCCGTCCACCTTCTGGGCCCAGAGAGTAGAATGTCTGCTGTTGGGGAGTCGTAGAGCAGTGCCCATCTGTGTGTTTAGCCCTCAACCCGCCCCTGCGTCCCTCTTGTCATCACCTGGGTCTCAGGACCCAAGGGCAGGGAATCAGGCGTCAGACTCTGCCCGTGGTGTCACGTGTTGTGCTGAGGGCGTCTCTCTGCTTTCTGTGTCTGAGCCGTCCTCTCCCTGCAGACGTGGATGTCATCGCCAAGTTTGCCCAGCTTGAGTTCCAGCTAGGGGATGCAGAACGTGCCAGGGCCATTTTTGAGAGCACACTGAGCGCCTACCCAAAGCGCACGGACGTCTGGTCGGTTTACATCGACATGATCATCAAGCATGGCAGCCAGAAGGAAGCCCGGTGAGAGGGGAGGGCGGGCCGAGGCCTCACTCTGTGGTGGGCAGGGGGCGGGCACTGACCACTCAGAGGAGTTTCAGCCCCACAGCAGCTCCCGGCACCCCAGTTCTCTTACTCTGTCTGGAAAAACAGCTTTGAGATGACACAGCAGGTTCTGTGGCATTCATGTTTCCAATTTCTTTTTCTACCTCGGGGGCCAGCCACCGGTCTGGCTGGAACCTCAGCTGGGAGGTAGACTGGCCCCAGGCCTGGGAGTCAGGAGACTGGGTTTTCCTCATAATTGATGCTTAGCCTGGCTCTCATTGTAGAGAGTGTTCACAGGCATGATCTCACCGATCACTGCCAGCATCCCCCCAAGACAGGGAGGATTAGAGATGGCTGGACTGAGGTCCAGAAAGAGTTGGTGCCTCGCCCACGCCTCTCAGTGAGTTTTAAGCAGAGCCGTCCTCACAGATCCACACCTCACTGGTTGTCCCATCCCGTTAGCTCTGTCGTGATTCACTGTGTGCCTTCAGGGCACTCGGTCTTGTAACATCTCAGTCTGCTCCTCTGGAAAGCAAGGGTGGTGTTCTCTCTGTCCACGGACGTGACAGTTTATAATAGGAATAAAAATAAAGTTAGGAGTGGGAGTGCTCCAGAGCCTGAGAGCAGTGAGTGAAGGTCAGCTAGGAATCATGTGGCCAGAGACTTAAGAGGCAAACGCCATCTGCTTTCCCTCCCAGGGACATCTTCGAGCGGGTCATTCACCTGAGCCTGGCCCCCAAGCGAATGAAATTCTTCTTCAAGCGCTACCTGGACTATGAGAAGCAACACGGCTCGGAGAAGGATGTGCAGGCAGTAAAGGCAAAGGCCCTGGAATACGTGGAGGCTAAGAGCTCCATGATGGACGACTAGGGGCCGGCTGGCTCCAGGGCACGCGACAGCCTGGCTGACTCTCAGGCTCCTGGGCAGTTGAGAAACTGTGTTGCCTGGGGACTCTATTTAAGTGCTGCTTTTTCTGCAGCATCCTTGGGGTAATCCTGTCAAGATAAAAAAGAATTTGAGATTTCTTATAATTCCTTTTTGTTTGTGTTAAGAACCAATCTGTTTCATCTTTTTCCTTTTCTGGAGCTGCTCACTGGTTGCAGGCAGCAGGCTTCTGGGGCCCCAGAGAACCTGAGAGTCTCCTTTGTGGGAGGTCCCTGGGAGCAGGAATGGAGGGCCGACTCCACACAACCCTGGAGTCAGGATCCCACTGTGGCCCTGGCGGGCTCTTGGTCCAGCCGGGGGTGTGGGTGGGGTGATGAGCAGGGTCCTGGGAGCAGGCCACACCTTCTAGATTATGGGATCTCTGGACCTTGCCTCTGCCTCAGCTCCGTGGTCCCTTGTGCCCCTTGGTGAAGGCTGTGAGGCTTGGACAGGAGGAGAGGCAGAGCCCAGACGGGAAATTCAGGGGCCTGAGTGCCTGAGAGGAAGGTGATAGGTGTTAGCTCAAACCACCTGGTGATGTTTCCTCCCAGGGCCAGTGGGGCCAGATTACCCAACCTCTCTGAACTGGGTGCCTCATTTGTCGAATGGGGTAAAAAATCCCACTTGAAGGATTTTAGGATTGAGTGAGAGCGTGTATGTTATGTGCTGCCACAGGGCCTGGCACATGCGAGGCTCAGTGAGGACCTAGATTGACATGCTGTGTGACCTCGGGAGACTACACAGATTCTCTCTCCCCCTGTTGCTCCCCTGAGGCACTGCTGGGCAGAGGGCATTGACTGACTTGTTTCTTGGGACCTGAGGGAGAAGGGATGTGATGGGCCCACTACACCCCCACCTCCCTGTAAATTTCCCAGAAAGACACTCTGCCTCCTTTGATAATAATCCCGTGATCCTGAATTAAGAGGCCAGCCCAGACCCAGCTAGTTGAAGCCAGCTCATTTTTGGCTTGGTCTTAAGGGAATTAAAAGTTTCCTTAGGCAGAGCTTTAAACGTCCTGAGAGCTGGGGAGCTTTTCCGTGGGAAATGACCGAGTCCCTCTCCAGAGAGCGGGACAGGGACAAGGGAGAGTGCATCAGAGGTCCTAGAAGTGGCGCAGGGGCTGAGGCAGGGCGGGCGTGGGAGGGAGGCCAGGCAGGGCTGGCCTGTTCTCGCTCGTTAGCTCTGGGTTACGGGAGCTGCACTGCCCAGCTGAGCACAGGGGCCGGGTCTGCTGACTCCTGACGTCTAAGCCGAGCTTCCCTCTGAGAAAGGCCAGGCTCCATCTGTTTCCCAGATCAAATCAGATGACTGAACCCAGTTAAGAGATCGTCAGCCCCAGGGCCTCCCCACAAGTGGGAGCACCTGCCTCTGCCTCCCCCGACCCCCAGCCCTCCCTTCCACCCATTTCAGTCTTGCCCAGGGTCTCTGTCCTCTTCCCTCCCCAGGTCTGGGATTTAGTCCTGTCCCCCCGGTAGCTCAGCTGTTAAAGAATCCGCCTACAACGCAGGAGACCCCAGTTTGATTCCTGGGTCGAGAAGATCCCCTGGATAAGGGATAGGCTAACCCTCTCCAGTATTCTCGCCTGGAGAATCCCCATGGACAGAGGAGCCTGGTGGGCTGCAGTCCATGGTGTCGCAAAGAGTCGGACATAACTGAAGCAACTTAGCGCCCAGCATCATGACCTCCAGCGTGCTGTAGCATGACCCATCTAGTCACGCAGACACCAAGCTAGTCCTTTATATTAAGAAAAGCTTTATCAAAAATGTGTATAAAACAAAGCTGGAGGCATATGCCAGAGGGCTGCTTCCCAGCTGTGCACACCGAGCCAGATGTCCATGTGCAGTTCCACAAATGAACTGCATAGCCTTCTGCACGCAGAGCCTGCTGGTGAGTTTCATCATCACCTGACTCTGCTGGTCAGGGCTTCCCACACTGGTGGGGCTGGGTCCCTCTAGTCAGAGGTCATCCTCCACATCATAGTTCATGAAGGACCAGTTCTGGGAAAGGGTCTTTTCTCCAAAGCTGTTGACCAAGTGGCTGGTGGCAACAGGAAAGGGGACTTCTTCAGGTCTGAGGGCCTTCCTGCCAGAGCCCACCTCGTCTGCCAGCTCTCACATCCATATCCCAGTTTTACTTTGTGTTCGTTTCTCTCCTGGCCTGTTTCCCCAAAATCCACGGTTAAAAAAAAAAAAATCTCTGGAGAATTCAGTGGTTGGCACCCTGCACCTTCATTGCAGAGGGCGAGGGTTCAGCCCTGGGTCAGAGAACTAAGATCCCACAAGCCACGCGCAGCCAAAAAAGAGAAGTCCCCTCTGATGCTGATGTGAGCAGGCAGTGGGGTTCAGTTTGGGACCAAATACTGTCATTGGCCAAAAGTGTGGGAACAGGCCCTCAGGAGGCAAGCAGGGACATCTCTACATGGTCCGGGGCCACGCCGTTGCCCAGCACACCCTGGGCCCACTTGTGCAGGCGGCTGTAGAGTGGGAGGCCCTGGTTCTCACGGTACAGATAGACGCCGGTGATGGCATTCCACTGTGGCCGCGGCTGTGTGCCTTCCACCGGGAACTTCGCGACCAGCTCCTCGTCATCCTTGTTGAGCGCCACAAAGCCGAAGAAGCGGCGCACGTTGTTGGCAGCCAGCACCCGCGAGTGCACCTCGGCCGTGCGCTGGAACAGCTGGTCCTCGTTGGCGCGGTACTGTGCCCAGTAGGCCTCCTGGCGGTAGCTGAGTGGTGAGCAGTAGTGCTTGAGGCATTTGGTCAGGAACACCAGGATGGCCACCACGCCGATAAGCAGCCACCCGAAGAGCTGGCCAGAGAAGGGGCAGGGTTGAGGGCGGGCAGGGACCTGCCTGGACCCCCACCTGCCCCGGGAAGAAGTGGCGGGAGCTGGTCAGAGGGTGTGGGCTGGGTGGAACCAGACATAACCCCCTAAGAGCTGGCTCTGTCACTTTCCTGGCCTCAGATTCTGTTCCTCTAAGGGCAGCAGGTCCTTCTGACTGTGATTCCTCCACTTTGCCCTCACTCCCTGGAGCTCACACCTTCTCTGTGTTTAGACTTAGCCTCTTGGAAATCACTCATGTGCTTGTCTCGTGTGGCTGTGAACCTATTGAGGACTAGGACAGTCAAGGTCATCTTTGTTTCCCCATTTAAGCGTGGACAGAGATCTGTGGGCATTTGAGCATCAAACACATTTTATTTCTCTGTCTACCGTCTTCCATCTCCTTTGGTGCTGTCTCTAGCCCTGCTTTTCTACTTGTGTTACTTATGTACCTTTAGAAAATCTATGCTCAGGTCTTCCCTGGCGATCCAGTGGTTAAGACTCCACACTTCATTGCACGGGTTCAATCCCTGGTCAGGGAACTAAAATCCCACATGCTGTGCAGTGTGACCCCCCCCCAAAAAAAAAGAAAACTGCTCTTTTCTGCCTTTTTCTCACACCCTGCTTCTTTTAAGTTAACACAAGCTGTTTTTCTGCTCCTGCCCAGCTCTCTGCCCTTGCCTCCTCTACCTGACCAACTCCGCTCCTTCAGAACTAAGCTGAGGCTGAGGCTAGGATTGTGGCGGCAGGTGCTACTTCCTGACTGGACACCCCTCCTGTCTCAAGGGACTCCTCTTCTGTCACCAATGCCTGAGGCTGACTCTGCTGGGCAGTGGCTTTTCCTGGGATAGGAACAGGCTCGTCCCCTGAGCCAGCCATCCTCCACTACCAGCTCACGGCCAACAGCAAAAGTTTCGTAAGATGGCAAGGGTTTGTGCTCAATCCGGCTGGAACAAAGGGCTTAATCTGTGACAGGTATCAGGCTCGGACTGAGCAAGAAGAAAATTCCTTTAATGTTTAAAACTCTCTTATTTGGGATGGCGTTGACCCTTGCCCCGCCAATCGCTAACCCGTGGATACCCAGCTCTGATGCCTGAGACTGATAATCTAGTGATTTTCTGGAGAGCTCAGCCCCGGAGGACTAACTCCAGGATTAACCCTGAGCTGTTACCTGCCCACTCACCATCAGGTAGGGGGGAAAAGAGGAGCTTCTCTTGGTACAGTCTTACCTGGGACTCGTACTTGAGTCTGCGGCTGACCTCCTCCCGGAAGACTGACAGGTTGGCAGGGCCCTCCCCACATGGAAACCTGGCCAGGATTTCTGTGGCATGGGCTAGCGGGAAGCTCCTTTCTCCAACCGTGAGCGAATAGGGGTTCACGAACTCACTGAGAGCGCAGACGTAGGCCTCACCACGCAGCAGGGAGATGACAGACCAGGTGACGGGGGCCACGGCCGCGCGGCCCACGATGGAGCTTAGGAGGAGGAAGTTGGGGGCAGCCGAGCAGTTCTTGGTCCTCCGGTACTGGCACTCGGCAACCAGGTTCCAGGTGTGGTTGTTGAGGATGACGCCAATGAGGAAGAGTGCCAGGGCGGGCACCCCAATGGCTGCCAGCCCATACAGGTAGTTCCGGGCTGGTGAGCAAGGGCAGTGGAAAGCCACCACAGTGAACAGCTCCTGGCTGCCCACCGTGCCTAGTGCTACCAGCCCGTTGAAAATCATCACATCCTTGCTCTTGAAGAAGAGTGACAGGAAGCGGAAGTTCTCTGCGATCAGGGCTGCCATGGTGGTGGGTCAGCTGGAGGACTGACGGCAAGGGTGGAGGCAGGAGGAGATCTGGGTGATGGCTCCAGGTGGGACTACGAGAGCTTGCAGGCTAGTGGGCACCGGAAGGCAGGGCACAGTCTTGCCATTTCATCCCCTGTAGTGGCCAGCCGGGTGCTTCCTGTAGGACAGTAGATGACAAATCAGTATTTGCCTCTGAAAATAGGGACCAAGGGGGCTATTGTGAAGTCAGGCTGGTGAGGAATGAAGGAGACTCAGGGAGCCCCAGGGCCTGGGTGGAAGGAGAGTAGCCACTGTTCGCTGAGCTCCTATGTGTCAGGCGTTTTGCATCCCTCATTGCCCATCATCACGGTCCTGCACTGAGCTGTGATAGCCCAGTGCACGGTTGAGAAGGTGGAGGCTTCCCCCGGGTGATTGCCTGTCCGGCTCACACATGAGTGCAGAGCTGAGATTCAAGCTCAGGTCTGTCTGCCTCACACACTTAGGTTCTTGTCATCTCCATAAGCTTCCCTTGAGGTGGGGACTAGGAATGGCCCTGTGGCTTTGGGGAATGTGGGATATTGACTGGCTTTCCCTTTGGGATTCCAGGCACTGCTAATGTGCTGGGGGACCTAGGACAGTTTGGAGGGTGTGTCCTCGGGTGTCTAGCCCATGGGTATACAAGCTGGAGTGGGTGTCCGTGGATGAGGGACTTGGGCTTGACCCTGTGCTATGGGCTGGTGTGGAGGAAGGGGTCTCCAGTCAGTAGAGAGCCTGGTGCAGCCTCATAAGAGCCTTTTCATTTTGGAGACCACAGGCTCTGGGCTGGTTTAGGAGATCCTGGCTCTCAACATACTTCATGACTTTTCTCTGGACTTCAGTGTCCTCATCTGTGAAAAGAGGATAAATCATTCGGCCCTTGCCCTCCTCTTAGGAATGCTGGAGGGAAAGAAAGGGAATAAACGGTGCCTGATAACTGTCATGTATGACACCCTCTATCTCACCCTGTCCAGTCCTGAAGGTGCCTCCCAGAGGTGAGGTTGATGGCGGGGGGGAAGGGGGGTAATTCTTCGTGGGACAAAGATCAGGAAACTAAGACCTCCAGAGGATAAGCGCTTTGCTCAAAGCTATTCAAATATGGATGTGCCTGGACGGGACTTTTGAGCGTGACCTAAGGAGGCCTGGGAAGTGGACAACGGTGGGTCAAGCTAAGCAAGCCCTCTATTTTCCTGGTTTCCTACTGCCCCTGCTCTGTGCCCATCCACAAGAGCGCTGGCAAGCCTCCCCTTCCCCATCTGTTCCCCTTTCTTTGTCCAGCAGCCTGTTCCACCCAGGTCCCCAGGCCTGGGGCCACCCAGTCAGCCAGCAAAGGAGGCCTTGATGAAGCTTAAGGCTTGGCCATGCCCGAGAGACAGTGGGGCCTCCGAAGGCAGGCTGTCTCTCAAGCCTGCTCTCGGTCTGGGTAGCAGCAGTGCTGGCAGCCTGCCAGGAAGTAGCCACGGCCTCCAGTTTCAGCCCTGTTCTGCCCCAACTCCCTTCCCAGGCTCCGCCCACACAGGCAAGGGTGTGGCCCCTGTTCTTCTTTCTATCCCGGGATGAAAAACAAAAGTCCTCAGGCCAGAGGCAGCTGGGGAGTGGAGACATGGGAGGTGGGGGGTGGGCAGCAAACAGAGGTGGGGGGCCCTGCCAGTATTTCCTTCTGTGCCTCCTCTCTGGACTACTGTCCCTCCTGGTTCCTGCCAAGACTGCCTGATGGGCTGGGGCAGAGCTGGGTGCCACGTGGGCTGCCAGGTGGAGAAGGAGAAGAGATCTGTCTTCCCTAACTCACTGTCTCCGGTGGTCCTGGAGCTCCAGTCTAACTCCCTGGGAAACAAGAGTTTGCCATGTTGCTGGGGATGATCTGGTTAAAGGCAGCCCCCTGCCCTGGCCCGTCCTCTTGACTTAACGGCCTCTAATATGCTCCCCTGCGTTCAAAAATCACAACACTGGTGGGTGGTGTGCAGAGGAGAGAACACTGCCCCTGAGAATACTGCCCTTGGGCCCCAGGCCTGGGAGTGTCATATCCAGGCCCGGATGGGACCTCAAACAACAGCAGTCAGGACAGGAAACAGGTGCCTGGGGAGTGGGAGGAGGCGGCTCAGTGAGGGGCCTGGCTCCCTGGGAAAGTCCCTCCGGGTAGCCCCAGAGTGGCCCTGTGTGCTCCCCTTCCTTACCTGGGATCCGCTGCAGTCACCGGTAGCTTTGGCCTCTGAGGGGCAGGGCTCTCCAAGTGGCGCAAAAACATCAGAGACCCTGGGTGAGGACCAGCCCATGCCCTCTCCCTCCCCCTTTGCTTCTTCTGTCCAGGAGAAACGGGCAGGGCCTGGGGCTGTTGGGGTCTTCCGAAAAGTTTAACTCCAGAAAAGGGGCTGAACCCCGCGGGATGGATGGTGTGCCAGCCAGTGGAAAAACAGCCTCCAGGCAGGCGGGCGCCAGGCAGTGGGGGCGGGCGGAGGGCGGGCGGCGCGGGGAGAGGAGAGGAAGTGGAGGAGTCAGTTTTGCCGCGGCCCGCCTGCCTTCAGAGGCTCCACACCAGTGGGACCAGTTTGGGAGCCAGGCAGGGGGCCCCCGGCCTTTCTGGTCTGGGCCTGTCCTCCAGGCTGGTTTCAGGAGCACCCGCTCTACTTGATCCCCACTGACAGAAGCAGCCAGAACCGAGCCCCAGGCAGGATTAGGGGAGAGGAGCCACCAGACTGACGCTGACTCCTAGTGGGGTATGCAAAGCCAAAGGCCCCCTCCTCCATCCTGGTCCTCTCTGAGCAAGCCCTCCCCCTGCTGGTTCTTCTGTCCTCACTTCCACTCACTCCCCAGATGCTGCTTCAAATCTCAGGAGCGCTGACGAGAAAATTCTGGACTCCAGGGATTTTCTGAGGCCCTGTGGGGAGAGCTCTGACTGGTGGGTGGAAATTATGAGGAGGCAGATGAAGACCTTTGTAACAGTTAGAGCTATCCAGCCTGTTCCAGAAAGTGGTCGTGAGATCCCTGTCTGTGGAGGTATACAAGCTGAGGCTGAAAAGTCATGGATCGGGAATGCTGAAGGGGAGAGCCCGGCCCAAAGACAGTGTAGATGACCCACCCTCCCGGATCAAGGGAAAGACCCCCGGCCACCTGTCCACTCTGCAGTCTTGGGGTTCTGTGACCTTAGAACTGCTGAGTGACCTGCTGGCCTCCCTCAGCTGGGCTTGCTCACGTGCAGGAATGAAGGGAAAAGGACCAGTGTTCATTTTTTCACATCTTACCATGTCCCAGATACAGTTCCAGATTCTTCCTCAGCAGTTATCCTTTAACCTCACTATAATCCTGAAAAGCAGGTCTTTTAAACATCCGTTTGACAGACAGACAACTGAGGGTCAGAGGGATTGACCCACAGGGATTGAATCCTCTGTGGGTCAGAGGATTGTGGGTCAAAGGACTTGCCACAGGTCCTACAGTCCCAGTATTTGAATGCAGGTTTGCCTGACCTAAATTTTTACTCTTTCCTTCACATTTCTTTAAAATTTCTTTTTATTTATATTTTGGCTGTGGTGGGTCTTTGCTGCTGTGCACAGGCCTTTTCTAGTTGCGGCAAGTGGAGGCTACTCTTGGTTGCGGTGCTCGGGTTTCTTCATTGCAGTGGCTCCTCTTGTTGCAGAGCACGGGCTCTAGGCGTGTGGGCTTCCCTAGTTGCAGCGCATGGGCTCGGCAGTTGTGGTTTACGGGCTCTAGAGCTCAGGTTCAAGCAGTTGGGGCACATGGGCTTAGTTGCATGTGGGATCTTCCTGCACCAGAGATCCAACTGGTGTCTCTTGCATTGCAAGGCAGATTCTTAACCACTGATCCCCGGATCACCCTCCTTCACATTTGTACTTCCCAGTTACTCTGGGCTGGCTTTTTTCCTCTGGACAACAACCCTCCCCCCTCCGCCGCCCACTCCCAGCTGCTAACACACCCCTGGTTTACTTATCTGAATCTCCCCCTGGAGTAAGTCCCACCTCCTGGAAGAAGATTCCAGCCTACCTAGGCTTCCAGGTTTCTCCCTCTTCCCAAATAATTAAAGGGAGAGAGACTGGGTCTCAGAAGTGGGAATAGAGGGAAGGATGCCTGAGGAAGAATGAAAATTATTAACCCAGTGTTGTAAGGCTCAAGATCAAAATGAATTCTTAGATAAGTGGGACCTAGGCCCCCATGATGTCTTGGTGCAAGAAGCTCATCTTCTTGCCCTCTGCTTCCCCCTGAACAAAGGAAGCTCTAGTTCCTTACATCCCTTCCTTCTGTCCAGGAGAAGGAGAAAGCCTCAGATTTGGAAATTAATACCCTTGTTATCCTCCAGGTACTGAGGATATGGCCTACCACACGCCATGCATTTTACGTACCTCACCCATTTAAAGCTCACACAATCCCATGAGATTGGTGCCTCATCTCCTTTGTACAGATGAGGAAACTGAGGCAAAGTGAAGCAACTGACCCAAGGCACACAGTTTGTAAGTGGTAGAGCCAACATTTGACCCATTCTATCTCACTCTTGAGTCTGGTTTATCTCCGCCCTAGGTAGCTCCCCTCCCACCCCTCCACCCTCACCCCCACCTCAGGGGTGAGACTTTCAGCACTTCAGAACCCCCTCCCCAGGGGATGTGGTCTCTGAGAACATGGGAAGACATCAGCTTCCCTTTCTAAATGCTCTGGGGATGGTCTGATTTCCACCTGAGATCTGGATGTGAGGGACATATCAGGGCCATCTCCAAGGCCTCCCCATGGCATGGGCTATGGTCTGAATGTGTCCCCTGCTCAAATTCATATGTTGAATCTTAACCCCCAAAGGCGATGGGATTAAGGAGTGGGACCTTTGGGAGGTACTCAAGGCATGGGATTCATGCCTTATTAAAGAGGCTCCAGAGACTTCCCTGGTGGTGCAGTGGTTAAGATTTTCTGTTCCCAATGCAGAGACTCGATCCCACATGCCACAACTAAGATCCAGTGCAGCCAAATAAATAAATAAAATTTTTAAAAAGAGGCTCCAGAGAGCCCCCAGTCTCACCCACCACAGGAGGACACAGTGAGCTGGCATGCTCTACCAACCAGGAAGAGGGCCTCTATCAGAACATGACCATAGCAGTGCCATGATCTTGGACTTCCAGTCTCCAGAATGGTGAGAGAGGCGTCTGTCATTTAGAAGCTACCCAGTCTGCTGTATTTGTTAGAACAATTCAAACAGACTAAGACAGGGGCCTTTCGTGCCCGTGCTAAGTGTGCAGTCCGCCTTGATGATGCTGAGTGACCTCCATGGTAAGCCACCCTGGCGTCTCCTGACGGGACCTAGCTTCTGATATCTTATCACCTGTGACCATAGGCGTGTCCCATCAGGTGGGGCTGTATCAGGTCCTTATGGCCCACTTTGGTCTGTTCAGCCTCACTCAGGAGACCAGCCAGAATCAGAGGATTCCTGCTTCATGAGGTGGCTGGACTTCCCTGAGCCTTGAGCATAAGGGAACTAAGATCCTTAAAAAAAAATCACAGATGAGTGAACGCTGGGGCAAGGCGTTCACAGGGCCTGAGAGGAGATAGTGAACCAGGGGTGAAGTGGCCTGGGAGGGGCTGAGCAGATGGCAGCTTGTCTCCCCTAAAGGCAGTTCTGAATCCCTCTGACTAATACTGCTCATGGCCCGATAACTCCAGGACCTTCCAGGATAGTCCCATCGCTGGGGGACTGAGGTCCCCTTCCAACTCCAAATTTCCCGCCTCAAATGGGCAGATGAGTGCCTGGGCATGTGGGTCTGCCCTGGAGCCTACAGCCAGCACCTGCAGCCTTCATTTCTTCATCCAGTTTGGGGGTCTGAGGAGCTGTGGGCTCACACCCCCATTCCCACCTCTTCACCTGGCTGCGGCTCACACTTTACTGAAGTAGGTGGCCACCTCCTTGCGTGAAGGCCGGGGCCCACCCCCAGCCCAGCCGTTGCCCACCAGTGGCTCCTCCTGGCCCAGCCGCAGGGGCGGCTTGCACTCATGCCAGCTTGTGAGCAGCCTGTTCATGGTGCCCTGATCGGTGATGCCACGCAGCTTCTCCCTCTCCTCATCCGCCCCTTCTGTGGCGGCAGGGGCAGCCGAGCCAGT
Organism: Cervus canadensis; assembly: GCF_019320065.1. NCBI lineage: Eukaryota > Metazoa > Chordata > Mammalia > Artiodactyla > Cervidae > Cervus > Cervus canadensis. The sequence goes on along the minus strand of NC_057393.1, from coordinate 26,788,421 downwards.
GGGGCCGGCAGCCAGCGCCCCATGGGCGTGACCCAGCTCCAGGTCGTGGTTCATGGCCTCAAAGAACTGCTGGATACAGACCTTGGCGAAGGCCTTGGCGTGCTCCGTGCACGTCTCATCAAAGAGCTTGCGCTCAATGTCGATGTAGTGGGACCAGTACTTGCTTTTAAGGAAGGCAGCCTGTGTGAAGCAGGGCCGCACAGAGCGCACGACAAATGCCAGCAGTGTGGTCAGCAGCACGAAGGACCAGCCCAGGGCCTGAGACGAGAGAAGACAGAGTCAGCCGGGCACTGCCCTCCGGCCTCCCACGCCTGTCCAAGCCCCCAAACCACACTCTGTGTCAGGGCCTTGAAGGAAAAGAGCACTGACCACAAACAGCAAATGATGGCACCTCACGGCCTCCACTTCCTCTTCTGTACAATGGGCACAGATATACCATCTCATGGGAATGAGACTGCATGAGTAAAATGCCCTGTATGTAGGCCTGGCTCTCAATACATAGGACTTGGCTGGGCAGACCTTGGAACTAGACTGCCTGGGTTTGCCTGTTTTGACCATAGGCATATTCCAGAGATATGGTGGGATCTGCTCCAGGCTGTTACATTAAAGCAAACAGGTCAATAAAGTGAGTCACACCACGTTTTTGGGTGCCCAGTGCATATAAAATTTATGTTTACACTAACATAACATGTGCAATAGCATTACGTATAAAAAACAATGTGTATAACTAAATTAAAAAATACTTTATTGCTGCAAAATGCTAGCCATCATTTGAGCTTTCAATGAGCAGTAGTAGTAACATCAAAGATCAGTGATCACAGATCACCATAACAAATAAAATAATGAAAAAGTTTAAAATATTATGAGAATTGGCAAAATGTGACCTAGAGACAAGAAGTGAGCAAAAGATGTTGGAAAAATGACACCAACAGACTTTCTCGATGCAGGGTGGCCAGGAACCTTCAACTTGTGAAACACGCAGTATCTGTGAAGCCTGATAAAGTGATGTGCAGTAAAACAAGGCATGCCTGTCCTTAACAGTTGACTGGGAGCAAAGTGCCTGCCTTCTCTGTGCCTCAGTTTCCCCACCTACAAAATGGGGCTGTTGATCATAACCATCCCACTGGGTTGTTCTGAGGACTAAAAGTGACAATAAACTTAGCACAGTGCCTGGGACCTAGTTAGTGCTCAGTAACTGTTAGTCACTATTATTAGGCCAACCAGCCCTAACTATGCCTCTTCCTTCAGGAAGCCCTCCTTGACCACCCACAGTGACACTTCCTCCTCTGAGTCCTGTACCTCTCCTCTGGCTCCTGCTGCTGTCTGCCTTTCAGTCGCCAGGTCTCAGTCAGTACCTCCTGTGTAGGCTCCGAGCTGAGCCCTCAGGGGTCACAGAGACAAACTGCACAATTGCTCAAACTTGTGCTGAAGAGCACTGGGCACTCAGGTGCTGGTTCTATTCCTCCAGTAACTCACTGCGGTGAAGGCTGCTCCCCCAGTGTGAACTTCAGGGTCAACCCCAGCTGCACAGAGAAGCATTCGGCCAAATCAGGGTGAGCGAGGCAGGGCAAACGCTGTCAGTAGTGGGGGTCAGTGGGTTATGGTAGAGCAGCCCTGGGGCGGGGAAACTGCAGAGCATGTGCTGGATGAGGAAATGTGGGCCCTGCTGGGCTGAATCTCCTAAAGTTTCAGGTAAACCTGGAAATCTCATTTTTATGTGATAGTTTTCAGGTTTTAGATGATGTCAACTAATTCTAAAATTAAACTTTGAATTCAGCCCCCGAAGTCCAAATGACATAATGTAGGCCATGCAGTCTGCCCTCTGGGACCCCTTTTAGTCCATGAAGTAATTGTTTAAAGGTCAGGTGGAGGGTAAAGTGGATGATGGACAAGTGCTCACAGGAGAGGAGGCACAGGCAAGAAGGAAAGCAGAGTTCAGATGGTACACTCGGAGTGTGAGGTTCACAGGGGCACCTGGTGACGATGCAAGCCCCAGAGGGGAGAGTTCAGGCTGGAGGGGAAGCCGGGGTGTCTGGACTCGTTGCAGCAGAGCGTGCATGCTTCTGTAGCCTTGTCCCCTCCCCGACAGACCCCTGCCCAGGTCTTCCTGCCCACGCACAACAACTGCTGAGGAGTCCTGAGGGGCTCAGATGAGTGACGGGCCAGAGGGGCAGAGAATGTGGAAGCAGGGCTGGAGGACCAGAGCTCCAGAATTCCCCGTCAGTGGGCCCTCCAGCCCTGCCTTTGGGGCACATCCCAACAGTCCATCCCCTCACTCAAGCCTCCTTCCCCTGAGCAGGGAATGCCATCTGGGGGGCATTTGCCAGGGAAATGTACCCAAATGGCCCAGCCACCCACCGGCCTCACCACTGCCCGGGCCTGGAAGAGGAAAAGGATGCAAATTCCCCCAGGTTTCCAAACTGGAGCTCAGGAAGGAGGACGTGGGGCTGACTGAGCGGTTGGGTCCACTCAGGGAAACCTCAGGACAGGGCACAGGCCTCTTTCCCCAGGTGGCACTGACCTGAGGAAAGACACTGCCTCCGCCTTCAGAAGCCCTGGCCTCCTTTGGGAAAATATGCCCCCGCCCCAGGGAGCTGAGTCTGAGTGGGCAGACCCAGCCCTGGCTGGGGGGGCCCCCATCTATTGGGGAAACATGAGCACGCCCTGAGGGAGCTCCACTTCAAGACCGGGGGACCCGACCTGTAAGGGGAGCCCCAGCCCAAGGCCATCCGGCCCCTCACCTGCGAGATGCAGCGCAGGTAGCGCACGGCCACCTCGCGGGCCAGCAGCCAGTCGCCGTCATAGATCTCAGGGCAGGGCACCCGGGCCAGCAGGCGGGCGAGCTCGGGTGGGGGCAGGCCAGGCACCAGGCTGCCATTGCCCAGCAGGCTCACGGGCACCGCCGTGCAGAAGGCACAGAGGAAGCACTTGCCGTCGAGCAGCGTGACGGCCACCCAGACGACGGGCGCGATGAGGGCACGCTGGGCCATGGAGCAGAACATGTAGCGCAGCACGGCAGGGTCCTTGGCCCGGCGGCCCGGCGGCCGCTTCCACTCTTCGGCCAGCATGGACACGTTGTTGTTCATGACCAGGCCGAGCAGGAAGAGCACCAGGGGCGGCGCCAGCAGGATGCCGGCGCTGTAGGCAGCATTGTAGCCTGGCAGGCAGGGGCAGTTGAAGTCGAAGGCGGAGTACATCTGGGCGCTGGCCAGGGCCATGATACCGCAGATGCCATTCATGAAGGACTCCTGGTTGGACTGCAAGAACTGGAAGATCATCCGGAACTTGTCCATGGTGACCCCACGGGGCCTGCTGGCCTCCTCCCACCTCACCGCAGCCTCAGGATGGCCCCTGAGGCCCACTCTGCCCAGCCGGCGCCCACCTCATGGCTGAGACAGGCAGAGCTCCGGGCAGAGGCTGGGGCCACTGTCTCTTTGAACCTTCCAAGTCAGGTGCTGGCCGAGAGGGTGCAGCTTGACCAATCCCGTGAGTGCAGCAGTCTGCCCTTCCCTGCTCCACCCCTCCTGGGTTTCTCTCTCTCTCCACAGCTGGCTCCGCCACTGGGAAACCAAGAGGACCACACCTGACCGGGACCAGTTCTCTGGCTGCTGGAGGAGGGCGGGGATGGAGGCTCCAACTCAGCTGGAAAGACAGGGCCTTGGGCAGGGTTGAAGTTTGGGAGGATCCAGGACTGCTGCAGAGGCCTGAGCTTCCGGGCCTTGACCCCTGGGTTCCTAGGAAGCGTGTCACCCTCCTTCTGCCCTTCCCATTGGGTCTTGCATCCATGCTGTGTCAGGATCCAAGAGGACTCTTCCACTAGTGCAGACAATGGTATGATGATGTAGTGAGGGCAGTGATGGTGGCGCTGTCACAGGTGTGATAATGGTGGTGGGGATGCCAGTTATGGTGGTGATGGTGCTGATGGTGCTGGGATGCCAGTTATGATGGTGATGGTCCTGATGGTGCTGATGGTGCTGGGATGCCAGTTATGATGGTGATGGTCCTGATGGTGGTGGGATGCCAGTTATGATGGTGATGGTCCTGATGGTGCTGATGGTGGTGGGAATGCCAGTAATGATGGTAATGGTCCTGATGGCTATGCTGTTGTTGCTGGTGGTGATGGTGGTAATATCGTGATGATGGTGGTGATGGTGGTCATGGTGGGGATGGATGGTGATGGTGGTGGAGATAGCGCTAAAGGAATAAAATAGGAAGCCCTGATTTTGGAGTTCAGAGGATTTGGATCTGAGAGGTTGCTAGGGCCCCTTCTGCAAGGCAGAAAGAGCTGTGGCTGGTAAGCATAATGTAGGTGTTTTTATGTCCTGTCTCCATGTGTCTTGGTGGGTGTGTCTGTGTGTTTATGGATTATGGATGAAAAATCCTTTCCTCTCCTCCTACCTCTACTTCATCAGGTCAAAAATTAACGGAATGGGTGATGGGGTTTCATGCCTGGGGCTGAGGAACCCAGAGTGTCTGTGGGAACCAAGGCAAGGCCCCACCATCAGCACAGCAAAGTGGAAGGGGCTCCCTTTGATGCTGCCAGCTCTCCCACAAGAGTGGGTTAGATCCAGTTCCAACTAGATGGCTCCTGTCTGGAGCGAGATGGGGGGCTGTGGGCGGGACCGGAGGAGGGCTAAGACTGAAGTAAAACAATAGACTGGACAGGGCAGCTCCCTGGGACCCTCAGATCTGTGTGTCCCTGTGTGCCATGTGTCCGTGTGTGAAATTTCTGTGGCTTTGGGCCTCAATGTCTGTGCGTCTACAGTGTGTGTGTAACTATGACCATGCAAAACTCGATGGGGTCTTTCTGAGACAGCACCACCTCCCACCCCAGCTCCACCATGTCCACCTACCTCTCATCTGTAGCAAAGCTTTAGTCTCCCAGGCCTCCCCTGAGTCTCAGATGGCTGACTCAGGAATTAATTGTTATTAAAAATGGAGAGTTCAGTTCAGTTCAGTCGCTCAGTCATGTCTGACTCTTTGCAACCCCATGGACTGCAGCACGCCAGGCCTCCCTGTCCAACACCAACTCCCAGAGTTTACCCAAACTCATGTCCATTGAGTCGGTGATGCAATCCAACCATCTCATTCTTTGTCGTCCCCTTCTCCTCCCACCTTCTATCTTTCCCAGCATCAGGGTCTTTTTAAATGAGTCAGCTCTTCGCATCATGAGGCCAAAGTATTGGAATTTCAGCTTCAGCATCAGTCCTTCCAATGAACACTCAGGATTGATCTCCTTTAGGATGGACTGGTTGGATCTCCTTGTAGTCCAAGCGACTCTCAAGAGTCTTCTCCAACACCACAGTTCAAAAGCATCAATTCTTTGGCACTCAGCTTTCTTTATAGTCCAACTCTGACATCCATACATGACTACTGGAAAAACCATACCTTTGACTAGACGGACTTTCGTTGGCAAAGTAATGTCTCTGCTTTTTAATATGCTGTCTAGTTTGGTCATAACTTTCCTGCCAAGAACTAAGCATCTTTTAATTTCATGGCTGCAATCACCATCTGCAGTGATTTTGGAGCCCCCCAAAATAAAGTTTGCCACTGTTTCCCCATCTATTTTCCATGAAGTGATGGGACCGGATGCCATGGTCTTAGTTTTCTGAATGTTGAGCATTAAGCCAGCTTTTTCACTCTCCTCTTTCACTTTCATCAAGAGGCTCTTTAGTTCTTCTTTGCTTTCTACCATAAGGGTGGTGTCATCTGCTTATCTGAGGTTATTGATATTTCTCCCGGCAATCTTGATCCCAGCTTGTGCTTCCTCCAGCCCAGCGTTTCTCATGATGTACTCTGCATGTAAGTTAAATAAGCAGGGTGACAACATATAGCCTTGATGTACTCCTTTTCCTATTTGGAACCAGTCTGTTGTTTCATGTCGGGTTCTAACTGTTGCTTCTGGCCTGCATACAGATTTCTCAAGAGGCAGGTTAGGTGGTCTGGTATCCCCGTCTCTTTCAGAATTTTTCACAGTTTATTGTGATCCAGACAGTCAAAGGCTTTGGCGTAGTCAATAAAGCAGAAGTAGATGTTTTTCTGGAACTCTCTTGCTTTTTTGATGATCCAGCAGATGTTGGCAATTTGGTCTCTGGTTCCCCTGCTTTTTCTAAAACCAAATGGAGATGTAGAAACAAAGAATAGCTGGTAACAATTTAGAGGACAGACCAGCCACTAAGTAGTCACTGAACTCCCAGTTCCCTGAAAAATATAGATAAAGGCCTGACCTACATTCCTAAGTTCCTTTAAGAGGAAGCAGACCCCCACCAGATAAAAACTGTTGACCACAGTCACACAGACCGCAGACCGGCTGAAACCAGATTAGTGACGCTTGAAACTTCACCTTGAGGCCAACCAATTTGAGAACTGTGCCCGAGCTAATCACACACCCTGCAGCCCCCACCTCACACAATCTAAAACTTTGTCCTCTGACCCACAACTTGGAAATGGGCTTAGGATATTAGTCCACCACCTTCCCAGGTTGCTGGCCTCCTGAATAAAGCAGGAGGCCAACTTTTCCTTTTCCACCAACCCTTGTCCCTCAAGTACTGGCCTTCGAGCAGGGAGCAGTCAAACTTGGTACCAGCCTCTTCCTCTAATGTAATCACGTGTGTGGCCTTTGTGTCTGTGTATCTCCATGTGACCAACAAGGACTGGCACTGACCAGCAGTTCCGCTTGGTAGGCCCTCTGCCAGCACTCCACACACGTCACCTAATGGGATCCTCATACAACGTCCTGGGGGAGCTGCTATCATCCCCATGTCACAGAGGGTGGGACTCAGGCTCACGGAGGTCAAGTCACGACTGTAGGTTCAGGACAGACCTCCTCAAGATGTGCTACTGTTACCGAGTCCAAGCTCACTCTGCTCGCCGCCACACAATAGGCCAATAAATCCCAGACGAGATGTAAAGACAAGTGAGTGAGTGTTAGTAGCTCGGTTGTGTCCAACTCTTTGTCACCCCATGGACTATAGTCTGCCAGGCTTTTCTGTCCTTGGGATTCTCCAAGCAAGAATACTGGAGTGGGTTGTCATTTCCTTCTCCAAGGGATCTTCCCAACCCAGGGATCGAACCCAGGTCTCCTGCATTGCAGGCAGATTCTTTACCACTGTGCCACAAGGGCTTCAGTGTTAAGACAAGGGAAGGACTTTATTTGATAGCCAGGTGACTGGCTGCAGTAGACTACAGGCTAATGTCTCAAAATAATCACCTTGTTGGGGCCTGGATTCCAGTTTCTTTTATGGATCAGAGATGGAGGGGAGGAGAAGAAACAAAGTAAAAAGACTATTCTGTCCTTGCAAATGTCCCCTAGAACAGCCTCAGGTAGGAGGATGTGTTAGTTTCACTTCCTAACAGTCCTTCACAGGTAGACTGGCTCTGGGTATCTCCCTGAAGCAGGTCATTATGTTTGCCTCCAATAACAAAAGCCTTGAGAGTCCCTTGGACTGCAAGGAGATCAAACCAGTCCATCCTAAAGGAAATCAGTCCTGAATATTTATTGGAAGGACTGATGCTGAAGCTGAAATTCCAATACTTTGGCCACCTGATGCGAAGAACTGACTTATTTGAAAAGACCCTGATGCTGGGAAAGACTGAAGGCAGGAGGAGAAGGGGATGACAGAGAATGAGATAGTTGGATGGCATCACTGACTGAATGGACATGAGTTTGAGTAAGCTCTGTGAGTTGGTGATGGACAGGGAGGCCTGGCATGCTGCAGTCCATGGGGTCACAAAGAGTTGGACACGACTGAGCGACTGAACTGAACAACAAAAGTGGCAAGATGAGGGTTAAAGTCACAGAAGCAGATCCAGCATGAATTCAAAATTAACCTTTTCCTGGTTACACTATTTTGGCATACAGGTTATTCTGAACTAATGGCAGTGAAGACCCTGTGGGCTCCAGAGAAACTACTGCTCCTCTCTTAACTAACTTGCAGAACTTAAACTGAGAATTTTTCCTAGAGAAATTTTTTTTCCCTATGTGTCAGGGCAAACCTCTGATTGCCAAATATCTGCATGTCTTATGAAATCATACCCCCACAGACTTTACAGAAGCTAGTGCTGTGATTAGTCACTCAGTCGTGTCCGACTCTTTGCGACTCCATGGAGCCTGCCAGGCTCCTCTGTCCATGGGGATTCTCCAGGCTAGAATACTGGAGTGGGTTGCCATGCCCTTCTCTAGTGGATCTTCCCAACCCAGGGACTGAACCCAGGTCTGCCTCATTGCAGGAGGATTCTTTACTGTCAAAGCCACCAGGGAAGCCCAAGATTACTAGAGTGGGTTCCCTATCCCTTCTCCAGGGGTCTTCCCGACCCAGGAATTGAACCGGGGTCTCCCGTATTGCAGGTGGATTCTGGTGGTGAACAGGAATTCTTGAGCTTGTCTTTCACAGCAACAGACAGGGGAAGAGCTTGTAAAAACCCCTCTGCTTATAAACTGCTTTCACTGATTAAGCTTGCTTTAGTTACCTTATTTCTTGTTTTTTTAAAAATATTTTTAATTTATTTATTTCTGGTTGTGCTGGGTCTTTGTTGCTGCACAGGCTTTCTCTAGTTGATGGCGTATCTTCTCAGTGTCACGTAACCCAGCTGACTTATGGAAACTTGGAGTCAGTTCTTTCCAGTGCAAGCCAGCTAAGGCTGGCTGGGACCACGACCCTAAAACTGGGCCTGCACATAGGTGTTTAACGAATGACTTTTTGACATCAGAGGACTGGAAAACTTTACCCTCAGATCATGCTAAGTGCCTACAGTTTTGAGTATTCAGAAGCATGTAACCCAGGCATACCTGTGCAGAACACCAGTTACCTCACGTTTCCCCTACCTCCAATCACCTTTCCCCATGCCAAGACCACCTGCTTATTCCATAAATATCCCAACCCCCTTGCCTTGGGGGACAGAGATCTGAGGCTTGTTCTCTCATCTCAATTGCCTTCCTTGTGAACAAACTCTTTCTCTGCTACAGATCTTGGCATCTCAGTGTTTGGTTTGCTGTGTGTTGGGCAAATAGACCTGGTTTTGTAACACTTATTATCCTGTGCATGACCCTCCTGTCCTAGGAACCCCCCAGGCTCCTACCCCATTCCTTAGCTCAGGATGGTGTTAAGCACCTCATTTTATCTTTCTGTCTCTGAACCTCTCGTGTATGTGAGAGTCCCATACATATGAAATTAATTGATTAAATGAAAAAAATTGATTTTCTCCTATTAATTTGTCTTGTTTCAATTTAATTCTTAAACCAATCAGAAGAACCAGAAGGGTAGAGGACAGTTTTCTTTCTCCCCGACACCAGCTAAAGGCTACACAATTTGTGGATGGAAGAGGGGTATTTGAACCCAGGCCAGGTGGGAGTGGGGAGGTGGAGGAGGGGGCAGGAAATCATTTTTTGTTTTATTTTTTTTGCTTTCTTCTCAATGCTAGCATGTCACAAGTAGGATACAGGTGGGGAAGGATATCGCTCCCATCAGCCCTCAAGCTGGGCCTTGGGTAACTGGAGCATTCAGGCTGGTGGCCCCTGGAGGACCCTGTTAGGGGATGCCGAGGAGGGGCACAGGTGGACAGCAGGTGAGAGAGACCCAGAAAAGGGGGTGTCCACCCTTGTGCATCTACTGCTGCATCAATGCAGACGGCTGACAAAAGGTCAGAGTGGCAGGCAGAGCCTGGCACACAGCCCCCAGTGTGGAACATGGGGTGAGGTGACCCAGGAGGCTGGGAGCCCAGGCGGAGTGTGGCTCCAAGAGGCTGTCTGGAATCACTGTCTTTCGTCTGCAGTGGACATGGGTCTCTATTTGTAGCTGATGTACCCTTTTCATGGTGTCCAAATTGACTTCAGATGCCTGCTCTAAACACATATACACTCTCTGCAAATCCTAACTTCAGTGTGATTTTAAAAAACTTGGAGTAAAACAGCTTGATTGGATTCTAAACCCATTATTCTCATGATCACTAGAATTGTAATTATAGTTATTGAAAGTAAATGAATGTTAGAGTCTTTACATACCATTCAAGCCATTGTAGATGTTTATGTGGCTGTAAAAATTGGTTTTAAGTTTATCATCTCCTTTGTTGTTGTTTAGTCACTCAGTCGTGTCCAACTCTGTGCAACCCCATGGACTGCAGCACACCAGGGTTCCCTGTCCTTCAACATCTCCTGGAGCTTGCTCAAACTCATGTCCATTGAGTCAGTGATGCCATCCAACCATCTCGTCTTCTGTCATCCCCTTCTCCACTTGCCTTCAATCTTTCCCAGCATCAGGGTCTTTTCCAATGTGTCAGCTCTTCGCATCAGGTAGCCAAAGTATTGGAGCTTCAGCTTCAGCATCAGTCCTTCCAATGAACACTCAGGACTGATTTCCTTTAGGGTTGACTGGCTTGATCTCCTTGCAGTCCAAGGGACTCTCAAGAGTCTTCTCCAACACCACAGTTCAAAAGCATCAATTCTTTGGCCTTCAGCCTTCTTTATAGTCCAACTCTGATATCCATACGTGACTACTGGAAAAACCATAGCTTTGACTAGATAGATCTTTGTGGACAAAATAATGTCTCTGCTTTTTAATATGCTCTCTAGGTTGGTCATAGCTTTTCTTCCAAGGAGCAAGTGTCTTTTAATTTCATGTCTGCAGTCACCATCTTCAGTGATTTTGGAGCCCCCCAAAATGAAATCTGTCACTGTTTCCCCATCTTTTTACCATGAAGTGATGGGACCAGATGCCATGGTGACTATGGTTAATAATACTGTATTGTATGTTTAAAAGTTGCTAAGAGAGTAGATCTCAAAAGTTCTCATCATAAAAAAAAAAACTTTTTTTAACCATGCATGGTGATGGATGCTAACTAGACTTATTGTGGGGAACATTTAACAATATACAAATAACTAATTATTATGTTTTGCACCTGAAACGAATATAATGTTATCTGTTAATTTTAAGAAAGACCCTTAAAAAATAAAATTAAAAAATTTTGAAAAAGACCTTTGAATGAGAATTGCCTGTGGTCATTTCATGCAAGAAGTCCAATGTTAAAAAGCTGTGCTCACTGAAGAAAGCTCAAATTTCTCATTTTAAGAAGTCTGGGAGATTCCATTTTAATGTTTTATACCAATTCACTGTTTAATATCTTTCCTAATACATTGTTTTACATCTTCCTTCTTATTCTCATAATTATATTAGATCAAGAAGATAGTAATATAATTGCCTTTTTCCCAACAGGCTCTCAAAAGGTATCTCCAAATTCCCTTGGTTTGCCCCAGTGTCATGTACCAAGGTGACCAATGTCATGATGCACTGGGATGTGAGGAAAGTTAGGACCCTCCCACCTGGCTAATCTAGGATAGTCTCCTCATTGCAAGCTTTTCAACAGAATCATATCTGCCAAGTCCCTGTTGCAGGTAACACATTCTGGAGATAGGGGACCCTTGGTGGACTTTGGGAGCCCATTACCCTGCCGACTGTGGTAGGGTATTTGGTAGCGACTTAGCAATGCTTTGTGTCTTCACCACTTCTCCCCTGAACTCCTTGAGCATGACTGGGTGTACACAGAAAGCAGGATATCATAGCCCTACTTAAACGTTTCAATGCATTGACAGCAAACCCAACCACGGTCACCACTGGGGTGTGCACCAACCCCTTCTCCTCCTGCCCTCTGGAGTGTCGTCTGGGCACCCATCCCAGTGCTGATGAGTCCCTTCCACCTTGAAAGAGTTAAGTGTCATGAAAAGCAGCATGCAAAGGGGGCCTCTGGAGAGCGGATGCTGTACTTTAGGAAAATGCCTCATTTGCATAGGACAGCATGAGTGTGTGTGTAGCGCTCAAGTGGGCACAGCGCTCATCCAGCAACTGGGGGAGCACCCAGAGAACAGGGCCGTGGAGGAGGCAGGAGCCATTGGTCAGATGGCGCTGCCGGGGTGGCTCAAGGACTGTCAGGCTGTTTTATCAGAGGTATGAGGACTTTAACTGAAAAGGACAGAGTGCTATTTGATTCTGCATCAGTCAAACTGCATTGTGACAAAAAATGGTAGTGCCCAGCAAACATTTCATGGGCTTCCTTACAATTCCTTCCCCTGTTTCATGTGGCTTAGGGTCATGTGATTGAGTTCTGGCATAGAAGCCCTCACCTCTTACTATTGTCTCTGCCCTTTTTCATTTTTCTCCCTCTGACCCTAGACATCAGTGCAACAGGTGCCTCTGAGCTCCACCCATTTTTTTGTTTGTTTTTGAAGTATAATTGACCAGCAACACTAGGTTAGTTCCGGTACACAGAATAGTGATTTGATGTTTCTATACATTTCAAAACAATCGCCATGGTAAGTTATTACCATCTATCACCATACAAAAATATTACACAATTATTGACTATATTTCCCATACTGTTCATTTCATACCCGTGACTCATTTACTTTTCAACTAAAAGTTTGCACCTCTTTTTTTGTGTGTGTGTGTGTGTATTTTTATTTTTTTCTTTTTTTATTAGTTGGAGGCTAATTACTTCACAACATTTCAGTGGGTTTTGTCATACATTGATATGAATCAGCCATAGATTTACACGTATTCCCCATCCCGATCCCCCCTCCCACCTCCCTCTCCACCGATTCCTCTGGGTCTTCCCAGTGCACCAGGCCCGAGCACTTGTCTCATGCATCCCACCTGGGCTGGTGATCTGTTTCACCATAGATAGTATACATGCTGTTCTTTTGAAACATCCCACCCTCACCTTCTCCCACAGAGTTCAAAAGTCTGTTCTGTATTTCTGTGTCTCTTTTTCTGTTTTGCATATAGGGTTATCGTTACCATCTTTCTAAATTCCATATATATGTGTTAGTATGCTGTAATGTTCCTTATCTTTCTGGCTTACTTCACTCTGTATAATGGGCTCCAGTTTCATCCATCTCATTAGGACTGATTCAAATGAATTCTTTTTAACGGCTGAGTAATATTCCATGGTGTATATGTACCACAGCTTCCTTATCCATTCATCTGCTGATGGGCATCTAGGTTGCTTCCATGTCCTGGCTATTATAAACAGTGCTGCGATGAACATTGGGGTGCACGTGTCTCTTTCAGATCTGGTTTCCTCAGTGAGTTTGCACCTCTTAATCTCCCTCACCTATTCCTCTCTTCCCCTAAGTCCCCTCCCCTCAGGCACTATCTGTTTCCTATGTCAATGACTCTCTTTCTGTTTGTGACATGTGTTCGTTTGTTTTGTAGATTCTACACATAAGTGAAATCATACTGTACTTGTCTTTCCTCTATCTGACTTAATTCACTTAGCATAAAACTCTCTAGGCCCATCCATGTTATTGCAAATGGCAAGATTTCATTCTTTTTTATTAACGAGTAATATTCCGCTATATATACGTATCTCACATCTTCTTTATCCATTCATCTGTTGATGGGCACTTAGGTTGCTTCCATATCTTAACTCTTGTAAATAATGTTGTAATGAACATAGGGATGCATTTATCTTTTCAAATTAGTGGGGTGTTTTTCAGATAAATACTCGAGTGGAATTACTGGATAATATAGTAGTTCTATTTTTAATTTTTTGAGCAATCTACTATTTCCCTAGTGGCTGCACCAACAGTGCACAAGGGTTCCCTTTTCTTTACACCCTCACCAACACTTGTTATTTGTTGTCTTTTTGATAATAGCCATTCTGACATGTGTGAGGTGACATCTCATTGTGGGTTTGATGTGTCTTTTCCTGAATATTCATAACGTTAAGAATCTTTTCATGTGCCTGTTGGCCATATGTATCTCTTCCTCAGAAAAATGTCTATTCAGGTCCACTGCCCATTTTTTTAATCAGGTTGTTTTTTGACACTGAGTTGTGTGAGTTCTTTGTATCATTTGGATATTAACCCCTTACTGGGGTAATGTTTGTAAATATCTTCTATTCAGTAGGTTGCCTTTCTTGAGAGAAGATCCTGAACCCTTAGCTTAGTTGAGTCCTGCTGACAAAGGCTTTCATGCCCTCCGCCCCACCCATGTACTTCCTCTTCACAGCACTGATCTCAGTTAGTAATGTGTTTTGGAGGGTGTGTTTGTTTAATATCCAGAGCTCCCATCAGACCATAAAGGGCTCATGCCTGTTTTGTTTCCCTGCTATGTTCCTGGGGCTCAGAAGAGTGTGCCTGGTATAAGAGATGCTCAGTTAACAAGTGCTGAAAATTTGAATGAATACCCGAGCAAGTGAATAAAGGATAGAAGTGAGCCTTGGACCAAAATGAATTTGTGAGGAGGTAGGAATCTGGACACAAATAGGATATGACTGTCCTCACCACTCTGGCTCTGTTAGCTTCTGTGAGTAGGGTAAGAAAGGCTGAAGAGCAGGTCCTCCTCTATGTGCCAGCTGGGTGGGCAGGAAGGGCTGGTGTATATTCAAAGCTCACCACCACGGCGATAGCCACTTGGCAGACCAATGTCACCTCTATTCTGCTACCATTGGCCACCCCAGCCATCTCCTCCTGCTCTTCTCTAGAGCCTCAGGGCCACTCTCCTCTTCCCATAGCCCTCTGGCCCTCCCCAATGTGAGAGCTGATCAAACTTCAAGGACAACTCATTTCATTCGACCTCAAAGAGTTGGGCAGAGGTGGCCTCTCAGCAGAGAGGTATGGATTCCTTGACTCCCATCATAGTCTTTGGGTCCTGGTGCCCTCCTCCATGTCAATATTCTAAATGGGAGCAGGCTCCAGACCTCCCACTCTTCCTTTATGAGGCTGGGTGGGGCAGGTGCCCAGGGATTTAGATAATTCCTACTGAAATCCATCCATCTTCTTTGCCAGGACCATCTCTCTTGGGGAGCATTCAACTACCCTTGAAGGTTACCAAGAACCTGTGATTTTGCTCAATCCCCTGCACCCCCACTGCTGGTTTCCCGGAAGCTCATTGCTCATCCTTCCCTCATCTTTAGGGCTTCCCTGATAGCTCAGTTGGTAAAGAATCCACCTGCAATGCAGGAGACCCCGGTTTGATTCTGGGGTTGGGAAGATGCCCTGGAGAAGGAATATGCTACCCATTCCAGTATTCTTGGGCTTCCCTTGTGGCTCAGCTGGTAAAGAATCCGCCTGCAATGCAGGAGACCTGAGTTTGATCCCTGGGTTGGGAAGATACCCTGGAGAAGGGAAAGGCTACCCACTCCAGTATTCTGGAGAATACATGGACTATATAATCCATGCAGTCACAAAGAGTTGGACACCAACTGAGCAACTTTCATTCATTCATTCTCTCATCTTGAAATTCACTCCTCCTTGGCATTCTTTTTTTTTTTTTCTTAAAAACAAAGCTGCTTGTTTATTGATTGATTCTCTTCCCCAGAAAGTACAAATCTCTATGACTCTAATAATTATTTAGATATTACCAAGAATGGACTCATACAGCCATAGAATACCAGTGCTGGGAAGGATCTTAGAGTCCATCAGTAAAATCTTATTTCATCAAGGCATGGATTGAATGAAATAGTCAAAACTTGATCAATTTTGGCTCTCAAAACATAATTAAAAAATTTTTTTTCATTGGTGGATAATTGCTTTACAATGTTGTGTTGGCTTCTGGCACACAACCACGTGAGTCAGCCATAAGAATATGTATGTCCCAACACTCTTGAACCTCCCTCCCACCCGCCACTCCATCCCACCCTTCTAGGTTGTCACAGAGCACCAGGTTGCCCCCTGGCATTCTTATAGAACTTCTGCCTCTGTGATTCCTTATTCTCACTTGCTGCCCCATCTTTTCTCCCCCAAAGCTCTAATGGTCTCAGTCCTTCCTATTCTCTCAGTCTCTCTCTCTCTCGCTAGCGTACCCGTCCCTGCAGCTTCAGGGATCACTGCCAGGTGGAGTATCATTCTGCCTTCTGACTCTGCCCGGAAGCACTTGCCTGTAGGATAAACTCAAAGACCTGAGCAAAACCCTCAAGGATGCCACCATCTTCCACTTCTCGTGCAGAACTGCAGCTGCCCAGACCATATGAGACGGGACTAACACAGCTAAAGTTACTCTTACAGTACATTTCTGCCTTGCCCAGCTGGTCATCATGTCTCCCAGAAGGGAGGCCCTGTGTACAGGGTATGTTCAGAAGGACTATCTCCCAGAGTTGAAGGAGACTTGGGCAATGAGCTTGAGCACCCACGAGGGCTGCTCTCCTGGGAGGGGAGTAGGTGGCAGCCTGCCACCCGGGTCCCTCACCCCCAGGTGGAGTGGCATGCACTACACAAGGCCTCTCTCCCAGGATATGAGTAAATGGTGGTGTGAATGGATGATGGCAAAGAGGTTTGGGGTTTGAAACCATGCCATTTGGGGACTGAAGAGGATAAGGAGGCATTTGAGGACTATCAAAGGCTGAGGATCCAAGAAGGTGTCACTGGATGTGGGGCTCAGGAAGCATCTCTTGGTGGGATTCATAGGAATAGACTCCTTGGCCCTCTGGCTAAAGTCCTTCACTTTGGCCAGGCCAGACCACACACCCTGCACTCGGTTGTTTGTTCACTGGCTCATGTCTTATCTCCCCTTCAGACTGGAATCTCCACTAAGTGGATTCTCCACTATCCTGCTCTCTGGTGCTCTAGGCATTCCATCAATGTTTGCTGAGTGAATCAGCGAACCAAACATTGTCCGTTTCCAATTCTTTGCTTTTGTTCTGTTTCCTCCTTGTAGATGCTCTGCTCCCCCACCCCATCTCTCTTTACTTGTCAAACCCCCGCCTCCATCCTTTAAGGTCCATTGTAATGATGTCCTTCTGATTCTCTCAGCTTGGAGCCATAACTCTTCACGCTGAATCTCTGTGGCACATGGCTTGGCACTATCATATCACTTTACACCCTTTGCTTTGGGTTATAATGACTTCTGCACCCATCTCGGTCCTAGTAGAGAGTGAGTTCCTTGGGGATCATCATTTGTATATTCTTCCTTCCCTCCTCCCTGGCACAGTGCTTTCTATGCAGTAGGCTCAATATAAGAAGGCAAGGATATTGATTGTAGTCAGTGGCCCTTTACTGGTCCAGATACTGCTTCTTTAAAGCCCAAGGTGGGGTCCCTGAGCCTCCTTTCCCTGGGCTGGGCACTCGGCCCTGCTGACTGGATCATGTCCAAGGTCTGCCTCCTCCCTCCCCCACCAATCCCTGCTCACACTTTGCCTAAATCTTGCCCTGCCCAGTACCCTTTCAGATATTTGCATGGCCTGACCACAGCAAGGTAGCAGGGGAAAGACTGGGCTGTACAGATAGTCTGGTCCTCCTAGGCCCTTTGGCAAGCACCCAGGAGAGCAGAGATGGCCTGATATGGAGGGAGCTGGGCTCCAGGGCCCCTGTACTGCCCCCATGCCCTCATTACCAGTAAAGCATAGAATGAACCTAGTGCATGTCTGTGTCACCAAGCACTGTTGTGCTGACAGAGGCAATAACAGGATGTGTGCGTAAGGGGTGGGGGTGAGTGAGTCATCAGGGAAGGGCAGAGACCCAGAGGAGCTCACAGAATAGATCTTCCCCAACCCTTGCTGTTTGGGCTGCCACAGACTGAGAGGCAGTTCTTCCGGGAAGATTTAACCCTGGTATTTCGAGGGTCTTCATCCCTGAGTCAGACCCTACACCCACGCTTGGTCCAGAGGTTTTTAAACACTGGATTTTTGCAGAATCACCTGGGGTGTTTGTTCAATAGAGATGTCTAGGGCTTCCTGGACACCCGATTTGCACCCTGACTTGCAGATCTGGTCCATTCCTCATATCCCTAGGGAAATTCTTACCATGGTGCCAGCTTCTTGCTGAGGGCAGTGGGTAGATGCCCCTGGGATGCCTGGAAAAGGAGGCAGCCTTAGAAAGCAAGATCAAGATCAGGGGTCAGGCTGCAGGTGGTGGGGAGGGTGGGGAGTGGAGAGGTGACAGAGGAAGTGCTTGCTGGCTGGAGGTGAGCAGAAGGCGGGGCTGACAAAGGAGCTGCACCTGAAGGGCTGCTTGGCCTTGGTTGATTAGAATAGAATTGGTGGAACTGGGGAAGATGGGAGCTGGAAGGGTCAGCCTCCCGCTGATACTCAGAAACAGAAACCCGCCCCCTACAAAGATACAAAGCTATTCATCTGCAGTAGCCAGCAAGAGACACTAATCTGTACTTTTGAGAAGAATTCAACAAGCAAAGTTTGCTGAGCTCACTCAGAGGAACTTGTAGGAGGCTGCAGGAAACCCAGCAAGGACCCTTAAAACACACACGCGTGTGCGTGCGCACACACACACACACACACACACACACAAACACAGTCTAGAGGACTAATGTAGTGGCTCAATGCAGACTCTAGAATTGACGTCCTGAGATCAAATTCCAGCTCTTATATGGGTGACCTCAGCCACCTTAACCGTTAATGCCCCACTTTTCTTCTCAAAAAAATGAGGCTAGTCATCATCTTACTTCATCATATTATCATTAAGATTAAATGAGTTATATATAGAAAGAAGTTAGAGCAGTGCTACATAGTAAGCATCATACAAGCAGGTGCTGTTGTCCTTATTATTATTTTAAATTTAGAATAGGGATATCTGGGACCCAGCACCCAGGGCAGATCTGTTTAGACTCTTGCTCTACTCGGAGTTTGGTCCACTGACCAGAAACAGCAGGAGCTCATTAGCAATGCAGTCTCGGCCCTGGCCCTAGATGGACTGAATCAGAATCTGCATTTGACAAGAGTCCAGGTGAACAGGTGAGCACAATGAAGTTTGCGAAGCACAGCTGTAGAACACACAAGAGAACACGCCCTGAAACTCGACTGGGCTGTTTTGGGGAAGGAGGCTGACAAGGGTTAAGCTGCCCCGTCATGGGGTCCCCACTGCCTGGAAAGCCCCCACATCCTTGTCAGTGTGGGCATTTTACGTGAGGACGCGGTCTGGGTCTTTACACATCGGTGTGTGGGGACGCCCTGGTGCCCGGGACCACTGTGGGGGCGCGGTGGCTGAGGCCACCCCCCCAGAGCCCAGAGGATGCTGTGAGGTCAAGAGGTGGTTTGCTGGAGTACCAGGTGCTCAGAAGGTGGTCCACCTGCTCCTGACTGGAGACAGCACGCAGGTGGGCCTTCCCGCTTCCACCGTCCAGGCCTTCTGGGGGCTCGGGCTTCTCAGGAGCCTCCGGACCCCTACACGCAGAGTCCCGGCGCAGCCCCCGCGCCCGCATCTCGCTCTGCATGCTGGCGAAGAAGTGTAGCACGCAACGGTGCGCAAAGTCCCGCGCGTGCTCACAGCACGTCTCGTCGAAGAGCTTCTGCTCCAGGTCCACGTAGTTGCTCCAGTATCTGCGCTGCAGGAAGATTGTCTGGTCGAAGCAGGGCCTCAGGCAGCGGGCCAGGAAGGCCAGGACGATCAGCAGCAGGGTGAGACTCCAGCCAATGGCCTAGAGGGTGGGGAGTGCTAATGTAAGCGTTCAGGCACACAGGTATTGTACAGTGTGGCAAAGGTGTTCCCTTTCCTTATCCCTTCCATCCATTTTCAGGTCTATCCGCCTTCCAATTCAGTCATCCATTCTACCAACTACCTCCATCCATCCTCCCTCCCATTCATTCATTCCTCCTTCCATCCATGTTCTATCCAACTATCTCTCCACCCACCCCGTCATCCATCCTCTTATCTGACTATATATCTATTGTCTTCCTATCAAGTCACCCTCTCAACCATGCTCCTATCTGTCCATATCCCCCTATCCAACCATCTATCCTCCCATCCATTCATGTTCCCATACTCTCATCCTTGCTTCCATTTATCTCTATCCAATCATCTATCCACTTGTTATTTATCCCCCCTGCCTTCCTCCTGAACAAACACACCTTACTCCTTTAGTTTTCTCCCATGTATTTATTTATCTTCCCACAGTTTCCACCCTTGGAAGCATAAAGCCGCTTTCCTTTGTCCTGACATTTCTCTACAAAGGTATTGTTCATAGCTGAAGATGCTATATAAGCCGCAGTTCTAAGCCACCGCTTAGAGTGACTCTGTTTTAGGTTCCCCTTGCCTGATGAGCACTGCACACAATAATAAACTGTTTATTTTCCTCCTGTTAATCTTTCTTTTTGTTATAGTCACAGCTGAAAACCTAAGGTGGGTGGAGGTAAAGTTTTGTCTTCCTTGCACTCCCATCCATTCATCTGTGCATCCACCCATCATCCTTTCATCTTTTTATCTCGTTCTTCATCCATGCTTATATATGTGCATCCATCCCATATATGCATCCATCCATCCTATATTTTCGGGGAGATACTGAGGACTTAGTCTTTGCTCTCATAGAGCTAACACTTTAGTGGAAGTTACAATGACATAGGTGATGACTGACTAAGTACCATGTTGAGGGATGTATCTTGAGTCATGGAAATTCAGAGAGGGGACACCTGACCTGAATTTGAGGCCTCAGAGAACTGTGAAGTTGAGGCTGAGACCTGAAGGTTGATGATAGTTTACAAGATGTTAACAGGAAACAGTGTTCCAGGCCAAGAGTAAAGAGAAGCTGAAAGTAGTTCTCTGAGGCTGGAGCCCCAACCTGGCCAGCTCCTGGCCTTCCCCTCTGCCCAGCCAAAGGTATTGAGACATTGCCTAAGACGAGCAACTTTATAGACCTGGAGCAGAGAAATCATCCTTTAAACCACAAGACTTACTTGAATCCTTAACATTTGTAGAAGTGATTGACAAAGCTTTCTGCCTGGCCTCTCACATGGCCCTTCCCTCCCCCCACTCTAAGTTTAAAATGTTTGTGTGAGTATTTTACTTGGAGGAGCATTTAATGTGACTGATCATTTACAGCTGAGTCAGGACTCAGACCCTGGTCTGAGAATTCTACACTATCTCCAGTGAATTAGTGAACTAGTGTACAGTGTTTACATCCACAGGGACATCAAGGTGAGTAGACCGAACCTCCATTTATTTTGCAGAAGAACCTGAGGCCCAGAGGGGAATGGGCTCATGGCCATGGTCACAGTCTGAAGCAGAATCAAGTGTGTCCCAAGCACTGGTCTTCTCTTTGCCACTCCACGGGCCTGCATTTGCCATGAGCCTGTCCCGACACCCCAGAGAGCTAGGGTGTATCTCCAGTGATGCTCTGCACGTGGTGGGACCATGTAAACACTTTTGGGGAGACATAGCCCAAGCTGGGCTCTGGCAGTGGTGAGGATGGGATCTGGAGCTTGGGCTGGGGTTTGTCTCCAGGATAACGGATTCTGTGCTCTGTGGGGAGCCAAGCATCTGGGGAGGACTTGCATAGTAGGGGAGGGTTTGGAGGAATGACATTTCAGATTCCTGCCCAGCCTGTTACAAACTGTGTGCCTTTGGCCTTGTGAACTAAACTCTCAGAGCCTCAGTTTCCTCATCCGCAAAGTGGGATGATCATGATTGCATCTATCTCATAGGGCAGTTTTGAGAATTAAATGAAGTAACGCATGTGAAATGCTTAACACAGTGCCTGACACATAAGGGCTTCATAAGTGGTAATTAGTGTTATTTCTGAGGGGTGGGCAGAATGTGTGTGTGGGGCAGGGGCAGGGTAGTGCAGTATGTCTGCAGCGTTTTCCTGCCGTCCAACCTGGAGATGAGCCTAGCTGACTCCAGAAGGGTATGGACACCTGGTCTGCACCCTGAGGTGAGTCAGTGTTGATGGCAAAGTGACCACTTCCTAAGGCCTGACACTGTCCCTTGTGAGGGTCATGTTTCTAACTACCCCCTCAGGGACCACATGCTCTGCGGTTGTGTCTCTAGCATTGGGAAGGGGGCCTCAGGAAACCATGTGTACCTCCTCACCCTGTGCCCCTGGGAACCAGTGCAGGACATTTCCGAGGGCAGGGAGAGGACCCCCCCCACCCCGAATTACCTGTGACAGGCACCGCAGGTAGCGAGACACCGCCTTTCTAGCGGGGCTGTTCCTGACCAGCTCGTCCTCCTTGCAGGGCACCTTGGCCAGAAAGAGCTGCACCTGACTGGGGGTCATGTTGGCAAAGTCTAGAAACTTCTCGGGGTCCACAGAGCTGCTGAAGGCGCACACGAAGCACTTCCCATCGAGGAGGGCCAGCAAGATCCAGACGAGGGGGGCAGCCAGCGCTCTCTGCAGTACAGAGGAGCACATGTACCTGGGAACAGAGGAAGGGAGGGGGAACACAGGGCAGCTGGAATTCAGCTGCAGCAGGAAGGCTACAGGGGGGATGTGAGGATGAACTTCCCAGGACAGTGTGTGGTTACCCCAAGGGGAGGGTTGCAGCTCCCACTGCAGAGGCCTGAGCAGCAGAGGGTGGGGGAGAAGCACAGCTGGGGTCCTGGGAGCCCTGGGACTGGAACACTGGGGAGCTGGTGTTCTTCCTGCCTGAGCCTTTGTAGCGGACTCTGTTGGTGCTCTGCCCAGGCCAGAAGCATCTAGAGCTTTGGTGGGTAGTTTCTAGTCATGTGGAGGGCCTGAAGACCTCTGACCTCAATCCCCTGTGTGGCTCTGTCTGGGGCTTTGGAGGAGTCCCTGCTCCCAATGGGGGTTGGCCTGGAGGGTTCATGTCCCCAAATCGACCTCAATCCCAGAGGGCAGGGTGGTAGTTTAATGCCCCAGCATCTGGGACCCTCAGTGGAACGATTCTGAGGTGGGTTCTACCCACTTCCTTAGGCTCCTCAGAAGGACTGAGCCCCAGTTGCCTCCTTATTATCACTTCTTCCCAGAGCCTGCTTTTGGGGGGACCCTAAACTAAGAGGGGGAGAAGGCTATGGCACCCCACTCCAGTACTGTTGCCTGGAAAATCCCATGAATGGAGGAGCCTACTCCACGGATGGAGTAGGCTGTGGTCCATGGGGTCACTAAGAGGGTCCTGTGGAATAACCTGCCCAGAGACGGCACTTACACACCTCCCCACAGTGTCCAGGGAGCCCCTGATTGTCCCCAGGTGCCTCTTTTGACCTACTACATCTAGTGGCCTGAATTGGGTGTTGGTCACAGGACAGGAGCCCAGTGGAGCTGGAACCACGAGACCCTAGGGAAAAAGCCTCCCTGCATGACTGAATCACAGGGAGCTGGGAGCCCCTGGGAACATAAAAGAGAGGCTGCTTATGCACAGAATGCAGGTGTTTTTAACTTGCGTGTGTGCTCAGTCACTCAGTCGTGTCTGACTCTTTTTGACCCCATGGACTGTAGCCTACCAGGCTCCTCTGTCCATGGGATTCTCCAGGCAAGAATCCTGGAGTGGGTTGCCACACTCTCCTCCAGGGGATCTTCCCCACCCAGGAATCGAACCTGGGTCTCTTATGTTTCCTGCATTGGCAGGCGGGTTGTACACAAAACATAGGATGGTGTGTGCTGGCTGTGTGTGTGTGTGTGTGTGTGTGTGTGTGTGTGTGTGTGTGCGTACACGGCCTACCTGGTGGTGAATTATAAATACGTTGTAGGCAGGGGTGGCTCCATCATTTTCTATGGGGGCAAGGTAGTTAGAAGTTGGAACCAAAGACCCGTTATGAAGTTACATGACATGCCCTTGAGAACACCCCAGTTGTCCATATCAATAGGGGAGAGGAAAAGATCGTGCGTGAACTAAAACCCACCAAGCCCCTCTTGCCACTGCCCGTGGCACTTAGGTATTTTGTCTAAAACACTCAGGGCAGCAGTTCCAGGTTTGACTTGAATCAGAGCCTCTTCCTTGCTGTGGGAGCTCAGCCAAGTGACTTAACCTCTCTGTGCCTCAGGTCCTCCATCCTTAAAAATGGATCCAAGACAGGAGCAGACTCAGGGCCGAGGTGAGAATTCAGAGGCCTTACACACACAGCACTTGGCACAGAGCTTGGCTCACTGTTGGCCAGGGAACATTATGAATTGCTTAATTCTGTCAGCTTTTCTTCTCTCTCTTTTTTTTCTGCCGTGCCACGTGACTTGCAGGATCTGAGTTCCCTGAGCAGGGATTGAACCCAGGCCATAGCAGTGAAAGAGTAAAAGTGCCGAGCCCTAACCACTGCACTGCCAGGGAATTCCCCATCAGCTTTTCTTGATACAGGGCACCGACCAGGGTCTGAGGACATAGTGATAGCAGATGAGGTCTTTGCCCTCGGGGAGCTTGCAGGAGACGGGATGCAGCCTTCAAGCCAACCATGCCTCTCATATGTGTAATACGGTATTCACATCATGGGATGGTTCTTCATGCATGTGGGGAGTTACAATCCATGGCCAGCAGGACAGACATGACCTGGATAATTCTTAGGAATCCTGTGTCTTTCCCACGTCTTTATCATTGGGCATGGAAAGGTGACAGACAGAAATATCTGTTTCCAGAGTGGAGACTGGCAAATCTGTCTCAGTGAACTGATGGTGCCTTGGTATCATTTTCTGGGGGAGAGCAGGGGGCACATCTGAAAGTAGGGTGCCTGTGGGGGTGCCCGGGGGAGCCCTGACCATGCCCATGGAGGTCACTGGGGTTCGGGGAGCCCCTGGCAGTGCTTATGCAGTTGGGGGATCCCCTGACAATGCCCATGGGAAGCTGGGAGATGTGGGACCGCACCTGATGATGCCTGGGTCCTTCCTCCGGTGCCCGGCAGGCCGGCGCCACTCTTCCACCATCACCACGGACTGCCGGTTGGCCAGGAGGCCGCAGAGGAACAGGGCGATCGGGGGCGTGAACAGCAGGCCCAGTCCGTAGAGGGCATTGTAGCGTGCCAGGCAGGGGCAGTTGAAGTCGAACGAGGAGTACAGCTTGACGGTGACCATGGCCAGCAGCAGGCAGATGCCGTTCATCACCGACTCGGAGCTGGACTGGAAGTGCTGGAAGAGCATGCGGAATTTATCCATGGCCACGGCCTGGGTGGGGGGCAGCTGCGGGTGGGGGACAGGGAGGCTTCAGCCGCCTTCCTAGTCAATGCCAGCCACGTTGGGGGCAAGCCAGGGGCTGCAAGAGGTTCTTCCTTCTCTTCCAAGGGCCCGAGGGGACTAGGAGAAGACGGCGTCCGGCCAAGGGTGTGAGGCAGAGGCAGGCTCTCTCTACAGGCTCCCCTGCCCGGCCCAGATGTCCCCCACTGCTCCCCTCCTCTCTGGGAGATGAGTCACTGCTCTGTGACTGGCCAGCCCACAGCACCTCTAGGCAAATGGGCCCCACCCGATTCCTTCCTTTCTTCAGGGTTTGGATACTGACGCGTGGGACAGCTGGTGGGGCTGCCCGTGGGGGACAGGCAAATTCTGGGTGTGGTTAAGGCCATGGCACTGATGGAGCCAGTTACAGTTTCTGGCTCTTGGTTAAGAACATGGCTTAGCTCAGCTGAGCCCAGGGAGCTTTCAAATCGGTTTTTGTGCTGGGAAGAGCCAGGAGGGGCGCCTTACCCTGCCTGAAGCCATCCTGGAAGAGAAGTCTTTTGAAGAGCATTTAAACTCTTCAGTTTTTGCCTGGCTTGGGGAAGGGGAGGCCTTCTGGATGGAGGGTACCGCTTGGTCAAGGGCATGGAGGTGAGAAGCAGCCAGGCATGGGTTGGCAGTTTGGGGTTGCTTGACTGTAGTGTCAGATGGGGGGCGTTGGGAGAGGGGGTGGGGGCTCAGTGAGTGCCTTTCCTCCACTTTATTCTGCTGCCCTTCAGGTCTGGCCACTGGCCAGCCCAGGTCTCCCTAAAGCACGGTTCCCACTACATAACTCCTCTGCCCTAGTGTGGCCGGGCCCCCTCAGCCTCCTTGTCATGACATTCAAGGCCCTCCTGACAGTACCCAGATATGTCTTCTCACCTCCACATGTTTGCAGATGCCTCCTCCCCTGGAGAACCCATGCCCCTTCCTCTCACCTGCTCTGCAAGAGGCAGCTTGGATGCAGCCCTTTCCGCAAGCTGCCCCTGGCGACCTTAGCTCTTGGGAGCCTCTCCTCCCATTTGGCCCTTGGAAAGGCCGCTCCTGCCTGCTGCTCCTGCCTCCCAGGTGTGGGGTGGGTCTCCCAGCTAGGATGGGACCTGCCCTCACACCTGCCCGTCCCTGCAGCCTCCAGCAGGGTGCCAAGCACACCGCAAGGGCGGCGGAGGTTTGTTCTCTGTGATGGTGACACTCACTCCCCCTGCTTCCATCTCTATAGCTTTGTCCTCTCCGCCCAGGCCCTGACCTGCACCTGCCCCTCTGTCTGCTCCTAGGAAGCAAGTGGAACGAAGATGCTGCTCTTAGCTCTCTCTGTCTCTCTCCCTCTCTCACTCTGTTTGTCTCTCTATCTCTGACTCTGCCTTTCTCTGTGTTGTGACTCTCTGTGTCCCTCGGCATGTGTGTCTGAGTCTTTCCGTGTGCCTTTCTGTCTCTGTCCCCCTCTCTGTCCTGCAGTCTCTTCCTATCTATCTTTCCCTCCTCCTTACCTGCAGCCCACCCCACAACACCCTGTCTTCCTGGCCCCCAGTCCTAACCCTCACTGGCCCCTAGTCCTGACCCAGGCAGCCTGACTTGGGGAGGGGAGTGGAGGCAGCCAGAAGAACTGCTCCTGGTCACAGATCCATAGGCGTGGCCTGAGCCTGGGCTGGGAGTGGGTGAAGCCCAGGCTCTTCCTCAATCTTCTCCCCTCTATCTCCCTCACTGGCAGCTCAGAGCTGCCCCTGAGCCAAGGAAAACCTCAGGCGCTGGGGTGCCCTTGACTCCACTGACGCCTGCTCCATCCAGCCTGGACCAGTGGGCATCTGGGACCCCCAGGGATGTCACCAGCACTTGCCTCACACAGTCACAAGCACCACTCCCACGAGCCCTCTGGAGCACGGGAGGCAAGTATCTTTCTGAGTCCTTCTGGGCCCAGGGGCTCAGCAACACCCTCCTGTCTTCACAGAGCCCATCTGCACTGTGGCAGCTGCACTGATCGCCCTTCTTCCTGTAATTTCAAACAACTTTTAGAAAATGGAAATATCTCCATCTTTTTTTTTCTGATTAAACACACCATTATGAAAAAGTTAAAACTAGAGAATATGGAAGTGTCCCCATGACTGCCCTCCCCTCCTGCTGCCCTGGGCCCCGGAGTCTCCCTGTCCCGGTATCAGTGTGTGTTGCCCCTCACTGGCATGCCATGCCGTTGGTCTACCCGGCCTTCCTCTGGAGACTCTGGGGACCACTGAGTGAAGCTCTGGGTGTGCTACTCACCTGCCCAGGAGCCCCGGGGCTGCTGGGAGAGGGGACTTCCATCTGAGGCCGGTCTCTCCCTTCTCTTAACCCTCATGATACAGGAGGACTCACTGTGTCTCCGTTTCAGTTCCTCTGAAAAATGAGAGCCTGGCAGTTTGAGGGACCCCTGGGACCTGCCAAATGAATGCTGTGTAGATCATTTAGCCTGTAGTTTAAGTCAGACGATCCGCAATATGTCCTGCAAACTTGCTAAGTTATCTGTGCAGTCTCTACCTCTGATGAGTAGTTACTCTGATAGTAATAGACAGAGGCCTGGGTCCCATTCTTTGTTTGTAGTTTATCCAGTGATGTGCTTTCAGGACCTGTGTGAGGGAGGGGGGAGAGGGAGGGGGCTGGAGTGTGACTTTGCTGGGAGGGGAGGGGAGAGGAGAGGGAGGGAGGGGTAAGAGGGGAGAGGAGAGGAGAGTAGGCGGGAGAGTTAGGGGAGGGGAAGGGAGGGGGGAGAGGGGAGGGGAGGGGAAGGGAGGGCACAACCTTTCTAGCCTGTTATCATCCTGGGCTTAACTAGCAGAGAACGCCACCACCACCAGATCCCTGGGGCAGGGGAGGATGCAGGGCCCCGGAGAGGCTGGGTGTCCTGTCCGTGATCACACAACCTGGTGGGGACAGGGCCAGGAAGAAAGCTGGGCTCCTCCTCTGTGCCTCCCAGCCCAAGTCAGCCTCGGGGCTGCTGCCAGGAGAGGAAATTGTCTGGCTAAGGCTGTGCTTCTCAACTCTGAACCACCTGAGAACAGAGGGGAGGGAGGTGGGCCGAGAGGATCTGAGCACGCAGCTCTCCCGTTCTACTCTGAGGGAGGGGAGAGTGGTCAAAGGGCCGCCAGCTGCCTCTAACCTTGGGAGTCTCCAGAAAAGAATGGACAATGGGGGCTTCCCTGGTGGCTCAGTGATTAAGACTCTGTTTCCAACGCAGGGGACCGGGGGTTGGATCCCTGGTCGGGGAACTAAATTCCAGGTGCCACAACTAAGACCTGTGCAGCCAGATGAATACTTTTGGAAAAGAGAAAGAATGGACAATGAGTCTGGGAGAACACGGCAGAAAACTGGGACAAGGTCTCTCCTAGGCCAGCCTGCTCATAGCTCCAACCTCTAGGAGGTGAGACAGCCCTCCCAGGTCAGCCTGGGCCCTGGGCCTCACAGGAAAGGAGAACCAACTGGTGTGACTGCACTGGCCCTTGCTGGGTATTTACTGGAAAACACTCAAGCCAAAAAAAAAAAAGCAAAAAGGAAACCCAGCACAACTTAAAGGGATGTTACCTCTCAGGGTGAGCAGGTGGCTTTACATTTAAAAAAATTCTGTATTTTCTAAATTGTCTATTTTGTAATATGATTTTTTAAATTTCCCAATAAAAATCATAAATATTTTTTAGTGGAAAAACTCAAAGGGATTAAGGGACAAGGTAAAAGGGAGAAAGATCACCTTTTGTTGCCTGGAGCTCAGGCCTGCTGAACAAGGAGAGGCAGAAATAGAGGGAAGATGGAAGAAAGATTTGTTATTCATGTGTGTGGAAAGCATATTAACTTGTAGATGTGCTGCAGAATAATGCCTCAGATCTGATTCTTCTAAACTCCCTACCCCACCTTGGGGTACCCCATCTTTTTTTTTTTAAGATTTTTTTGATGTGAACCATTTTTAAAGTCTTTATTGAATTTGTTACAATACTGCTTCTTTCTTTTGTTTTGGTTTTCTAGCCTCGAGGCACGTGGGATCTCAGTTCCCCAACCAGGGATGGAACCAGCACCCTCTGCATTTGGAAGGCAAAGTCTTAACCATGGGACCACCAGGGAAGTCCACAGATCTTTTAACTCTGGAAAATGTTTTAAAGTCAGATTTTCATTTTAATGTTAACTTAAATCTATTTAGCAGTTTTAAATATGTGCTACCTTGCAATTGGAAGATCTTTATAGAACAAGTCTTTGGTTTCTTTTTTCTTTCTCAACTTGGGGTCTTGCAGATATGTTATTGGGGGCCCTCCAGATTTTTATTTCCTTCAAAAGGAAAAAGGAATCTGGGTGTTATTTGAGAAACACTGGCGTGACTGTTCTTGGAATTCCTGTGATGGAGAGGGCTCTTTAGGACAGGGTGCCCCCTGCTAGGGGAGTTGGTGTGTCTGATGTGTGTGACGTGTGTGTGGGGGGCGGTGGTATTTGTGGGGGTATGTGTAGTGTGTGTATAAGTGTGTGTGTCTTCAGAAACACAAGTGCGGCTGTGTTTCTTCTTTCTGGATAGCACACTCTCCCCTGAGGTTTCCTTCAGAAGGAAGACACTGGGTGCGTGGCCCACTTTCCTGTCAGGACTGGGAGGCTATTGTTCCCTAGTGTCTCTCAGAGCTGTGGTGCCCTCTCGTTCCTTGAGAGACCTGACCCTCTTCTACAAAATGACAGAGGCCTCTGTGGGATCTGGGTGACAGGCCTTTCTGGTCTGTCTCTGGCAGAGAGAGACAGAGCTACGTGGCACTTCTGTGGGCTCCACTCTGGTGACTTTGTAGAGCCACACAGCCCTGAGGGGCTGAAAAGAGAATGAAAAAAAAAGGGGGGGGGCAAAAAATGGCACTCTGAAAAATGGCACTGGAACAACTGGCTAACCGTTTAGGAAAATGTAGGTGAATTTCTTCACGATCAGAGGCAAGGGAAGGCCGTTGTGAACAGAACACAGAATTCAGTAGTTGTGAAGAAGAAGATGGATAAAGTGGGCCCCACCACTTCTGTGAGCAAAATACCAATAGCAAAGTAAAAATAACAAAAAGCTGAAAAAATGCATTTTTTTCATAAGCTGCACACAAGGCCTATTTCCTACACACAAGCTGCACAAAGGCCTATGTCCTTAATTTGTGTATGCAGAGGAATCATATACATCAATAAAAAAATATGAGCAAACCTCTGAAAAAATGGGCAAAAGATGTGAATAGGCTATTCACAGAAAGAGAAAGACAAGTGGCCCCAAGTCCTGTGAAGATTCTAGTCCTTACTCATAATTAAATATGTATATGAACATCCAGGTGCCTTTTCAAACTTACCAAGTTGTTAGAAACTAAAAGATTGGTAATACCTAATGTGCATCCTGACGATGCGAAAATGGCAGCCTTAGGGTCACCGCAGTGCACTTGGAGAGGCCTACTACGGGACTTGTGCTTACTTAAACACTGCCACAGGCCAACCCTATCGTGACACCGTGGCCTATTGGTAACTCGTGAAAACTTTCTGTGCACATTGGGTCACCAGTGAGAAGCTGTGCAGAACCCAGCATGAGCTTCATTTCCAAGCTGCCACCTATCTCTGCCTTCTAGGCAGCATCCGAGAACATGTGGCCCTTCATCGAGAATTTCATGGCAAGGGAACTTAGCCTGATGAGGGGTCTAACCAGTGCCCCCCTGCAATGGAAGTACAGACTCCTAACCACTGGACCACCATGGAATCACCCCAGAATTTGATTTTTTAAATCTATATTTAAATTAACAGGAATGATGTTTATAAAATTTGATATTAGGTAGGGCCACCCGAGACAGATGGGTCATGGTGGAGAGTTCTGACAAAATAAGGTCCACTGGAGAAATCACTTCAGTATTCTTGCCTTGAGGACCCCATGAACAGCATGAAAAGGCAAAAAGATATGACACTGACAGATGAACTCCCCAGGTCAGCAGGTGCCCAATACGCTACTGGAGAAGAGTGGAGAAATAACTCCAGAAAGAATGAAGAGATGGAGCCAAAATGAAACCAATGCACAGTTGTGGATGTGACTGGTGATGGAAGTCAAGTTCGATGCTGTAAAGAACAATATTGCATAGGAACCTGGAATGTTAGGTCCATGAATCAAGGTAAATTGGAAGTGGTCAAACAGGAGATGGCAAGAGTGAACATCGACATTTTAGGAATCAGTGAACTAAGATGGACTGGAGTGGGTGAATTTAATTCAGATGACCATTATATCTATTACTGTGGGCAAGAATTCCTTAGAAGAAATGGAGTAGCCCTCATAGTCAACTAAAGAGTCTGAAATGCAGTACTTGGGTGCAGTCTCAAAAATGACAGAATGATCTCTCTTTGTTTCCAAGGCAAACCATTCAATATCATAGTAATCAAAGTCTATGCCCCAACCACTAATGCCAAAGAAGCTGAATGGTTCTATGATGACCTACAAGACCTTCTAGAACTAACACCAAAAAAAAAAAAAAAAAAAAAGTCCTTTTCCATAGGGGACTGGAATGCGAAAGTAGGGATTCAAGAGATATCTGGAGTAATAAGCAAGTTTGGCCTTGGAGTACAAAATGAAGCAGGGCAAAAGCTAACAGAGTTTTGCCAAGAGAACACACTGGTCATAGCAAACACCCTCTTCCAAAAGCACAAGAGACAACTCTACACATGGACATCACCAGATGGTCAACACCAAAATCATATTAATTATATTCTTTGCAGCCAAAGATGGAGAAGCTCTATATAGTCAGCAAAAACAAGACTGGGAGCTGACTGTGGCTTGGATCATGAACTCCTTATTGCCAAAATCAGACTTAAATTTAAGAAAGTAGGGAAATCCACTAGACCATTCAGGTATGACCTAAATCAAATCCCTTACGATTATACAATGGAAGTGACAAATAGATTCAAGGGATTTTATCTGATAGACAGAGTGCCTGAAGGACTATGGATGGAGGTTCGTGACATTGTACAGGAGGCATGATCAAGACCGTCCCCAAGATAAAGGAATGCAAAAAGGCAAAATGGTTGTCTGAGGAGGCCTTACAAATAGCTGAGAAAAGAAGAGAAGCTAAAGGCAATGGAGAAAAGGAAAGATATACCCATCTGAATGCAGAGTTCCAAAGAATAGCAAAGAGAGATAAGAAAGAATTCCTAAGTGTTAAGTGAGGAAAACAATACAATGGGAAAGACTAGTGATCTCTTCAAGAAAATTAGAGATACCAAGGGAACATTTCATGCAAAGATGGGCACAATAAAGGACAGAAACGGTATGGACCTAACAGAAGCAGAATTTATTATAAAGAGGTGACAAGAATACACAGAACTATACAAAAAAGATCTTAATGACCTGGATAACCACAATTGTGTGATCACTCACCTAGAGTCAGACACCCTGGAGTGCGAAGTCAAGTGGACCTTAGGAAGCATCACTACAAACGAAGCTAGAGGAGGTGATGGAATTCCAGTGGAGCTATTTCAAATCCTAAAAGATGATGCTGTTAAAGTGCTGCTCTCAATATACCAGCAAATTTGGAAGACTCAGCAATGGCACAGGACTGGAAAAAGTCAGTTTTCATTCCAATCCCAAAGAAAGGCAGTGCCAAAGAATGTTCAAACTACCGCACAGTTACACTCATCTCACACACTAGCAAAGTAATGCTCAAAATTCTCCAAGCTAGGCTTCAACAGTGCATGAACCTTGAACTTCAGATGTTCAAGCTGGATTTAGAAAAGGCAGAGGAATCAGATCAAATTGCCAACATCTGTTGGATCATAGAAAAAGCAAGAGAGTTCCAGAAAAACATCTACTTCTGCTTTATTGACTATGCCAAAGCCTTTGACTGTGTGGATCACAACAAACTGTGGAAAATTCCTTAAGAGATGGGAATACCACACCACCTGACCTGCCTCCTGAGAAATCTGTATGCCGGTCAAGAAGCAACAGTTAGAACCATATATGGAACAATGGACTGGTTCCAAATTGGGAAAGGAGTACGTCAAGGCTGTATATTGTTACCCTGCTTATTTAACTTATATGCAGAGTACATCATGTGAAATGCCAGCCTGGATGAAGCACAAGCTGAAATCAAGATTGCCAGGAGAAATACCAATAACCTCAAATATGCAGATGACATCACCCTTATGGCAGAAAGTGAAGAGGAATTGATGATACTCTTGATGAAAGTGAAAGAGGAGAGTGAAAAGGCTGGCTTAAAACTTAACATTCAGAAAACTAAGATCATGGTATCTGGTCCCATCACTTCATGGCAAATAGACAGGGAAACAATGGAAACAGTGACAGACTTAATTTTTTGGGCTCCAAAATCACTGCAGATGGTGACTGTAGACATGAAATTAAAAGACGCTTGCTCCTTGGAAGAAAAGCTATGACCAACCTAGACAG
Organism: Cervus canadensis; assembly: GCF_019320065.1. Taxonomy (NCBI): domain Eukaryota; kingdom Metazoa; phylum Chordata; class Mammalia; order Artiodactyla; family Cervidae; genus Cervus; species Cervus canadensis. Next base: position 26,755,244 of record NC_057393.1, on the reverse strand, counting down.
CATATTAAAAAGCAGAGACATTACTTTGCCAACAAATGTCCGTCTAGTCAAGGCTATGATTTTTCCAGTAGTCATGTATGGATGTCAGAGTTGGACCATAAAGAAGAGTTGATGCTTTTGAACTGTGATGTTGGAGAAGACTCTTGAGAGTCCCTTGGACAGCAAGGAGATCCAACCAGGCCATCCTAAAGGAAATCAGTCCTGAATATTCATTGGAAGGACTGATGCTGAAGCTGAAATTCTAATACTTTGGCCCCCTGATGGGAAGAACTGACACATTGGAAAAGACCCTGATTCTGGGAAAGATTGAAGGCAGGAGGAGAAGGGGACGACAGAGGATGAGATGGTTGGATGGCATCACTGACTCCATGGACATGAGTTTGAGCAAGCTCCAGGAATTGGTGATGGACAGGGAGGCCTGGTGTGCTGCAGTCCATGGGGTTGTATAGAGATGGACATGACTGAGTGACTGAACTGAACTGAACTGAACTAAATGTCAGTGAGGGCTTAGAGAAACTTTCATAACACTGATGGCGGGAGTACAAATTTGTATGAATTTTCCTAGAACAACTTGGCAATATATTTAAAGCAAAAATTTAGATATACATGCCCTTTTTATATTTTAAATATACATACCCTTTGACCTAACAATTACATAGGTCTGTATTTTCTCTATTGATAGTTTTGCAGAAATAGCAAAGATAAACAAACAAGAATGTTCATTATAGCATGGTTTTAATAGCAATACAGTTGGAAACATCCTAAATTTCATCAACAGGGGGTATTTAGTAATTGTTTAAATAAATTATGATACAGCCATAAAATGGGATCTATGCAGCCATTAAAAGAATGAAGCAAATCTATGTGTGTTCATATGAAAAGACCTCTAATAGATTCTGATAAGCATTTAAAAAAATAGTTTGGTATACTATGCATAGTATAATCCTTTCTGAATAAAAATGATATAAATCTGTAAAAGTTTTAGTACACTTTTTGCCAGAGGGATATATAAAATATGTAGACAGTTAATACTACTGGTTGCTAGCACAGGTGGTACTTTTTTCTCTCCGTTTTATACCGTTCTGTGCTGTTTGACGTTTCGAACAATGTGTACATACAAACTTTATTTTTATTTAAAAAAATCAACAGAAGTATTCTGGGCAGTAAATTTATGGATTTAAAAAATTGTTTCCATATGTAAATAAATGTGCTTAGTCACTCAGTCATGTCTGACTCTTTGTGACCCCATGGACTTGTAGCCTGGCAGGCTCCTCTGCCCATGGGGATTCTCCAAGCAAGAATACTGGAGTGGGTTGCCATGCCTTCCTCCAGGGCATCTTCCCAACCCAGGGATTGAAGCCAGGTCTCTTGCATTGCAAGCAGATTCTTTACCATCTGAGCCACCAGGGAAGGTCATGTAAATAAACATTACTTTTAAAAAATAGGATTGAAATATATGACTGACATAAAACAAAATAACAAAGTTGAAATCTTAACATTCTTCCACACTTGACTGACAGTCTATAAAAATGGACTTTCTGACCAAAGTAGAAATGAAGTGTTTCCAGATCCTGTGAGGGGGGCTGGTTTTCTGGTGTGAAGGTCCTGCTGGTGGTGTCATCAGACATGGGGATGCTGGGCCAAATGCAGAGACTGGGGGGCAAAAATAGGTGAGTTGCTCTCTGGGAAGGGGCACACATCCAACTGGATTTTCTGAATTCTATTCTTACTCCATAAGCACCAAAGTCAGAGTAACTCTGGGCACCCTCCTTTCCCCTGTTGCCAGCAACCACAAACTCATGAGACTTCTCAGACGTGTTTGGGAGAGCCCTGGGCCAGGAGTGGCAAGTCCCAGCTCTGAGAGTAGCTGGGTGCAATGGCCACACATCCTCAGGCTCTGGCGACATAACAACAGCTGTTCACTGGGCGTCTGCCGTGCCCACAGCCAGGGGCTGTGCTGTGCTGGGCACACACAAGTGCACACGTCAGTTACCAGACACAGGCCGTGGGGCAGCTCAGTGTGAGCTGAGGCGCTCTGAAGAGGGCCTCCGGTTGCCTTAAGTTTGGGGAGATTCTCTCAGTCCTGGGACAGAGTGTCTGCTGGAGATCCAGTCTCAGAACGAAAGATGACAAAGTGGCCTCAGGGAAGCAAACATGCCCAGAGGGTAACATCTGGGTGGCTAAAGAGCGGAGCTAATTTCTTCATTGACATATTTTCATTATAATGAAGTAGTTAATAGAAGCTATCAGGATATAGTTGCTCCCCAAATTCTCCTTCCGCTTTGAAAGAGGAAATAGAGCAACCTGTAAACATTTTAAAGGTGTGTTGATTGACTTGAGGTCCCCCTCCCCATAAGCCTGACAGAGACAAAGCGGATTCTAATGGAGGTCTAGCGCCACCTCCTGGTGGCCTGAGAGAAACTGAGAGGGACGACAGGGAAGAAAAGGCTGCTCACCCCGCTGAGAGAAAACTTTCGACAGGCTGCTCTCATTGGGAAGAGAGGACACTTTCCACAGGCTGAGGCGCCTTTGGGTGAAGGGTGAAGGTCGGAACAAGCGAGCGCCTCTGGGACCTCTCAGGAAAGGAGGATAGCAGTGAGAGGCTACCCAGGCAGCAGTAATGGAGAAATGTCTGTTTGCTGTTCTGCTTCTGGAGATGCATGGCATTTGAACTGATTGAAGGCTTCTGACTTAGTGGAGGTATGTCTCCTGGCTCCTGAAGGTGTCTTCCAACGTTTACCATGAAGGAGTTTAAAATTTTTATATAGTCTTACTTATCATACTTTTCCTTTATGATTCTCTGATCATTCTAACATTCTTAGAAAAGATTTCCTGCCAGATAAAGTCATTCCTGGCTTCCCTGGTGGCTCAGACAGTAAAGACCCTACCTGTAATGTGGGGCACCTGGGTTCGATCCCTGGGTTGGGAAGATGCCCTGGATAAGGAAATGGCAACCCACTCAAGTATTCTTGCCTGGAGAATCCTGTGGATAGAGGGGCCTGGTGGACTAGGGTTCACGGGGTCGCAAACAGTCGGACACAATTGAGTGACTAACACACACAAGGTCATTTAAAATATCTATGTAGGAAAAAGAAAATGCTGGGATAGTACATCCACTTGGAGCACTTTTCTTTGAGCTCAGTTTTGTTATTTTTAAATCTATTTTGTGTTCATTAGTGGCCATGTGATTCCTGACTAACTTCTGGAGAGCTGAGCCAAAGCCCTGGGGAGTTTTAAGGGTCTCCTCAGTAGGAAGGGGCTGGTTCGGGAACTTGAGCAAGGACACCTCCCTGGCGACAGGTGTTTTCCTCAATCTGGCACCTAAAGGAATCCCACTCTGGAGCAGGGATTCGGACTCAGACCATCCTAGGACTGAACCTCAGTGCTTCACTTATCAACTCCTAGTCAAGTATCTTAACTTTCCTAGGCTTCAGGATTTTCATCTTTAAAATGGGGATACTGTTGCTGCTGCTGCTAAATAATAATATATACTTCACAGGGTTATTACCAGGCTTAAATGAATTAATACAGATGAAGTGCTTGGACCAAGACCTTGCCATGTGTGCTCCATAAAATTCTCCTGTAGGGACATCCCTGGTGGTCCAGTGGTTAAGAATCTACCTGCCAATATAGGGCACATCTCTGGTCAAGGAAGATTCCACATGCCCTGGGGCAACTAAGCCCACATGCCACAACTGCTGAGCCCACGCACCTAGAGCCCATGTTCTGCAACAAGAGAAGCCATTGCAATGGGAAGCCAGCACACCGCAACAAAGACTAGCTCCGGTTCACCACAACTAGAGAAAGCCCACACTCAGCAACGAAGAGCCAGTGCAGCCATAAACAAACAAACAAAAATCATCTGTCAGTATTACCTGAGCCAGTGGCCCTGGGATGAGTCAAGGGATGCTGGGCTCCTTTGAAATCACTAAACAAGTTTCTTAGATAGGGAGACAAGTCGTCCTCTTTCTGGCATTGCACATTTTTCTTTTTGCTTCTTGCAGAAATCTCCACCTGTCCTTTTGTGTATGTTAGTTGCTCAGTCATGTCTGACTCTTTGTGACCCCATGGACTGTAGCCCACCAGGCTCCTCGGTTCATGGAATTTTCCAGGCAAGAATACTGGAGTTGGTAGCCATTCCCTTCTCCAGGGATCGAATCCAGGTCTCCCACATTGCAGGCAGATTCTTTACCATCTGAGCCATGAGGGAAGCCCTTTTGGAGGCAGTTTTAAGAATGCTTGGCCTCAGGCCTGGATTTTATCCATAGGCACTATAAGTCCAGGTCTTAGGCCTATGGGCTTTCTAAGTATCTACATAAGACTGGAAAAAAAAATCAGTGGCTCCAAATTATGAAAGGAAAACTTCAAAATCAAAATTAAGAAATGTTTACTTAAATATCTATAAAACAATGTTGTGTCAACCTCATTAATCATTAAACGAATACTCATAAATATTTCATTATATTTTAAGGTTCCTCTGTGTCTTTTCATAGCTTGATAGCTCATTTCTTTTTAGTGCTGAATGCTATTCCACATCTGGAAGTCCCACAGCTTATTTATTCATTCATCTACTGAAGGACATTTTGGCTGCCTCCAAGGTTTGGCAATTATGAACAAAGTGGTTAAAAACATGCACATGCATGTTTTTTGGTGGCCATAAGTTTTCAATCCCTTTGAGTAAGTATGCAGGAATACAATTGCTGGATAATATGTTAAGAGAACGGTTCGTTCTGTAAGAAACCACCAAACTGTCTTCCAAAGTGGCTGTGCTATTTTGTATTTCTACCAGTAATGAATGAGAGTTTCCAGTGTTCCATTTAGTGTTGTCAGTGTTCTGGGTTTGGGCCATTCCAATAGTTCTGCAGTGGCATCATCATTTTGATTTACGTTTTCCTGATGACATAAGATATAGACCGTCTTTCCAAATGCTTATTTTCCATCCATATATTTTCTTTGGTGAAGTGTCTGTTAAGGTCTTTGGCTCATTTAAAAAATTAAGTTGTTTTCTTATTGTTGAGTTTGAAGTATTTTTTTGTATATTTTGGATAATGGTCCTATTTCAGATATGTCTTTTGCAAATATTTTCTCCTAGTGTGTGGTTTGTCTTTTTATTCCCTTGACAGTGTCTTTTGCAGAGCAGAAGATTTAATTTTAATGACATCAAGCTTATCAATTATTTCTTTTAAAAAACTTTTTATTTTATATTGGAGTAGAGTTGATGAACAATGCTGTGGTAGTTTCAGGTATAACACAAAGTGACTCAGTTATGCATATACATGTATCTACTTCTTGTCAAGTTCTTTTCCCATTTAGGTTGTCACTAAATAGAGCAGTCTCCTGTGCTAACAGTAGCAGTAAATTGTCACTAAATTGAACAAAGTTCCCCATCCTAACAGTAGGTCTTCTTGGTTCTGTTTTAAATAACAGTGTGTACAAGTCAGTCTCAAACTCCCTAACTGTCCTTTCCCCCAATCCTTTCCCCCTGGTATTACCAGTTCTTTCTTTCATGGTTCTTGTCATCTTTGTAAAAAGTCATTATCAAAGCTAAGGTCATCTAGATTTCTCCCATGTTATCTTCTAGGAGTTTTATAGCTTTGTATTTAACACATAGGTCTGTGATCTGTTTTGATTTAATTTTTGTGGGTAGGGGTGTAAGGCCTGTGTCTAGATTTACCTTTTTGCATGTGGATGTCCAGTCGTTCATACAATCATTTGTTGAGAAGATTACCTTTGCTCTATTATATTCCTTTGCTCCTTCATCAAAGATTACTTGACTGTGTTTGTGTGAGTCCATTTCTGGGCTCTTTATTCAGTTCCATTTATCTATTTGTCTATTTTTCACCAGTGCCACACTGTCTTAATTACTGTAGCTTCATAGTAAATTTTGAAGTTGGCTAATGTCAGTCCTCCAACTTTCTTCTTCCTCAATATTACTCTGGGTCTTTTACCTCTCCATGGACACTTGAGAATCAGTTTGTTAACATCTACAAAATAACTTGCTGGGATTTTCCCTGGGATGTATTGAATCTATAGCTCAAGTTGGGAAGAACTGACATCTTGACAATATGGAGACCTACTAGTGTGTTCAGCCCTAAACTGGGCCCTGGGAGGTAGGAAACTGTACTGGAGTTAAGGAAAACAGGACAGGGTCCTTCATGGTGTTGACAAGGAAACTGTACCCCACACAGTGCTAGGTGTACAGAGAGTGCTCAAAAGGGTCTCTGGGGCAATGAACGAAGCTGAACCCCAAAGTGACTGAAAACAGAACAGTATGGTGCCCATTCCATGCTAAGATGGTTAACACAGACTCTGGTCCTTCACAGGAAAGACCTGGCCTCGAGGAAAACTTTGTGGCGAAGGTACTGTCTAGAAGGGAACCGGCCAGACAGGCTGGTCTGGGCAAGTCTCTTGGGCTTACTGAGTGGATGTATTGATAGGTTAATTCACTGACACTGATTCATTGATTTGCCAAATATTTTTCGAGAATCTACTGTGTTTCAGGCACTCAGGGATCTCCCATCTAACATATCCAGCCACCCCCTGCAGTTCAGGCAGGACCACTTCTGTCTGTGTTTTCTGACAGTGGTCTGATGATGTTAATAACTATGGGCTGGGCCTCAGAGCTGCCTTGTATCCTAGCCAGAGATGGCTGAGGCTGTTTCCTGTTTAAAGTCTAGCTTCTCAGCAGGGAGGGCAATGTCGGCTGTTGAAGTTTAAGGGAGCCCTGGCTCAGCCTAGATGAACTCCACCTTGTCTGCCCGGTGGGGGACCATCCTGTGGCTTGCTCTGAGCTCAGCCTCTAGGGGTTCAGGGAAGGAAGAAAGGAAGCTCTCAGTCAAATATTTTATTATTTTATCAACATGGAGACTCTTCAAGACTTGAACTGACCCGGGAGATATGGAGAGTGAGAAAGAAGGGGAGAGAGGTGAACCAGCAGGAGGAGACTGAGCAAGGAGCAACAGGGGCAGAGAGAGGGCAGGACAAGGGTGGAACAGGGAAGGGCGGGAAGAAGGGAGAAAGACAAGAGGAGGGAGGGAGAGAGAGGAAGAGGGAGCAAGAGAAAGGAGCTGGTCAGAAGGGAGAGAAGCAAGGGAGAGAAGGGGCGACGGGGGCCAGAGCTGCTGCTGAAACTGTTCCTGGGTCCCCGCCTGGGGTCCCCCCCCTTCTCCTGCGCATTGGTGTGAGCGCTCACAGCATCCACATGGACACACGTGTGCACGCAGCCAAACACATATGCACTGACACCCACCCCTTTGGGCAGAGCTTTCAGACTCTACACTGCTAGGGAGGCGGGGTTGCCACGGTGACAGGTGTTGGAGCACCACCTTATGGGTATTAATAGCTTCCATTGAAGCCACCAAAACAGTGACTTCATCCAGACCTTCTTCCTGGCAGGCTCCTTCTCCCTCCTCGCTTCTTAATTGGGGCTGGGAAGGGCCCTCGGGGGCCTCAGAGGCCACTTCTCTGCCTCCTAGCAGCCTCTTTGGTGAAGGATGCTTGAAGCCTTGGGGATTCCACCCAACGTCCAGGGGGAAAAGTGGTTCTTTGCTCCTCTGAGCTGGGTCCAACCACTGCCCCTGCCAGGAAAGGGTTTCTGAGGCACAGGTCCCCTGGAGGGGTCACCCTCAGCTGCTCTGGGTCCCATGCAGCCACACCCACTTCCTGCCTGGCCACAGACTTACAGCCAAGTTCCCCCCCCGCCCCACCTCCCCACACCATAGCACAGAGCTCCTTGGGAAAACTGGGGCCAGTCTAGGGAGATGACATAAGGGAGTGGTCCCCAACATTTTTGGCACCAGGGACTGGGTTTGTGGAAGACAATTTTTTTACAGATAGGGTGGGGGAATGATTCAAGCACTTTAAATTTATTGTGTACTTTATTATTATTACATTGTGATATAGAATGAAATAATTATACCATTCACCATAATGCAGAATCAGTGGGAGCCCTGAGTTTGTTTTTCTGCAGCTAAATGATCCCATCTGCGGGTGGTGGGAGACAGTGATAGTAGGGTTTGTGCTCCTATCAGAATCTAATGCTGCTGCTGATCTGACAGGAGGAGGTGGAGCTCAGGCAGTAATGTGAGGAGGCCCTGTGGTTAAAAAAAAAAGATGAGGCTTCCACTGATCGCTCACCACTTGCTCACCCACCACTTACTTCCTGCCATGTGGCCTGGTTCCTAACAAGCCATGGCCTGCTACTGGTCCGTGGCCCACTGGTTGGGGACCCGTGATGTAGGGTACAAGATTTCAGAGGCATCACACTCGAGTCGGAGCAAGAGCAGGGTGGCTGTTCGTTGCATGGTTCTAAGGGCGAGTGCCTCCTTACATTTCATCACACAAGGACACCTCGCTCATCTCATCCTAATCTCAGCCTTGTGGATGCTCCCATTATTTCCTCAGCCGCTGAGATCAGGGGATGTTTCTGTCCTACCTTCCTTCAGTTCCCTGCCTGGTCCCTAATGCCTTTCACCCTCCTGTGCAGCTACCTGGGGTCAGACTGTCCTAAGCAGCAGAGCCTCTGGACCCCTCAGGCAGGCACTGGTGTCTGGTCCCCTTGTCTCCCCTTCCCCGTGACCTTCTGCTCTTCTCCCCTGCTTGGCCCAGAGCCCCAGGTTTAGACCACACCCTGTCAAGGGACCCATGACATCCCTGCCTCCCTCTACTATGGGGCCTTACCCACCCCCATCACTTCTGTGTCCCAGCCCATTCCCCTGAGGAAGGGAAGGAGGGGACAAGCTTCCCCCCTGCCCCAGCCACTGTCGGTAAATCCTACCAAGGGCCTGCACTTCGCACACCCTCCAGAGGAACTAGTCTCGTCTATACAGAGTCTTCAGATTTATTCTGATGCCAGCAGCAGCCTAGAGTGACCTCATTCCAGCAGGCTTCAAGGGGTAGATGAGCGTGTGAGAGTGTGGGTACTTGTGTAGACGTGAGTGTGTGAGAGAGAGTAAAAGTGTGTGTGCAAATGGATAAGTGTGCTGCCCTTCAGAGCCCATGGATTTCTGATGCATGAGTCATCAGCTGGCGTGAGCCTCAGGGAGATACGCCCATAAAAAGACAGCACCCTTGACCTGCCACGTCCATTCTGCAGCTGGCTGGGCACGTGATCCTGGGCATCTGAGAGGCTGGGGGCAGAAGAGGGGGCTGTCTTTCCCTCCAGACCCCAGAGAGCAGCTGTCAAGGATATTTCTAGCTCGCCTGGAGTCCCAGACATTTAAGGATGTGATGCCTGCAATGGGGTGAGGGTGGAGGGCAGGAGAGGGAAAAAAGGGATGGTTCAGAGGCTTTCCTCCCACGCCTCTTGGTGGAATTTGCCTGGGAGGCAGGGGGATTCGTCCATCTCACAAGCGGTGTTGGACAGTCTGTCATGTACCAGGCACTCTCTTGGAGACTGGTGACATTATGGTGAATGGAGTTGACCCACTCACTCCACTCACCTTGGGGGGAGGTAGACCATAAGCCAGGGGGGAAAGTCTACTTTCAAATTAATTCCAGAAGATAACACAGAGTAATGGTATGGAGCATAACTGAGAGTGGTGGGGGTTCTCTGGCTGGGCTGGTCAGAGAAGGTCAGGAGGTGATACATGAACTGTGCCTGAATAATGAGGAGCTGTCATATGGAGACTTGAGGAAAGAACCACCCAGAAGAGGATGGATGAGATGCCTGAAGCCAGCCTGTGTCCTTGCTGGATTCTGGATCAAAGTTGTTGAAGCCAGTCAGGGAGCTAGAGGTGACGGAAAAGGAAGGCAGATTCTCTCTCCCAGAAGCACCTTGGCTCATCTTCTAGCCCTGACCAGACAGGGAGAAGGATAGTACTGTAAACTACATGGGAAAATAATCTGAAAAAGAATGGACATATGTATATGTATAACTGAATCAGTTTGCTATACACTTGAAACTAACACAACATTGTAAATGAATTATACTAAAAAAAAAAAAAAAGAAAGAAAAGACAGGGAGAAGAAGATGCCCCCATGTCCAAGTAGGAGATGACTCCTTTTCCCTTCCTGCAGGTCCTAGTATCAGTGCTGAGCTTCAGGATGGATGAGTCATGTGAACAGGTGACTTGCTGAAGGCCCTTTCCTCCAGGAAGCTTTCTTTGACTGCTGCAAGTCACAGAAGCCCCCACCTCTTGGAACTGACAGAACCACTTAGCTCAGAGTTGGTGGTTCTCTGAGTTTGTTCCTGAGATTTGTCCCTGAGGCTTGGCCCTCCATCCAGTCTTCTAGGCCCAGTCTGTGTTCATCTAAAGGCTCCCAAGCCTTTTTGTGTCCAGAGCTGAACAGCCTGGGGTTCTTGTTCTGAGCCTTTGTCTCAGTGCCCCTTGGAGCTGACTGAAAACAAAAGGGTCAGGTGCTGGGTGGGATTCTTTCTTTTTTTTTTTTTTAAATGGACAAGTTATTTAATTAGGATCTTTGTAAGAAGTTCAGAACACTACTTTGTGGGGATAAATTCCATTTGTGAGAGCAAACACAGAGCGCAGGTAGCCCTGGAGCTGAGGGACAGCTTTGATTCTTTGCAGAATTTGTGAGTCCACAGCTCTCTGATCAACCTTGCGCTGCTCTGTGATCTCCTATTTCTCTCTGTGTCGAAGATCTCACCCTCCTGGTGTCTGGGTTTATGCAGTTTCGTCTTGAAGTAAGCGTCAGTGAGATGTTCTGGGATTTTCACACCACTGATGTCGATTTTGGTGGAGGTGGCAATGACAAATTTCTGGTGTGTTCTACGCAGAGGAACTCAATTGAGGGACAGAGGCCCAGTCACAGGTAACAAGCCACTGCCCAGATGCTTCAGGAAAATGACTCTCTTTCCTCTGTGGTGCCCTGTGAGCATGATCAGAATTGTCCCGGGAGTGACGCCGCTGGCACGCAGCTTTCCCACATGCTTACCGAAGGGTTTTCTGCCCTGACTCAACAGCTTCTGAGGCACGTCTTCAGTAGGGTAATACCTAGGCGTTTTGTGAAGTTTGACCACTCAGGTATCACCATTCTTGTCACCACCAACTGGTTTTGTGACAGTAGCAAGAACCCGAACCTTCTATTTTTTTCGACCTTTGATTTAGCTGCTGAATACTGTCTCTTGTACAAGGCCTTCCTGGAGTACATAGCTGATCAGAATATCTGCCAATTCCTCTGACCAGGACAGGGTTTCAGCTGCAGTGGAGCTTCCCCTTCTTAACCTTCTTCACCTTTTTAGCCTTGTCGCCAGCATCAGCCTTCTTGGTTTCAGGTTTTTTCTCCTTAGTATCTGGCTTCTCAGCATTTTCAACCGCCATCTTGCAAGATGGGAAAGAGTGGGATTCTTGATCTCACTTCATTTATTCAGTCATCCATCCACATATATATATATATATATATATATATTTTTTTTTTTTTTTTTCCTGGAGCTTTTATTGTATGCCAGGCACTGTACCTGCTACTAGAGAAATCGGAAATGAGAGTTACTTCGTCCTGGGCCTGGTATCCAGGGAACTCGCCGTTCTTACTGTATGGTTTCTCTTGTTTTCAAGACCGAGCGCCACTGTTGATGAGGGGAATAAACCCAACCCAATCTCTGTCTGATATTTGACCCCTATCTGCTCCCCCGCCAGGCCAGGAAGGGCTAGTGGCGGCCGGGAACGTCGCACGCCCAGCGCCACATCTGGCTGAGCGGGCGCGCGCGTGTCACTAAGACGCTCATTCACCGGCGCAGCTGTCACCATAACAACCGGAGCGAGGGAATCCTGGCGACGGCTGGGGGCGGGGGCGGCGGTCGCGCGGGGACCCGGCGGGGGCGGGAGCGCGGCGTCGGGGGCGGGGGGAGACCCACCACCGCGAGAGCGCCCAGCACACCTCGCGCTCCTCGGAGCCCCGCTCCATGTCGAGCCGCCGGCGGGAGGGCACCACGCACGTCGCCGCCTCGGTCGTCCCCGCGGGCGGGGACCCAGCCGGCCGCCGAGCCGCCGAGCCTCCGGGCAGGCCGAGCCGCTGAGCGCCCGCGAAGAGAGCCCTGACTCTATGGCCCCGGGGAAGCGTGCCGGAGCCACCAGCCGGAACCCGAGCGCCAGCGGGAGGAAGACGGGAGCCCCGGGCGCCGCCGGCCCCGGCCCAGGGGCGCGCCCGCCGCTAAAAATGGCAGGCAGGTAGCCGGCTCGCGCGAGGAACCCCCGCGGCGGGCAGGACCCGCCAAGGACCGCGGAGCCCAGACACAGGGAGGAGAGGAGCGGCCCGCCCGCCCCCCGCCGCAGCCCCACCAGGGCCCTCCCCCGGCGGCGCGCGCGCCGGCGCGCGCACACACTTGCACACCGTACCTCCGCTCCTGCCCAGCCTCGCCTGCCCCCTGCGAGTGCCGAACCCCACTGGGGCCGGATGCCATGGGTAACAACTTCTCCAGTATCCCCTCTCTGCCCCGAGGAAACCCGAGCCGGGCGCCGCGGGCCCACCCCCAAAACCTCAAAGGTAAGGCTCCGCCGGGCCGGGCTCAGCTGGCGGACTGGGGTGCAGGTGGAGGGGCAGGGAGAGGTGGAGAGGTGTGGTTGGGGAGGCCGGACAGGTGCCACCTGTTGTGCGTCTTTGGAGGCGGGAGATGCACCTCTGGCCATTGGGGGTGCGCTGGAGGTGGGGGGCTGCGAGTGATGATGGCGAAAATCAGGAAGGATGGCGTCCCGTGGGGTCTACGCAGTTCTCCCAGCTACACCAGAAACGTCACTGGAGTCCCCTCAGGCCACTGTGCAAGGCGAGCGCGCCGGGTGAGGAAGGGCATTTGCCCAGTGGATGGGGAAGTGTGGCAGGATGCTCAGGCCGGTCAGCTGTGCTTCCCAAGAGAAGTACCACGGTCTCCTTTTTCATCTGCCCATGGCTGGAGAGGTGATGGCTGGAAGCACTAGTTGCCTTTCCAATTGGAGGGTCTTAAAAATACAGGGCTGAATAATAACAGCCTGGAAGAAGGGACCAGAGCTGGTGGCCTCTGGAGTCCTCTGAAGCTACTGACTTTTTGTATCCACTGAATCAGCTTGGTTTCTGGTTCCCCAAAGGCTAGATTTCCAGTCAGAACTCTAGAAAGGATGAGCTGAGAGCCTTGAGACAGATCTCAAGGCCTTTGCCCTGTTAAATCCACTGACCTATTCAGCAACCTCAGGGAGGTGCCAGGCCCTGTTCTTAGCTTTACCTCTTCAGTGCTGTCTCTGACCTTTTGAAGACTCACCTGGGCCTTCCCAGGCCCTCAGAGCCCACTGATTCCCTTCAGAAAGCTCCTTTTCTATCATCCTGAAAACCAGCCAGCACTGACTGGGCATTCGGATGACTAAGACTCAGAAAGGGAAGCTCTTGGGCAAGTTTACAAAGAACTTTGACAAATACCTTTTCAAATGAGCAAGGAAACTGCTCTGCATAATGCTCAGAGCTTGTCATACCCATTTCACAGTTGAGGAGAACCAATGCTTGTTTCAGGATCCCAAAGCCAGAGGGGCAGAGCTAGACTGTAGACCTGTATCTTCTGTCATGGAATGCTATCCTCTCTTTTGCTGGACAGTCAACCTTCAGAACTGGGGGAGAGAAGAGACAGGACCACCATCCTGCATTCTAACTCCGACACTTTGAAAACCACCTCTCACTCACCTTGGGCACATCAATGGGTTTGTTGTGTCTTTCTGAAAATTAATATGGAGGCACATGTCAAACCCTTTTAAAATATCATTTTCATTGGCCTTGTGATTCTGCCTGCAGAATCGATCCTGAAGAAATGGAGATGAAGGCAAATACTTGTACATGAGCCTAGGATGCTATGACAGTTTGTTTGCACTAGAAAACAATCTAAATGCCCTGTAATTATGGTGAATCCTCTTGGTGGAGTATTCAGTTCAGTTCAGTTCAGTCGCTCAGTCGTGTCTGACTCTTTGCGACCCCGTGGTGGAGTACTATGCAACCTTTAAAATAGTATTTTTGAAGAGCATTTGATCACTTGGGAAAATGCTCACAGCAGCATAATGACAGTTGTAAGAAGCAGTGGCAAAGCTGTATAAATAGTAGAGCCCAATTTTGTTAAAATGTTATGGATGCCCCTCCTGCAAGGAAATCAAGGAACCTTGGAAAGAAAGTTTCCAAAAGGTTAACCATGGTTTCCTCTGGGTAATGAGATCATATTAGAGTTTTTCTTTTCTTTTTAATATTCTGCTCTTTTCTAAAGTTTCTACAATAAGCAAATATTGATTTTAATAATCAGAAATAAGCTGTAAGTATTGCGGGCAAGTATTATTTTTAATCATCAGAAATAAGCTGTAAGTATTGCATGTATGATGACTTGTTGAGCATTGAAAACAGATTCCCAATGATGGTGGAACCTGTGTTTGTCATCCAGTTCAATGTTGTCTCTTACAAGGGAGAGAAATGAGGGGAAGGGAGAATGATTTGCCCATTTATTCAGTGGGTCAGTCAAGAGAAGGTGGCAAAGTCAGGCTGAGTCCTTCAATGGCAGGAGTTAGCTGGGGGCCAGTGAGCTGACTTGGTGCTGGGATACACATCAATTACCCTGAGAAGGCTGTGTTCTATCCATGACCCTAGGGAAGCCCAGAGAAGGCTTCCATAATTGCACCCCTTTTAACCTACAGTTTGGGGTTGTAGGGATGTGAAGTCTCTGGGACTGGAGTCTTTGACAAGGGAGGGAGTGGGCAGGAGAGGATCTGAGACCCTCCTGTCTCCCTGCTCCCACCCTAGCCTCCTCCTCTGCCTGACTCCCCACCTGTCTGGCCTGAGAAAATCACATTGTGCTGCCTCCCTGATTTATAGGGATCAGTTCTTATTCAGTGGGAGTAAATGGGGGAGAAATTCTCCCCACCCCAGCAGTCTCCCTCCCCTGTCCATTTCCCTTCTGGCTTGGTTTTCCAGGATCCATTCTCCCCTGTCCCTAACCACACACCTACAGGAGGGGCCGTGAGAATTTTGGTTTTGCGCCTTCTGAGCCTGAGATGAAGGATTAGAACATGCCATGAAGGCTGACTGTGGGTTCCTTCCGTCCTTCGTCTAGGGTCTCCTCATTCGGCTTCTCAGCCTGACTTTTCCCCATCCTAAGAGAACCATCAATTTTATTCTGTGACTGTTTTAATGTTCACTCCAAGTTCCTTTCTAACTATATAAGCATTTACCTAGGGGTCTTCTCTGATACATCAACGGTCATCCAGAATTCCACCCCCATTTTATTGGTATGACCTTGATACTGGCTGTGATTCTAAGACTGTCCACCCCAAATTCTGCTTTGTACTCACCCAGAATTTCAACTCTGCTTCTTATCAGTGTCCATTCAGAAATTTACTGGGGGCAGGGATCTCTCGATTGTTTTTTCTCCTTCCATAATTGCCATCTATTGATTTCTCACCATTTTAATTAAAACAACTGGAAAGGACCTGGAATAATAGGGATCCTGGGACTCATTAGAGATCTAAGGTTGGTCTGGCTGTCAGGCTGATATGAAATGAAGCTCTTCCATCACCTGTCAGTGGTAGACTTTGGTCTTCTTCCTGAAGATACCCTGACCTCACTCCACTGCTGGTGATTCACACTGGGGTCTGAACAGTGTTGGTCTAGGAGTGTCCAGGGGAGAGGTCCAAGGTATAGATCCAGGATAAGGGCAAACAGACAGTTATGAAGAGCTGGTTATGTGCCTGGGTCAGGGGTGAGGGCTTGTGACATCTCTGGACATTCACAGAGTGAAGATCTACTTGATAAGGTGGGGCTGAGGGAAGGGGTGGCATCAAATACTTGTTTGGATTGTTGAAATCCCAGATATGCATGGGCAGAGGTCAGAAATGGGGAATCAGGGAAGAATTTGAGTTGGACATGGAAGGAACTGTAGAAATTGGATAGATGGCAAGGGGTGCAGTGGGAGTCCTAGATATGGACAGGAGGGTAGGGCAAGGGGCGTGCAGCAAAGGCTTGGGGCAGGATGAGTAAATGTGTGTAGATATTCTCAGTGATGGGCCCAGGGTGACTGGAGCAGGGGGTTCATGCTTCATGGAGACAGATACAGAGAACAGAGATCTTCATCCTTCCCTATCTCTTTCTGAGTGCCTGCCTACTTGGTGCTTGGTACTGGGGGAAAGGTAACTAGGAAAGCCTTCAGGGAGGCTTTCCGCCAACTCAGTCCGCAGTGGTCACCCATAGATGGGGATTGGAAAGGCCACCTCCTGTCATTTTTTTTTTAATTGTGGTAAAATTCCCATAACATAAAATTCACCATTTTAACATTTTAAATTAAGTGGCATTTAGTACATTCACACTATTGTACAGCCACCCCTCTATGTAGTTCCAGAACATTTTCATCACCCCAGAAGGGAAGCCTGTGCCCGTGAAGCAGTCACCCCTCATCACTCCCTCCTCTGAATCCCCAGCACCCACTAGTCTCTTTTCTGTCTTTATGCATTTGCCCACACTGGACATTTCCCTTAGATGCGCTCAAAGTACATTTGTCCTTTTGTGTCTGGCTCCTTTCACTTAGCATAATGTTTTCAAGGTTCATCCATGTCGTAACGTGTACCTTCTTTCCTTTTTGTGGCTGAATAACATTCCATTGTGTAGATTTGCCACATATTGTTTACGCACTTCCCAGCTGATGGCCATTTAGATTGTTCCACCTTTTGGTTATTGTGAATTTTGTGCTGTGAAGATTTGTGTTTAAGTTTTTGTTTGAACACCTGTTTTTGGTTTTTTTGGGTCTGTACCACGGAGTGAGCCTTCCATCTTTTCAAAGCTGGTGCTTTTGAATTGGACATTTGACAAAGTCACTGGTTGTGATGGATGCAGGGGGATCATCCCCCTCCGGCTTTGGCTGGGAGTTGCACCCACCAGACACCTGTTGTCTTCAGAGTCTCTTTTCTGTGGTGGCCGAGGCTCCCGGCAGGCAGAGGGAGGAGCATCTAAGGTTGGCCCAAGGAGCTTTGACTCTTTGAGGTGGACCAGAGTGAGCTATAGGAACTTGTCTGTCAGACTCTCGACCTCCTCACTGCTCTGGGGTGGGGTTGGGGGGTGCATTTGCCTAGGACAAGGTCCTAGCCATTTTTCAGCCTTCACAGTCTTGCTGGTACTTCCCCCCTCTGGGTCCCCAGCCCAGGTATTGCAGTAGCTGAGCCCTCTGCCTCTCATTCCTCCTTTGATGCTGCCAGATCCTCCTAAAAGTAGTCCTTTCATCTTGCCCCTCTCCTATCAATAGTATTCAGGGTCATGACCCAGACTGCCATAATCAGAAATTCAAGGCCTCCATTCTTTGGCCAACCCACAGATATTCCCACAGCCCTTGTCTGGGCTCCTCACTTGGCTGTCATGACACTTGCAGGTTAGGTTAGCTCATCTGTCTGCCCCCGAGCCTTGCAGCAGACAGATTTGGCATGGTGAAGGGGTGGGAGCTGGCGGCCTCCTCTGCTACGCCAAGACTTCAGAGAGCTGAGTTGAGACAGCTCCCATGTTGAACCTGGAGCATCTGTCCTGCACATCCTGTTGGGTTTTTATTTAGTCTGACCTTTGAATCCTGTATTGTTAACCATAACAGTAACATTTGTAAGAGCCACCTTGTGTTGGGTGGTTACTGCGTGCCTACTGCTTCCATGTAGATTCCATGTACTTCCTTGCTCCTAGTGCTTCCTAGCTCCTGAGTGGGGAGCTATCATTGTCACCATTTTATAGATGGGGAAAGAGAAGCTCAGAGAAGTTAAATAGCTAATCCCAGACCGCACAGTTTGTAACTGATGGAGCTGGGATTCAAACCCACGTCTTTCTGACTTTAGAGTTTACTCTTGCGACCACTATACATTTTGCCACCATAGAATTCACTCTTGGTGGGCCCTGTCTTCCATTGTATTAGAGAAACTGGAGAGCAGTCTTCTGGCCTCTGGACAGGGCCCCAGAAGAGGGAAAGAGAGTACCATGGGGTTCTTGATGCTCCTTTCCAGCCCCCGACCCCACCCCTTCCACCTCCTCTGCAGAGATTGTAGCCTTGTAGACCCATCAGCCAGTCATTGGACACTTTGAAGGGAACTTTCTGTTCCTTTGGGCCAGTGTTTCTCAAAGTGAGGTTTTTCTCCCGCCTGCATCAGCATCAGCTGAAAACACATCTTAATGTAGGTTCCCAGCCCCCAGGCCAGACCAACTGTCTCAGAATACCTTGGTGATAGAGCCCCCAAACCTGCATATTTAACAGGAGCCCTAGGTCATTCTGATATACCTCAGAGTCTGAGAACTGTCAAGGCTGTGGGGCCTCAGAACAGACCCATTCTGATATTCTTGGAGTTGGTGAAATCAGGCTTCCCAGAGGAGTGGAGCTGGAAGTTGGATGGAGATTTGGAATGGACATTCACGGGCATCTTGGTGAGGGTGTGGAGGCAAAGGCACAGAAGCAGGAAAATACAAGGTGCTGGCAGAGACAATGAGCAGTCCTTCCCATCTGGGATGTGAGACCCACACTGGGGAGATGAATGGGTCAATCTTTGAAGATAGACTGAGGCCAGATCTTACAGGGCCTCGGAGGCCAGAATGAGTTTGGGTTGATCCTCTCGGCAGTAGGAGCTATGGGTGGCTTTTGAGTAGATGAATGTAGTGATTTCCTTTAAACTGCAGCATTAGCAGAGAAGAGGGGAGGAGCAAATGAAGCATCTTGAGCTGCTGGGAGGTTAATGGAGCTAAAGGGCTTCTGCCCTAGGCCAAGCGGAAAGGGCTGGGTGGGACAGCCAAGCTGACGGCCTCATCTAGGCTTCCCATGGGTGAATCTGGAAGCATTTCTCACCAATGGCTATGGCCAGGAGGGCTCTTATTCATCAGAAGAAAAAAAGGATTTTTAAGAAGTGTGAGCCCTGATGCTTGGCACTATGCTGGGTGCATTCTTGTATGTTAATTCAGTAAGTGGAAAGTAGGTATTATTATTCCTATTTTATAAGCGAGAAAACTGAGACTCATGTTTTCTAAGAGTGCTGTCCAGAATAGGAAATGGCAGAATTGGGATTTTTATCTAGAACACCAAAGTCCATGAGGGAGAAAATTAGCCTTGAGGGGAATTTCTGCATATTGGGACTTTCTTCTCCCTGAGCCTCTGGGATGACAAGCGTCTAGTTCTAAGATGTGTACATTGAGGTCCAGGCTTTGGCTGTAAATCAGAGCCAAAGATGGTGGTGGTCTGGGCACTACCAGGGCAATAACAGAGGAGGAAGAGGCGGGAGGAAGGAGGACAGGAGCGGGGCACTGCCCAGGGCATGCTAGGGCTGCTTCCACCTGGGTGCACCAGCTGCCTGGGCCCATTTCCTGTTGGTCTGTGACTCTCTTGCTCCTGGTCCTGCACACCCAGGGGCTGGAAGCCGGGGGGCTGCTCCTCAGTGAGCTGGTTGCTTTGGCAACCCTGGGCAGGATGCGAGTGGTCTCCTTGGTAACGCCTGGGAAAACTGCCTGCAGGGCTGGAGGGAAGTGGACTGGCCAGTGGTCAGGCTGGGTGGCACAGGCAGAGCTGGGCCAGGCCCCTGAGACTCCAGGCCAGTGGGGAGGGTCTGGCGTATGGCAGCCTGTTGGCCATTCCCCAGCAAGCCAGAGTTCAGAGCCCTGGGGGCCTGAAGGTCTCCCTGGTGAGACCAGAGGCACTAATGGGCCAGCCCAGGAAGTGGGAGGAGATGGTGGTGAGGGCAGGAAGTGAGGAGAATATAGCTTCTGGATGACAGAGCCAGCTACAGGGTTTATTAAAAGATGTTTATCAGAGGTCATTACGCGGATCCTGCTGCTTTAGGAAATGAGCAGGTGCTGATGTCTGTGGGGCAGGGTGGAGAGAGAAGCCGGGCTCGGAGAAGAGGAAGAGTCACCGGAAGGCAGGTGGGAGGCTTTGGCTTTCTCTCCTCTCTAGCTGCGGGTCTGGGGGTAGGCAGGGCTCTGCGCTGGGCTTCCGGAACTGAAGTTCTCCCAGGGTGAGAGTTGGGGTTCCAAGGATACTCTGATGGGAAGGGCTCATTCTGTTGTTTAAGAAACACAGACTAAGCATCAGTGATGAGGCAGCTGTTCTCCTAGGCTTGAGGATATGGTAGAACACAAGAAGAGGAGGGTTCGCTGCCATGGAGCTCCCCTTCCAGTCCGGGAGTTAGCTCAGAACAAGAACGGCAAATGAACAAATGAATCAGACTATGATAGCAATTACTCACATGTTATGTGCCAGAGACTCTGCTAAGATGTTTACACCTATTATCCCCTTTAACGTTTAAAACAGCCATGTGAAGTAAGTCTGATTATTATCCCCATTTATAGATGCGTAGATGGGATTCCCTGGTGGCTCAGACAATAAAGAATCCCCCTGCAGTGCAGGAGACCTGGGTTCGATCCCTGGGTTGGGAAGATCCCCTGGAGGAGGGCATGGCAACCCACTCTAGTATTCTTGCCTGGAGAATCCTCAAGGACAGAGGAGCCTGGCAGGCTACAGTCCATGGACTAGCAAAGAGTCTAACACAACTGAGCGACTAAGCACAGCACATAGATGCATAAACTGAGGCTCAGAAAGGTTAAGTAACTTGCCTAAGCTCACATGGCTGGTATGAGGTGGAGATGGGATTCTAGCCAAGATCTCTCTGACTTGAGCCCTACAACTCTAAAAAACAAAACAAAACAAAACAAAACACCCCACAGCTTTTCATTTAAAACAGTTTTAGATTTACAGAATTATTGCAAAATAGTAGAGTTTGCACATAGTCCATGTCCAGTTTCCTTCATTATTAACATCTTATATTAGTATGGGACATTTGTGACATTAATGAACCAATATTGAAAATGGTTCTTCACTGATGTCTATACTTTACTCTGATTTCTTCAGTTTCCCCCCGTGTTCTTTTTCTGTACCAGGCTCCCATCCAAGATGCCACATTATATTTTTAGCTTCAACATATTATATATACAGTTGTGTTTTCTTAGGCTCCTCTTGGTTGTGACAGTTTCTCATATGTTTCTTGTTTTGGATGACCTTGACAGTTTTGAGGAGTGTTGGTTAGATATTTTGTGGACTGTCCTTTCACTGGGATTTGTCTGATATTCTCATGATTAGACTATGGTTATAGGTTTTGGAGAGAAAGACCATAGCAGTGAGGTCCCATTTTAGTTGCATCATATGAGCAGTACATGACTCATCACTGTGGCCGTGGACCTTGATCACGGGCTGAGGTAGAGCTCGTCAGGCTTCTCCACTGTGAAGCTGCAGGTGCGCTTTTCTCTCCTCCATCTTGCACTCTTTGAAAGGATGTCGTGTATGCAGCCCACAGTAGAGGCGGAGAGTTGTGCTCTACCCCTGGAGGCCGGGGCGCTACTTTAGCTGTTCTGTCAACTCTTTCTTTAGTTTCTTGCCTTTGTTGTTCAGTTGCTCGGTTGTGTCCAGCTCTTTGCGACCCCATGGACTGCAGCACGCCAGGCTTCCCTTTCCTTCACCCTCTCTTAGTTTCTTACACAAACACTAATATTTGGAAAAGGACTGTGAAAGAGAAGACTGGGAACTTGGGGGAACGTGACCTGGTCTTGGGGGTCTGGGTAGTGAAATGACCAGGGAAGTGATCTGAAAATGAGTGGGGGTTGGCGTTGTGTTCCTGGGGGCAGCAGGGCTGCTCCTGCCATGTTGGGTGTGGAACTATTCATTTAGCATCCCTGACCCCTGCCCGTTAAATGTCACTGGTCACCTGTGTCATTAAAAAAACAACTCCCCAATATTTTAAAAAGCACTCCAGTGGGGGAGCTCCCTGGTGGTTCGTTGGTTAGGACTCTGTGCTGTCACTGCCGAGAGCCTGAGTTCAATCCCTGGTCAGGGAACTGAAATCCCGCAAGCTGCGAGGGGTGGCAAAAAATAAAAAAGCAATCCTGAGGAGATAGTACCATCCCAGTTGAGAATACTGAGCTGGGTGTTGGGGAGGGTGGGTGCAGAGAAGGGTGCTCCTGGAAGGGGTCTGACACAAGTGCGTGTTGAGGACAGAGCTGGCTCTGAGTATGTGTGTGCTAAGTCACTTCAGTTGTGTCCCACTCTTTGCTACCCTAGGGGCTATAGCCTCTGTCCTTGGGATCCTCCAGGCAAAAACACTGGAGTGGGTTGCCATGCCCTCCTCCAGGGAATCGTCCCGACCCAGGGATCGAACCTGGGTCTCCTGCACTGCAGGTGGATTCTTTACGGCTGAGCCACTGGGGAGGGCTGAGTCCTGGCTGGTGTCATCCCAGCCCTCCAGGCCATGGAACTTCTGGTAGAAAATCACTGGACGGCTGCTCCCTTACCTCTCTACCTGTGGAAGCAAGTTGCTGGTCCCACAGGCTGTCTGGGTGGGGGCGGGGCAGGAGGAGGAGAGAGAACCCTCTTGGGATGATGGAGAGGGGAGAGAAGTGTGTCTACTGGCTTTTCCAGATGGCCTTCTTTGCCTCTCTTGCCCCGTCACGCCATGCTGGCCGCTTCGGAGGTTAGGGTGGGGGCAGGTAAGGGAGAACATTGCCAGGGAGGGTGCTGTCCTTCGATGAGGGTGGTGGCACTTCCACACGCTCCTGGCTTTCATCTTCGTCTTTCCCCTTGGCTGACCCCTGGCCTCTGCCTGGCATCTACTGAAAGGCCGACCTTCTCCAGGGAATGGGGCTGTGTGCGTGTCTAGGTGGGGGCATCCAGGTACCCTTGAGAGCGAGGAGAGGAGACACTTTGCCCTCATCAGAGTTGAATGCAACTGTGAGGATGCTCCAGCTGATTCATTTCGTGTGCTGGTGCCCTCTGTGCTGGGCCTGGTGCTGGATGTGGAGAATAGGGAGGGGAGCACTGGATATCGTCTCTGCCCTTGAGATGCCCGTGGCCTGTGAATCGCTCATCCAATTCAGACAGCAGTGGCAGAAGGGGCCTGGAGCCCTTCTTCTCTGTGGTTACTTTGCTTTCCTTTCCTTTTTAAACCCTGATCTTACCAGCAAATGTCCTTCAAATACATTCTCCCTGAAGCTGGTCAGGTATGTGCATGGGGCTGGTGGAAGAGGTGTGGCCACTGACTTCTAACATTAGAACCCAAGTAGACCCTAGAGGTCGTTATGTCTTAGCTCCTTTCTCAGCCCAGGTCTAGAGTTCTCAGCCCCGGAGAGAGGATGTGACTTGTCCAAGGTCAGACACCTGGATGGACCAGGTGCTAATGAGGTCTTAAGGCTCTGACCTTGCTGGATGACCTCTTCTGGATGGCAGAAGTTAAGTACAGAGGGACACCTAAGGGGGACGAATGCTTGTGGCAACTGTGATGTGTACCATCCTGAGGGCAGCTATTGAAAGGGCTTTAAACAGAAGAGGGGCTTCCTAGGTGGCACTAGCAGTAAAGAATCCCCCTGCCAATGCAGGAGACGCAGGAGACTCAGGTTCGATCTCTGGGTGGGGAAGATCCCCTGGAGTAGGAAATGGCAACCTGCTCCAGTATTCTTTTTTTTTTTTTTTTAATTTTTTATTAGTTGGAGGCTAATTACTTCACAACATTTCAGTGGGTTTTGTCATACATTGATATGAATCAGCCATAGATTTACACGTATTCCCCATCCCGATCCCCCCTCCCACCTCCCTCTCCACCCGATTCCTCTGGGTCTTCCCAGTGCACCAGGCCCGAGCACTTGTCTCATGCATCCCACCTGGGCTGGGGATCTGTTTCACCATAGATAGTATACATGCTGTTCTTTTGAAATATCCCACCCTCACATTCTCCCACAGAGTTCAAAAGTCTGTTCTGTATTTCTGTGTCTCTTTTTCTGTTTTGCATATAGGGTTTTCGTTACCATCTTTCTAAATTCCATATATATGTGTTAGTATGCTGTAATGTTCTTTATCTTTCTGGCTTACTTCACTCTGTATAAGGGGCTCCAGTTTCATCCATCTCATTAGGACTGGTTCAAATGAATTCTTTTTAACGGCTGAGTAATATTCCATGGTGTATATGTACCACAGCTTCCTTATCCATTCATCTGCTGATGGGCATCTAGGTTGCTTCCATGTCCTGGCTATTATAAACAGTGCTGCAATGAACATTGGGGTGCATGTGTCTCTTTCAGATCTGGTTTCCTCAGTGTGTATGCCCAGAAGTGGGATTGCTGGGTCATATGGCAGTTCTATTTCCAGTTTTTTAAGAAATCTCCACACTGTTCTCCATAGTGGCTGTACTAGCTTGCATTCCCACCAACAGTGTAAGAGGGTTCCCTTTTCTCCACACCCTCTCCAGCATTTATTGCTTGTAGACTTTTGGATAGCAGCCATCCTGACTGGCGTGTAATGGTACCTCATTGTGGTTTTGATTTGCATTTCTCTAATAATGAGTGATGTTGATGCTCCAGTATTCTTGCCTGGAAAATTCCATAGACAGAGGAGCTACAGTCTGTGGGGTCACAAAGAGTCAGACACGACTGAGAAGCTGAGCACACACTATACAGAAGAGTGACAAGATCTCGTAGATGCCTTGGGAAGGCTCTAGGGCCAGAGAGGGGCAGAGGAGGGCCAGGCTGGAGGCTCCTGCTCCTCCAGGGGAGGAGAGGTGTGGCTTCTCCCTGGGCAGGGCTGTGAGCAGCCAGGCAAGCAGATTGATTTGGGAGATACTTTAGAAGGTCGACTTGAATATTTGGAGAGGTGCCACCTGTATGGATTGTGTTGGAGGATTCTGACCTCTGGGGCAGTGATTAGTGAGGCATCCAGGTGGCTCGGCTTGGAAGAGCTTGGCTATACATGGGGAGGGGGCATCTTGGGAAGTCAGGGGTGCGCATGCTGATGTTTGAGTTTTCCCTTGCAAGCTGTGTCCCACCCAAGGCCTTGAGACCTTAGAGCCAAGAGGAGAGAGCGGGGCAGAGCTGGCTCTGAGCTCTTGGCTCCATCCCTACTCCCTGGGACACCATCAATAGTTAATGTCCCCTCTGTCTGTCACACGTGACTCCCAGGTGGGCGGAGGTGGGGCCCTGGCACCTGTGCTGTGACGTGCTTCTGGCTTCTCCCAGGGCCTTCAGTCCCGACCTGGCCAGGCTTTCTCAGGTGGCTCCTCGCCCTCTGTGGGGGCCAACTCCCCCAGCATACACACACAAACCATAAAAGATGGCCATAAATCAGCCCAGACAGGCCAAGGCTGCACTTGTTTTCCCAGGATTGAGATCAAAGCCCCAGACCCTCACCCTGGGGCTCAGTACTTATTAAATTATTAAACTGTCAAGGGAAGGGAAGGCACGAAGGTCTGGATGGATGGCCATAGAATAAGAGAGAATGCGGAAAAATGGCTGAGAAATGAGGCAGCAGGTGGGAAAGGGGAAGAGAGGAGAAAAAAAAGCTCTTTGTCTCTGCCCTGAGCTTGGAGACTTCACAGGGCTGTGAACCTTGCATTTGAACAGCCTCAAACCATTCCCTCCTACTTCTTCCTCTGATTTCTCATTGGGGTCCCATGACCAGAATTCACAGGAGAAACCGAGGTGCAGATTGTCACAGGATTATCAAAGTCTGTACTTTTTCTTTTTTAATATTTATTTATTTGGCTATGTCGTTCACATGTGGAATCTTTTATTGTGGCACGCGGGCTTCAGAGTGCATAGGCTTGGTGATTGCAGCATATGGGCTTAGTTGCCCCAAAGCATATGGGGTCTTAGTTCCTTGACTAGAGTTCGAACCTGCATCCTCTACTATTAGAAGGCAGATTCCTAACCATTGGACCACCAGAGAAGTCCCCCAAATCTGTACTTCTGAGTCCTGTTCCACCCTCTTTCTGGGCCTCTTCATAGGTCCAGAATCAACATTAGGTTAATATCCATTCTTGA
Source organism: Cervus canadensis (assembly GCF_019320065.1). Lineage (NCBI taxonomy): Eukaryota > Metazoa > Chordata > Mammalia > Artiodactyla > Cervidae > Cervus > Cervus canadensis. The sequence goes on along the minus strand of NC_057393.1, from coordinate 26,729,498 downwards.
CCCTGGCTCTCAGGCTAGACTGGAGTTTGCGAAGAACCTCGTCCTGACCTAGCAGGATCAGCAAGGACCTCTTCCTGCCTGGAGACCCCGGACTCTCCTTTAGCTTCCAGGTACAAAGACAGAGCTCGGACCCAATAGGGTGCCTGTCCCTGATGGAGGCAACAGATTCTATCCTTGACCCCTGACTCCTGTTGTTTGCAGGAAACAGCAGCGCCCCCACCCCCAACCAACCCTGCTTTGTTGTAGTATAATTGGCAAATAAAACTGTGATACTCTTAGAGTATACAATGTGGTGATTAGGTATACGTATATATTATGAAATCATTCCTGCAATCAAGTTAATTAACACATCCATCTTCTCACATAGTTACTTTTCTTTGGTTGTTTGGTAAGACTGTTAAGATCTACTCTTAGCAAATTTCAAGTATACAAGTATTAGGAACCATAGTCACCATGCGGTACCTTAGGTACTCAGAACTTACCTTGTAACTGAAGTTTGTATTTTTAACCAACATTTCCATTTACTCTACCTTCCAGCCCTTGGCAACCACTATTATACTCTCTGTTTCTTTTAATTCAACCCCTCCTTTTTTAGATCCTCATATAAGTGATATTCAGTTCAGTTCAGTCACTCAGTCGTGTCCGACTCTTTGCGACCCTGTGAATCACAGCACACCAGGCCTCCCTGTCCATCACCAAATCCCGAAGTTTACTCAAACTCATGTCCATCGAGTCGGTGATGCCATCCAGCCATCTCATCCTCTGTCGTCCCCTTCTCCTCCTGCCCCCAACCCCTCCCAGCATCAGGGTCTTTTCCAATGAGTATATTATATGGTATTTATTTTTCTTTATCTTTTCTGTGGCTTACTTCACTTAGTATTAGGCTCTCCATGTTCATCCATGTTGCCCTAAATGGCAAGATTTCTTTCTTTTTAGGGCTGAATAATATTCCATTTATACACATGAAAACAGACATATCTGTGTATACATATGTATACACTATATTTTCTTTATACATTCATCCATCAATAGATACTTTGGTTGTTACCATATCTTGGCTATTGTGGATAATGTGGCAATGACCTTGGAAGTATAAATTATCTCCTCAAGAAAGTGATTTCATTTCATTTGGATATATACTCAGAAGTGGGACTGCTGGGTCATATGGTCGTCTACGTTTAATTTTTTGAGAAACCTCTTCACTGTTTTCCAAAATGGCTGTGCCCAGTTTACACCACCAACAGCGTACAAGGGCTCCCTTTTCTCCACATCCTCATCAATATTTGTTTTCTCTTGTCTTTTTAATAATAGACATCCTAACAGGTGTGAGCTGTTATCTCATTGTGTGTTTTTAAGATTATTTATTTATTTTTGGCTCTGCTGGGTGTTTGTTGATGTGTGGTCTAATTGTGGCGAGTTGGGGCTCCTCTCTAGTTGTGGTGTGTGGGCTTCTCATTGTGGTGGTCTCTCTTGTTGCAGAGCATGGGTTCTAGGGCGCATGGGTTTCAGTAGTTGTGGCTTCCAGGCTCTAGAGCACAGGCGCAATAGTTGTGGCCCACGGGCTTAGTTGCTGCATGGCATAGTGGATCTTCCTGGATCGGGGATCAAACCCACGTCTGCTGCATTGGCAGGAGATTTTTTACTACATTCTGTTCCTCATTGTGGTTCTGATTTGCATTTCCCTCATGATTAGTGATGTTGAGCACATTATCATGTACCTGCTGGCCATTTGTATGTTTTCTTTGGAAAAATGACTGTTCGGGTTCCTTGCCTATTTTTCGATCGAGTTAGTATTATTATTTTTGCTATTGCGTTGTAAGAGTTTCTTGTATATTTTTGGAAATTAGCCCCTTATCAGATATATAGCTTGCAAATATTTTCTCCCATTCCATAGAGTGCCTTTTCATTTTGTTTATTTTTTTTACCTTGCATGCAAAACCTTTTTAATTTGAGGTAGTCTCACTTGTTTATTTTTTCTTTTGTTGCTTCTGCTTTGAGTGTCAACCCCCCAAAATCATTGCCAAGATCAGTGTCAAGGAGCTTAACTCTTATGTTTTCTTCCAGGATTTTCATGATTTTAGGTCTTACATTTAGATCTTTAATTCATTTTGAGTTGATTTTTGTACCTGTTATGAGATGGGGGTCCATTTAATTTTTCTGCATGTGGATATCCAGTTTTCTTAGCACCTTTTATTGAAGAAACTATCCTTTCCCCATTGTATATCCTTGGCACCTTTGTTGAAAATTAGTGGACAATGTATGTGTGGGTTTATTTCTATGCTCTCTATCCTGTTTCATTGATCTATATGTTTGTTTTTTATGTTAACAGCATATTGTTTTGATAATTATAGCTTTGTAGTTTAATTTGCAATTTGTCTTAGAAAAATTGTCTTAAGAAGAAAAAAAGAAAGGAAGTGTGATGCCTCTGTTCTTCTTGCTCAAGATTGCTCTAGCAGTTCTCCAGTTTAGCCACAAAACAAGTCTTACTGTATTGAAGAAGATTGGAATTTTGTTGAGTATATTTTCTGACCATAATGATATGAAACTAGAAATTAATTATAGGAGGAAAATGAGAAAATTCACTAATATGGTTAAACAACATTCTCCTGAACAGTCAAAAGGGAAATTTAAAAAATCTCAAGACAAGTGAAAATGGAAACATAGCAAACCAATGGAATGTTATGAGATGCAGCACAAGCAGTTCTAACAGGGAAGTTTATAGTGATAAATACTCACATTAAGAAAAAAAGAATGATTTCAAATAAATAACCTAATTTTATACCTCAGGGAATTAGAAAAAGAAAAATTAAGCCCAAAGTTAGTAGAAGGAAGGAATTAAATGAAATAAAGACTTAGAATGACAGTAGAAAAGATCAACAAAACTGTTTTGTTTTTAAACAGATAAGCAAAATGGACAAGTTTTTAGCTAGACTAAGAAAGAAGACTCAAATAAATAGAATCATTAATGAAAGAGGAGATATTGTAATGGATACCACACAAACCCAAAGAATTGTAGGGCACTTTTCTCTTATATTTTCATCTACTGTGAACAATTATATACCAACAAGTTGGATAACCTAGAAGAAATGAATTAATTCCTAGAAACATGCAACTTACCAAGACTGAATCACAATGAAAGAAATCTGAACAAACCAAGAATGAATAAGGAAAACCTCTCTTTTGGCGGCGCAAAGAACCTAGCCAGTGCCTGAGAGTTGCACAGGGGCTTTCTGCTCTCCTGAGCCAGGCTTGACAGATCCTCTGGGGCTGAGGAGACAAGCTAGACATCCAGACCCTGGTGTGGAACCACGAGGATGGAGGAAATGGTGGGATGAGGCTGTGAGTAACCAGGATGAAGCTTTCTGCATCAGAGTGTAGCCTTCCTGGAAACGGGGGTTTCCATTGCATGAGAGTCCTCTGGTTCTCCTACTACAAAATGTGAAGGAAAGTGTTTTAGGGAGCTTGGGTTCCCCTCATCTGGCCCCCAAGTTGAGGCAGTGTCAAGGAAACAAAATATAAGAAGAGCCTGGACTGGTTTTGAGAACAGAATTTCCCAAAATTCAGGGCTTGTTCTGAAGGTGGTGGGGCTTTGCTGTCTGGTGCTAAGGGTTGATTCCCAGGGTACAAGGTTCTATCTGGGGGGAGGGGTGTGTGTGAGACTGCAATATCTGAAGACAGGATTTGGGGTAGGTATTGGTGCATCTGTTTGGGGGGTCTGAGTTCCATGCTGGGGTGAGGATTTTATCCCTAGGAGGAGTTTTCACTTCAGGGTCCAGGATTCACGACTGCAGTTGAGCATTGAGTCTTGGGGCCAAGAGTTCATTTGGGAGCTCCATATTCTGGGATTGGGTTGAGGTTCCCGTCTTAGGCTTGCGGATTGATTATCAGACCTGAGGTCTTGTGCTCTGGGAGAAAAGGAAGAACTAGAACCCACTTTTTCTTCCAGGGAAGACTTTCTGGGACCATAAGCAGAGGAATGAACCAATACACTGATGATCAGGAAGCTGGATTCTAGCCCTTGCCTGGATATGAGACCAAGAATAAATCACTTATAAGCTCGAGGTCTCTGGCTGAAAGCTTGGCCAGGCAGTGGTGTTGACTCACAAAGCACCATCCAAGCTTGCTTGATCCTCCCAAAATGACACTAATGGTGGGCTCCATAGGCACCGACAGCCATTGCCTGGTGAGTCAAATCCATGATGACAGTACTCAAGCCGCCCTGGGCACTGTCAGCTTGGTCCAATTAGTGCCAATCAGATCTTAACTTGTGCTGAGGGGCCCCCAGGGAGAGGGAGCACACATGGAGTGAGATATGTTAAATCTGGGTCCTGGGGCTTGGAGTGTGGTTCTGGCAGGCGGGGGCAGGGCTGGGCTGGGCCCACGGCTTCTCTCCCTATGAGCCAGCTCCCATCCAGACTGACTGGTGGGGTAGACATGATGTCACTGTGATCAGGGGCCTTACTCCCTCTCGTGTGCTTTGCAGGGCAGCTGGGAGGCAGAGAGTCACTGCTGGTGACCTCCTAGCACCCCCGTCCACCCCCACTGCAGGTGGACTTTCTGGTCTTAGAGGTCCTCTTCTTTTTTGTTCAAAGGGGTGGCCAGTCCTGAATGGTGCAGAGCAGTCAGGGTGGGGTCAGCAGAGAGCTTCCAGCTTGGGGCAGTTTCTCTAATGTTCTAGAAGAACTTCTCTGTTGGGAAGGAGCCCTTTCTTGTGGCCCAGGAAACTCAGGAAACCTGAGAAGATGGGAGAGTTTTCTCTACCACCAGGTCTGTCCTGGGGATGTAGGGATGGGTCTGTCTGGGTCTGCAGGGACCCTCCAGCCTCACTGGGCCTGAAAGGCCGAGAGGCCTGGGGGTCCCTCTGGGCTGTGGAATCACAACCTACATATTGAACTCTGGTGCTGTCCAGCAGGTCTCTGAAGTTCCCCTGGGGCATCTGGGGGCTCCTAGGCCAGTGGTCACACCTCAGATGTGAGGAGGGAGGAAAAGGAGACAGGGTGGTTGAAGCCCATGCTCTGGAATTGGATTTTGCCTTTGCTGCCTGAGCCACCTGAGGCCACACGCTTATTCTCCACACCCCAGCTCTCGACTGGAGGTAAAGCTATACTAGTAATGCATGATAAATATTGGCTCTCCTTGCCATCATTAGGCTCAACTGCTGGGTCTTGGCTTAGACATCACTTCCACCAGGAAGCCTTCTCGGACCACCCTGGCTAGGTCAGACGGCCTCGGCGCCCGCTCTCACTGCTGCCCTGTGTTTCCCTCGTAAGACTGATCGCACTGGCCATCAGGGCCTGTTTACTCGTTAGTTTCTTTTACTGCCTGGCTTGCTCACCACTGTTATCACTGCCTCCAGTGCCGGGCTCACACAGTGGGCACTTGATGGATATATATCTTAAAAAATGTTTATGTATTTATTTGGGCTTCCCTGGTAACTCAGCTGGTAAAGAATCCGCCTGCAATGCAGGAGACCTCAGTTAGATTCCTGGGTTGGGAGGATCCCCTGGAGGAGGGATAGGCTACCCACTCCAGTATTCTTTTGCTTCCCTGGTGGCCCAGACAGTAAGGAATCCACCTGCAATGTGGGAGACCTGGGTTCGACCCTGGGTTGGGAAGATCCCCTGGAGGAGGGCATGGCAACCCACTCTAGTATTCTTGCCCAGATAATTCCCACAGACAGAGGAGCCTGGCGGGCTACAGTCCATGGGGTCACATACAGTCCATGGGGTCACAAAAAGTCAGACACGACTCAGCACAGCACATGTATTTATTTGGCTGTACTGCGTCTTAGTTGTAGCACATGGGGTCTTCAATCTTCGTTGTAGCAGGCGAGTTCTTTTAGTTGCAGCATGTGGGATCTAGTTCCCTGACCAGGGTTTGAACCCTGGATCCCCTGCATTGGGAGTGTGGAGATTTAGCCACTGGGCCACCAGGGAATCCCCGAAAGATACTTTGAAATGAATGCAAGGATGGACTGATTCTCGGGAATTCAAACTTTTCTTCTATGGGCTCTTCAGGGCTGCTACAGCCTCACTTTCTTTTCTTTGTTGAAATGACATTTCTGCACACCAGGCCCTGGGGCAAGAGAAGGGGAGAGCAATATGGAAATGATGGTTTGTGTGTTCATTCCCTGATGGCACAAGTGTTCTTTGGGTGCCTCCTGGGTGCAAGGCCTGGTGCTCGCCTGGGAACAGACATGGTCCTGCCCTCATAGAGCTTATGGTGCTGATCACTGCGGCTGAGGCAGAGCACAGGAGAGGAGGGTAGCAGTTAGGCTGAGTGGGGTCTGGGAGGGTTTCCAGGAGTGACTTGCTTTGAGGAATGGTGGGAAGTGTGGGTAAAGACAGCTAACTCTCGGGTGGTGGGCAGGTAGCAGATGGAGCAGACAGAGCCACCTGTGTTTGGGCAATAAAGCCAAGCTGGCCAAAGATGGTATGTTCAGTGTCCTTGACTATCAGGTTGAAGGAGGATTCAGAAGCTATGGGTACCACCAGCTCTGCTGTCCATAGACCAAAGACCTTGAGCAGTACTTGTCACTCCCTGAGTGCTGGTTCTAAGATGGAAACTGTGATGCCTGCCAGCCTCCGGGGTTGTTAGACTACAATGTCAAAACACTTTGTAAAAGGAGCTGACCCAGGAATGGACGGATTGAGGGGCAGGCCCTGCCCAGTTAGGTAAAAGGCCTGTGGATCTGGAGGGAGCCAGTGGGAAAACAGGAAGGCAGCCTGGCCTCAGGCTTCTCTGTTTTGTAAATAATTAAATTCTTATCTCAGGTTTGTGGTGTCCACACTGTGGGAGGCAGGTGGGGCAGCTGGGAGCAGGTGGCTAAATTATCCGGGAAGTGGAGGCCCACCCCTCTTCCTGGCCTCCTGGTCATGGCTGGTGGGGTGGGGGTAGGGAGGAGCCTCCCAGGGTCTTCTGGTGGCTGGCTGCATCAGTCCTCCTCTGCATTTCCTTTTCTCTCTCCCCTTCTCCATGTTTGATCGTCTGGCCCCCCTCTCCATGATCCCACCACTGCAGACACAAAGGGCCTCGTTCCCCCTCCACCCCAGCCCCTCGGCGCTGTTCCCCCAGTGCCTGCCCCGCATCGTGGCCTGTGGAAACCCTTCTCCTCCCTAAGGCCCCTCCTCAGACACCCCCACCTCCAGCAGGCCGGCACCCCAAAGTCTGCCAAGCCTGTCAGGGGGCCTTAGGGGAGCACCGACCTCTCCCTCACCCCATGATCCAGAGACAAACAGTCGTTTTTTTTCATTTTTAGTGCTTAATACTGAGACTGTGAAGGTCTGTTTAGTCTTGTCCAGCTAACATAAACCAGCCGGAACTGGGCCGTGGCTGGGAACTGTGTTCTCAGTTCCCTTATTTGGAATGAAATTCACTGTTTTTTACTGGGAGGCAGTGGGGCTTTGGGGAGGCCCCGCTGCACCCCCTCCCCAGGGTGTGGCCTGAGTGGCCCTGCCAAAGGTCACCGGGCCCAGAACTTGGCCATAGGATGCTAGCCACTTTCGGTGCTTTAGGGATGGAGAGGTTTGGGGTCACAGTGTCCATTCCTGCCCTTTTACAGGGAGAAACTGAGGCTTGTATAGGAGGGGGTACCAACTTAGAGTCACAGGGCAGATCGAAGCAGAGGAGGTCTGGAACGCAGGGCTCCTGGTTCCCCAGCTCTCAGGTCTCTGCTCCTCCAGGGTGCCTTGAGTCTAGGAGCTGATGGGGTGGGTCTGCGTGGTGGGGTGGGGGCTGATGAATCTGCCTGGAAGTGGCCTGAGGTCTGGGACTCTCCCCAGCCTTCTAGGGAAGCAGGTGAGCAAAGAGGCAGGGGCAGGGAAGAAAGGAAGTGGTTGGTGGGAGGAAGGGGAGAGGTGGCCGAGGGTCCAGGAGATCTGGGTGCTGGCCTCGACTCTGCTGCTCCCACCTGTCCTGGAGTCTCAGCCGTTTTTGTGCATCTTGCAGGGTGGGCCTTGGATGAACAGAGGTCGGGGGGCGTTCCTTGCCTGTGTTGGACTGTTGGAGCCAGCTCATTAGGCGGGTTACTGTCCCTCCCTGTGCACAGGGCCCCTCTGCCCTAGAAGGTGTGGTCTTTTTAAGATTTCTCTGCAAGAGCATGAGCTTCAGAGGCAGAACTTGGGTTCTAGTCTTGACTCTGACACTTATTAACTGAGCTACTAATTATGAACAGAGATTTCAAAACCCAGGGCTCTATAAGGAGCAGTGAGGATCTTTGCAAGAATGACATGAACTCAACGATGATATGTAAAATGTCTGTACCCAGGGCCCAGTAACCAGAGCGAGGGGGCCGCTGACCTCCGAACCGCACAGCGCACTCAGGCCAGCCTTGGGACTCTGTGACCTGCTTCCTTTGCTCGACCCCAGATCCCTACTCGAAAACCACGAAGTGCGTGTTTAGATATTCTTTCTAGAGGGAACATCCCCACCCCACTTAATATCCTTTAAAATAACTTCTCGTTTATTCACTTATTCTTTTTACACAAAACACACAGCTGGGACTTAGGAAGCTGTCACTAACCAGTGTAGAAATTCCTGAGACTGAAGGAAGAAAGAGAAGTGTTAGAAATCGCAGGCCTGAGAAATCCTAACCAGAAGCCCCTGGTGCTGCGGAACAGGGCTGGGAGACCTTGCGTTGTTTACTATGAGCATTCCAGTCACTGCTCTCTTAGCAGTAATGCCAGTGCTTGTATCCAAGGCTGTCTATAAAGATACATTGAACATCTGCTCCTATGCGGTTAGTGAGGCACTCATTTACAAAAGATCATCTCGTTGCCAAGAGCAAGCCATCACCTAGTAAAACAGTAACTCAGCATTAAAAGTGAAGGGAGATGATAGATGGACCAATGTCCACACAAGCTGGGGGCGTCTCTGGGCGGTGGGAGCCATTAAAGGTTTTAGATTCATTTTCTGGATAGCTCATTTTAGCTGGTCCATGGTGGGAGGGTTCAAGAGGGATACAGTGGGAGCAGGGAGGCCAGTTATGATGGGAGCGTAGATGTTTGGGGGTGGGGGACAGATGCCAAAAACTGAAGTGCAGTTTTGGTGAAAGAGAGGAAGGGACACATTTGAGACATACTTAGGAGATGCGCTTGGCAGCACTGGTACATGAATGGAGGTGTGGGGGTAAGGGAGAGGGAAGAATCCAAGATGGTGCCAGGGTTTTCATGTGGCTGGAAGGGTGGTGATCCCATAGGACACCAAGCAGGAGAGGAGGGTTGGAGGGGAAGAGGGTGGGTTGAGTTTGGGGATGTCAGAGGAGCCCCAAGGCATTCTGGGCAAGTCATTGGATTGGCAGGGCCATGTGTGAGCTTTAAACTTAGGGGGAGAGGTTGTGGCTACAATGGGAAGGGAGCTGAGGAAGGGCAGAGGGCTGGAGAGGCCGAGGAAGGTCCTGGCGGTGGGGTTTAGAGGTCGTGATATGGCGTAGCGCCATGGTTCTCAGACCTTAATTGGCTGACAAGATTGCCTGGAAGCTTGAAAATCTGCAGGTTCCTGTCCCCCACCCCCTCCAGTTAACCTGGTTCAGTAAATCTGGGGGTGGGTTCCTCGGATCTGCTTCTTAAAACAAGAACATCAGGCCACACTGGTGTGAAGGGGCCATACACCATGGATTGTGAAACACTTCTCTGGGGTCAGTCAGATCTGGGTTCAAATCTTGACTCTTGGATCTTGACTTTGGGTACATATCTTGATCTTCCAGACATGGATTTCTTTATCAGTTACTTGGCATTCTAATTCCCACCTCACAGGGCTATGGTGTGAATTAAATGAAGTCATAGCTGTAGGTCATGTGGCCAAGGACCTTCCTTCCTTAGTAAGGAAGATCTGTTTCTTGTTTATTATTGGAAGTTTGGAGATGGTGAGCAATGAGGCAGGGCAGGCTGCTGACCACACAGATGGGTCAGTCCCAGGCGAGTACTCTTGGTTTGAACTGGCCCCAAGTTTCCATCTCCAAGGTGTCTTGCCTGAGTTGATAGGGCTGGGGGTTCCTGGCTTACCTGGTCAAGTTCACAAAAACCCATGAATCAAATCAGAAGTCAGTTTACTACTTCCCACAGAAACAGACTGTGTTGACTATTGGCACATTTTCCCCCTGCAGAAAGCTACTGAAATGCCGGGTGAACCTGGCATCCAGCAGAGAGCTGGGGACCCAATCTGAGGACTGAATGACCTTGGGCTCTGAACCCTGCCCAGGCCACTTCATTAAGAGAAATGTCTGCCAGGTGGACCCAACACTTGGACCAGCCTGGCAGGACATCATCTCCCTGACTGTGCTCCATGGACCCCACCACGGTTTGCCTTGGTGACACCCCTTTCCCCTGACACCTTGGTGGTCAATGAACACGTCTTTGCTTTGGATTTGTTAATGCCTGCGGTCATGTCTCCTGTAAGTCCCAACAGGTCTGAGGCTATTTTGTTTTGGTGGGTAACTTTGCATGCCCTGATCTATGACCAACCAGTTTCTAAGACTACAGTTCAGGGAAAGCTTATTGCTAAGTTCCATGGGGGCACCTCACTGTGGCCTCCTCTCCCCTAATTGCCCACAGGGCGTTTCAAGAAGGAGGGAGTAGGTTGAATCAATGATGGCATCTCTCATACCTCTGGGGGCTGGCTGGGTTGAGTTCCCCTCCTTAGGAATTAAGGAAACCCTTAAAGACTTCTCTGGAAGACCCCAAATCCTCCTCCCCCTGTGTGTGGTTTTGGATCCCCCCGTCAAAGACATCATATTGCATCCTCCTCATTTTTAAAAATAATTTTATTTATTTTATTTTTTGACTGTGCTGGGTCTTCGTTGCTGTGTGAGCTTTTCTCTAGGGTTGGTGACCTGGGGCTACTCTCTTGTCGCAGAGTACGGGCTCTAGGGCACACGGGTTTCAGTAGTTGTGACTGCCAGGCTTAGTAGTTGCTTCTCAGTATGTGGGATCTTCCTAGATCAGTATTGAACCTGAGTCTCCTGCATTGGCAGGCAGACTCTTTACCACTGAGCGACCAAAAAGTCCCCTCCTCATCATTTTTGTCACCGTTTTACTCTACCACTATCACCAACAACAGATGATTTAGAAAGAGTTTATTAAATTATAAGAGTAATATACCTTTTGGCTAACATCTCCTCATTTCTTCCATCCCTCAGTCTCTAGCAGCCGCCAATCTACTCTCTGCTTTAATGAGTCTGACTCTTTTTTTGGAGTTTTGCCTTTTATTTATTTTTAATTTATTTGTTTTTAATTGAAGTATGAGTTTGACTTTTAAGATTTCATATATAAATACGTTTACACAGGACTTGTCTTTGTCTAGCTTATTTTATTTAGCATAATGTCCTCTAGGTTCATCCATGTTGTCCCAAATGGTGGGACAACATTCTTAAACAAGGAATATGATATTGTGGAATAATAATCCATTGTGTATATGTACAACATTTTCTTTACTGATTCATCTATAGGTAGACACTATGGTTGTTTCCATGTCTTGGCTATTGTGAATAGTGCTGCTATGAACATGGGAATGCAGATAACTCATTGAGATAGTGATTTTATTTCCTTTGGATATATACTCAGAAGTGGGATTGCTTTTACTGCCTGGCTTGCTCACCACTGTATTGCTGCCATCAGTGCCTGGCTCACACAGTGGGCAACTGACAGATATATTTTTAAATATTTATGTATTTATTTGGCTGCACTGGGTCTTAGTTGGGTCACATGGGGTCTTCAGTCTTCATTGTGGCTTGCGAGTTCTTTTAGTGCAGCATGTGGAGTCTAGTTCTCTGACGAGGGATCAAACCTGGGCCTCTTGCATTGGGATCACAGAGTCTTAGCTACTGCCCGGGAAAGTCCAGGGAAGCCTTGTTGAAGATCAGCACTCTTGTTGAAGATCAGTTGGTCATAAGTGCTTGGATTTATTTGTTGGCTCTCTGTTCTGTTCTGTTGGTCTGTATGTCTGTTTTTATGCCAGTATCATACATACTGTTTGATTACTTTAGCTTCGTTATGGTTTGATTCAAGAAGCGTGATGCCTCTAGCTTTGCTCTCCTTGCTCAAGACTGCTTTAGCTCTTCAAGGTCTTTGGTGGTTCCACATGCATTAAGCAGTAATTCCACTCATTTCCCTCTTGCCCCCAGCCCCTGGTGCTCACCATTCTACTTTCTGTCTTTATGGATTTGACTACACTGGGTACCTCATAGAATATTAGAATATTTGGAATCATAGAATATTTGTCCTTTCATGACTGGCTCATTTCACTTAGTAATGAGCCAGTTACTATTTTGTCAGAATTTTCCATATGTCCAGTTTATCTATATGTCAGAATTCTCTTTTTAAAGCTGAATAATATTTCATTGCTATATTTTGTTCATTCATTCCTCTGTTGATGGTCACTTGCATTGTTTCTATCTTTTGGCTCTTGTGAACAATGCTGCTATGAACACAGGTATACAAATATCCATTTAAGACTTTGCTTTCAATTCTTTGGGGTATGAACCCAGAAGTGGAATTGTTGGATCCTATGATAATTCTACTTTTTATTTTTTAAGGAACTGATTTAACTTATTTTTAACAGGAACGACAATATTCTTTCCCCACCCCTTCCCTCCTCTCACATCCATATTTAATGGATTGTAAAAATCAGCTTTATTGAAGTATAATAGACACACAGTATGTATACTACATATATGATAATGCACAATTTCATGTGTTTTGACATACATGTATATCCATTAGCCCTGTAGGTTAATGAACATCTGCATCACCCTGAAAAGTTTCCTCTGCCTTTAGAAACCCCTCTCTCCCTTCCCCTCACCCCCAGATTCAAGTAGTCATTGATCTGCTTTCTGTCACTAAAGGTTAGTTTTCATTTTTTGAGAATTCTGTGTAAATGGAATGATATCAAATATACCCACTTTTCCTCTGGCTTCTTTCACTCAGTATACTTATTTTGAGATACATCCATGTTGTGGTGTGTATTCAGGGTTCATTCCTTCTTATTGCTTAGTAATATTCCATGGTATGGGTGTACAATTTGTTTATCTGTTCACCTGTTGATGGACATTTGGGTATTTTTCAATTTTATGCTATTACAAATAAAGATGCTAAGAACATTTGTGTGTATGTCTGTGCTCAGTCATGTCCGACTCTTTGTGACCCCTGCCAGGCTCCTCTGTGAATGGAATTTTCCACATAAGAATACTGGAGTGGGTTACCCTTCTTCCTTCTCTAGGGGATCTTCCCAACCCAGGGATCAAACCCATGTCTCTTGTGTCACCTGAATTGGCAGGGGGATTCTTTACCACTGTGCCACCTGGGAAGCCCTTATGTATTCTGGGTGCTATATTAGATATGTGCTTTGTAATAATTTTTTTCCCTGTGGTTTTTCTGTTTATTCATTCTTTTCATTCTCTTAAAAGAGACTTTTGATACATTTTATGTAATATTTAAATAAATTACATAGTTTTCCAGCATCTCAACCTGTCATAAGCAAGTTCACAAACAACTTCTTGTATTATGCATATAGTTCAGCTGGAGGGAGCAGCCGGTGCACCGAGGCCCCAGGAAACACCCCACTGGTTTTGAGGTCTGTGTGCTGTGGTATCAGTCCTGTGTTCCAGAGGGAATGGAGCTCATCTGTGTGGCTGAGACTCTGTGTTTATTTGGGGTGGCAATATGTCCAATGAAAAGACTGAATGTTCCACCTTCCCTTACATCTTGGTTTGGCCATGTGACTACATTCTGGTCAATGGAATGCAAATTAGAATTATTGGGCTGACTTTGAGTAAGGCATCTTTAAAGAGGGGCAGATAGCTAGTGTAGTTCCTTTGATTTTGGTTTCCTGTGTTCCTTCTGCTTCCTACCTGGAATATGGACAAGGTGGCTGGAGCTTCAGCAGCTACTTGGACCAGGAGGTAACCTTGGAGTGTCTTGTGGAATGGTGGAGTAGAAAGATAAAAGAAGCCTGGTCCCTGATGACTGCAGAGCTGCCACACTAGACTTGGGCTGCATACATGCAGACTTCTTCTATGTGAGAGGAAATACCTTATGTGTTTAAAAATCTGTATTATCTCTGTTTTTTGTTACTAGCAACCAAATCCAGTTGCTAAAGGAATTTGGCTAATATGGCAGTGGGTCAAGGGGAAGTCAGTTCTACTGAATATGTATTTATATCATCACGATCATATTGCTATAATACTTTTTATTCCTACCTTCTATACTTTATCACTACTACTGTTTTCTTCATCATCACACCGTCTTCGGCTTTATCATCTTCTTGCTCATATTGTTATTATTTTGAATAATTATTTTCATTATTGTAACCGTCTTTGAATTTGCCTGTTGTTGATGGAGGACTGTGTGTAAAATGTATTTCTCTTGTTTAATATTCCATAGTGGTGGGACAGGTAAAGAAAAGGGAGGGAGTCTGAGGGAGACTTTGCCACCAGAAACGTCTGTGGAAATGGGTAGAGTTGGTGCTCAGATCTTGTGCAGCTTCAGTGTTCATTGGAATGGGCTGTGTCAATCATTTCTGCTCTACTAATAGCCAGCATTGCTCCCACATGGGGCAGCCCTCCAGGCATGTAAGTGAAACAATAGGATTGGGTGGTGGGGCAGGTCTGAGTCAGCAGTTGCCTATAAAGAAAGGCAGAGGAAATTAAACTTGATGGTGTAAGAAATGAGAAATGATTGAAGTTTGTTTGTTTGTTTTTTGGCTGCACTATGCAGCTTGCAAGATCTCAGTTCCCTGACCAGGAGTCAAACCTGACCCATGGCAGTTAAAGCCCCAAATCGCTGGTGGGAGGCCACCAGGGAACTCCCAAGTGATTGAAGGTTTCTGAGTGGGGGTAGGGGGGCAGCATGGCTAGTGTACGAAGGATTGGGGATGGGTGAAGGGGACTCAAAGGCGGGATGCCCACTTAGGAGACTCTCATGGTGGTCCAGGCATGAAGTGGTTTGTTGTTAGGCGGGTCAGGTATTATTCAGTGACCATCAGGAGGCGAGTAAACACGCAAAAATAATTTTTAAAATTATCAGAGGATATGCTTGTGTGAGGAAAAATAGGGAGAAAGTGAGGAGAGCCTGGACGAGCCATTAGACCTCGGTGCTGGCGAGCCTGCATGAAGGAAGAGAGGTGAGGAAGGAAGTTTGGCAGAAACATTTTAGGCTGCAGGGCAAGTCTAGGGAAAGTTCTTCAAGGCCCTTGGGGAGTCCTCAGACCGGAGCCATAGTCACTGGTCAGAGGAGTCCCATGTCCCCCAGGAATGGGCCTGCCTTACTTCCCCTGCCCCACATAGTCGTTGGCTGGGAGTGGCTATTGGAGGCAAGGCCGTGGAGCAAGGCCTGGGTGGATTTCAGAGGTCCGGGGCAGGGCCCTCAGTCAGTTATGCCTCCTGTGGTGGATGGTCTGAGAGGGCATGACGGGGGTGGGAGATATGGGGCAGGTGACTGCCCCTGTCTTGGGGCTCTGCTTGCAAGTCACACACGTGGCCCTGGACTGGCTTCAACACTGAGGAGCTGCACTCTCTCAGGGCACAGGAGGCCCGGGGACCGGTGGATGTCGGGCTTGGTGGAGTCTGGGCTCAGCGATGAGGCGAAGGATGACACACCTTCCATCTCTCTGCTCTGCCATCCATGGGTTGGCTTCCTTTGGGGCTGGTAGCGACATGGCCATGGCAGTCCCAGGAATCACAGTCAGACCCAACAACATCTAGAGGAGGAAGAACAGCTCCTCTTGTGTTTCTGCTTTTGTGCACACTAAGTCACTTCAGCCCTGTCCGACTCTTTGTGACCTCCTGGGCTATAGTCCACCAGGCTCCTCTGTCCATAGGATTATCCAGGCAAGAATACTGGAGCGGGTTGCCATCTCCTCCTCCAGGGGATCTTCCCGACCCAGGGATCGAACCTGTACCTCTTATGTCTCCGGCATTGGCAGATGGGTTCTTTACCACTAATGCCACCTGGGAAGCCCCTTGTACTTCTGAGGAGCTAGCAAACCTTTCTTAGAGGGGCTTTGCAGATTCCCTACTATGCTTCATTGGCCAGAAGTGGGTCACCTGGCCATACTTGACCCAATGGGGAATGGAACCACTGTGATTGGTTTATACTGGCGGATTGCAGCCCTGGATATACATTAGAACCACCTGGAGAGCTTTTAGACGCACACATGCCTGGGTCCCACCCTCAGAGTTTCTGTATTAGTTGGTCTGGAGTTGGGAGCTGGGCATCAGTAGTTTTATAACCTCCATAGGTGATGCTAATGTGCAGCCAGGGTGGAGAGTCCCTATCGTCTTGGAGCAGAACACATGCTGGGGAGTCAGCCACAACATCCATTCCAGTCGCTTAGTAGTTTTGTGTGGCTTGGGCAAATCAGCCTCTTTGAACCTTAGTTTCCTCATCTGTAAAATGGAGCCCGACAAGAACTGCCTCCTGCATCACAGAGAAGACTGAATGAGCTCACGGATGCTCATAACTTTGCCGATTGTAAGTCACTGACACCTGAGGGAGTTTGCACATCACTCTCCTTCAATGTGGAGGGAAAATTCAGCTCCTCTGCTGCCTGGAGCAGCCAGGGTAGAGATTTCTCCCGAGCTTAGCTTCCTGCCATGAAAGTAGAAAACAGAAGAGAAGGGAGAACGACAGACTGGGGAGCCACAGGCAATGGCAGCGGGCTTTTTCCTTCTTGGATGGCGTGGGTTTTGAATGCGCTGCTATAAATGGTTTATGCAAACGAGCTGGAGGGGCTCATCTCCCTGCCGCCTTAATGCGGGAGAGGCTGGGCAGGAGCCAGGTGTGTGGTTTTCAGTACAGGCCTGCAGCCTGTGGTTAGGGGCCGGTGGTTGCTCTCTTGCTGCCTCCAGGGAAGATGGTCAGATAAGGCTCTGGTTCCTCAGTGTTCCGGGACACACCTGGCTGCTCCGCTTCTTGGCTGTTTCTACCGAAGTGAGCACTGGCTTGTACTGCCCATAGAACTCAGGGAACAAGGAGGGCCACCCGGGGAATGTGAGATCATGGGTCAGGCAGTTTGTGACCTTCCAGTACCACTGGGCCTGCCTGGGGCAATGTGGCTGGGCTTAGGCCTAGATCCTGGAGAAGGGTTAGAGGAGATCAAGTAAAACCCCTCACTGTTAGCCTCGGCCTCTCTTCCTTCCATCTTCCAATTCCTCTCCTTTTCTTGCTTCCTTCATAAAATATAGTTTGAGCAGACCCAGCGCCCACCATGTTAGGTGCTGGGGATCCAGAGCTAAAAAGACACCTGCCTGCTCTCAGGTTGCTCCCAGTATGGGAAGAGGACCCCTGGCATCACTGCAGGGCTGGGGCTGCATGAATGGATAGATGTGCCTTGGAGGCAGAAGGCCTAGTCTTCCCAACACCCCGAGGTGCTGGGATGACCCCAGAGGAAGGGGCCATCCAAGCTGAGGGATGAAGGCAAGGTAGGAGTTTTCGAGTGACTAGTGTGGGGCAGGGCATTCCAGGAAGAGGAGAGCAACATGGACATGTGTGATGCAGCTGTGTTCTCGGGCATGCGTGGTTCAAGTGCATAGAGTGTGGGTGCTTGGGGCTGGGGAAGTCATAGCCTGCGGTGATGCCAGGTACTGTGGGCTGGGGACCTTGGTTGCTTCCTAAAGGAGGGTTGAGCTTATCCACTGTGGGCTCTGAGCTGGGTAGTGCCCCAGCCGATGAGTCAGGTAGAAAGGTCAGCCTGCAGCCCTGAGGAGCGGACAGGCTGTTAGAAGAACTGTCCAGGTCAGGATGATGCTGGTGGCCTGAACTGTGGGAGTAGCCAGGGCATGGATCATAGAAGGACACGGTGATGGCCCACATGGGGAATCCAGGCTGACACCAGACGTGTGGCTTGGCTGGTGGAACTCAAGGGGTAAACTAGGCAGGCCACAGAACCCTGGGGAGGTGCCCATGTTGGATGGGGTCAGGAAGAAGACTGAGAAGCAGTAAGTTAGAGCATGCTGGCTGGCCCATCCTTGGTTTTCCATCAGACCATGGTGGAAAGCAGGGTTGGGAGAGGTAAGTGGGGAGTGGAGATCCTTGATTGCTTCTCCCTAAATGATTCCTCTTCCACATCCTGAGGATACACGAGTCCAATTCATCCATTTTACTGATGTGAAAACTGTGGTCCACAGAGGAGTTTGACTTGCCCTAGGTCACACAGAGAATTATTATGGAGGTGGTGTCATGACTAGTAAAAATGGATCCCCAAGCAAAGGCTTATGTAGCCCACATCCCTTAATTGGTGCTGAGAACTCTTGTTTTCCAGGCAAGAGAAGTGGTTTTGGCTAAGCAGAGTTGAGATTTGTGAGGCCTGGGGCATTGTTTGAGAGCGGGGAGAGAGATCATTTCTTCTTTTCGCCTAAAGTGTGTGTGTCACTCAGTCATGTTTGACTCTTTGCGATCCCGTGGACTGTAGCCTGCTAGGGTCCTTTGTCCATGGGATTCTCCAGGCAAGAATACTGGAGTGGGTTGCCATTCCCTTCTCCAGGGGATCTTCCTGACCCAGGGATTGAACCCGGGTCTCCTGCATTGCAGGCAGAGTCTTTACCGTCTGAGCCACCGGGGAAGCCCATCCGTTTAGTAGTGGGACCCAACCCAGGAGCAGCATTGACCCACCTCCTGGTGCCCTACCCCCACCAGGAGGAAGGAACCTGTGCAGACATTATAAGAGGCTGCCCTCCTTGAGTCTCCCCAAACCCAAGCAGGCTTCTTCAGACCTTCCTCGGCCTTGGTCAAGTTTTACCATGACTGCAGGAGTCCTGGCTCCCAGGGAAAGCTTTATCCAAATCTAAATTCTGACGCTGGCAAGCCCACCCTGTGCATTGCTAGGGTGGCTGGTGGGTTATCTGACCCGGGGCTCCAGCAGCTCAAGGGAGGAAGGGATGGAGGGAGGGAGGGGGTGGCATCTTGAAGGAGGAGCCTGAATATGTTAACTGGAGAGAGAGGCAAGCAAGGTGGGGCCTTGGATGACGGTGCAAACTGGGAGATGGGGCAACTGCAGGAAGCAGCTGCAGGGAGGAAAATGGGTTTTCTGTCATTGCATTCACCCCGGGGTGGCTGCCTTTCTGGGGCTGTCCTTTAGGTGGAAGTCCATAGTCCCGACAGCCTCCTCGCCCCTGCAGCTCAGGCTGCACCTGAGCTCTGGCTCCAGCAGGAGGAGCAGCCAGCACTGAGGCAGCCGCAGGCTTGTGGTCATCCCCAGGCCTTTAGGGACAAGAGCCCCTGTTTGCCGGCTGACTGATGATGCAATGTGAGGTTGTCTGGGTTTGGGATGAGGGCCAAGGGCTGGAGGTGCAGGGGCAGGAAGTTGAGTCCCTCTGTGGGCTCAGTGGGCTTGGAAGCCATAGGCCTCTCATAACAGACCCTGAATGGACCCCAGTACTCCCAGGTCCCACCATGCCTGGGCATCCTGCTCTCAGCTCTGCAGCCAGCATGGCTAACGTCCCCTGTGTTCCAGGTCATGGTCTCGGGTGGTGGGCCCAGAGCTGGCATAGTTCAGTGGCTGGCCTTTCAGTCAGCCGCTCACTCTGGCTCTTGAGACCAGAAGCACCAATCTGAGACCCTGCTCCCCCAAAGGACCTGCCACCCCCTCTTTTCGCAGTATTTTCAGGTTTTTGTCTTAGGCCTGTGAGGGTGGGTACCCCTCTGCGTCAATCCCCACTTCCCCTTTGGTCTTGTGCATGGTGTAAAGCTCTGGTCCCCAAAACTCAGAGCCCCTGTTCACCTCCCAGTGTGGGGGTGGGCCCAGAACCTGCCTGGGGTGAGGTCTCTGGGTGGTACAGGGACCCAGGCAAGGCCGGACAGTGTCCATGAGTACCGTGTAGCCAAAGTCCAGAGTCAGCTAACCTAGGGATCAAGTCCCTAGGTTAGATTGCAGATTTTACATTTACACCTGTGATGACCAGGGTTCCTCTGACCAATGCTGTGTTTATTGAATCAAAGGTGGTTTTTCTCAGGGCAGTGTTGTGTAGTAGACAAAACCCAGCACCCTGGGCTCCTGAGTCTGAGATCTGGGTTCTGGACCCTGCTCTGCCACCTTGTAGCTTCTGCAATTCGTTTTTGTCTCCTTGAGCTTCTGTTTCTCTCATATGTCAAAAGAGGTGAGCACCTGCCCTCT
Organism: Cervus canadensis; assembly: GCF_019320065.1. Classification (NCBI taxonomy): domain Eukaryota; kingdom Metazoa; phylum Chordata; class Mammalia; order Artiodactyla; family Cervidae; genus Cervus; species Cervus canadensis. The sequence continues at coordinate 26,709,395 of NC_057393.1, read as the reverse complement.
AGTACCTGATGGGGGCTTTTTCCAAATACAGTAAGATTTTTTGGTGAACGTTTTCTCTGGCTTTTAGGACCTGGGTTTTTTCAAGAGGCCAAATGGCAGAGAGGCCAGCACTGGTACTCTGATATCAGGTTAGACATGTGTCCAAATCTCAGTTTAGCTGCATAGTAATTGTGTGACCTGGATGCGGTATACCACTTCCCAGGCCTCGGTTTCCACATCCAGACACCAGGTTCCCAGTGCTGCGCCTCGCTTACGTGTGCTCAGAGCAGGTGTTTCAAGGTGCTGGCAGCTAATGTCATTTTCTTAATTGATCTGGATACTTGTTTGTTTTAGTTTCTGCCTAGGTTCTGCAGCAGGAGGAGGTGGTACTGGGGCTCCCGCTGATGGGGTAATGGGGAGCCAGGTCAGAGGTCATGGTAAGGAGAGGGAGGCAGCCCAGCCCAGTGGGACTAAGGAACTCTGAGAGGCAGAAGCCCCCAGGTGGCCAGCCGAGCTGCTGGGGTGGCGTTCTCTCCTTTGGAGGGGATCCTGGGACTTCAGGGCCCCCTGCCCTCTGACAGCCGCTGGGACTCGCATTTCAGCCTCTCTGCTCTGCTGGATAGCTTCCTGGATACCAGCTCCTCCTTTGCATCCTGGGCCCTGTGTGGTCACCAGCCTGGTCCTCGCCAAGGCTGCACCCATGACCATTTGCTTGGCCAGTAGCCACTGCCCTCTGTCCTGGGAGGGGCACCATGCAGGGCCTAAAGCAGGCTCTGGAGGCCAACTGACCTGAGGTCAGGTCCCACATCTCCACTTTCCTACTCCGTATCCCAGTTTCTCATCCTTAAGGCCCATCCATGATAGGGCCTTTGTGTTGACTTCAGGTCTGTAAGTATCTCATCAATAGCACTCCCACGGTCATGGCACTTCCTGTGCATCCACCCTGTTCTGAGCACACTACCTATGGGAGTATATTTCATACTCGAGGAGCCCTGTGAGATGTGCTTTTATTGTCAACTTCATTTTCAGTTGATAAAATGGGCACCCAGTACGTTTTATATCTGAGATTTGAACAAACCCAGCTTGTCTGGCTCAAAAGCTCGTTCTTTACCACTGCCTCTGAAGCACCTAATGTCTGCACCCTCTGAGTGGTGCAGTGAGTTATATCTGGTGTTGTCAGATCCTCGGGGTCTGGCTGCCAGTGGCCCTTCTGGGAGTGCCTCAACCCCAGAGCCTGGCCCCCGTGAAGTCCTGCACCATCACGCTCTCTTGCCCGCTAATGCCCAAAGGAGAGGCCTTGGCAGTGGGCAGTAGGCAGGGTCAAGGCATGGGAGTCGAGGTGAGGGCCATGTCTGCTGGTCCTGGACTCTGTTATCCCACAGTAGACTGGATAGGGAGAGGCAAGAAGCAGGAGAAAGCCTGAGGAAGTGAACTCCTCAGCAGCAGGAAGGTGGGCTGGAGGGGGCGTGGGGTAGGGAACTTCCCAGACTGGGGGGGGCTTCAGATATCTGGGTGCTGAGACCAGAAAGGGTGGGCACTGGGATTCCTGGCTGAACCACAAAGCCTGGAGGTGCGTGTATGAGTGTGTGTGTGGCAGGGGAGGGGGTGGGGAGGGATGGGGTAGGGGAGGGAGGTCTCTGGCTGCAGAGGAGGGATTTAACCTCCTGCAATCAGCTGCCAGCTTTCCTCGAAATCCAGCAGGATCAGTCGAGTGTGTTTACACATCTCTGGCGGACGAGGCTCTTGTCTTGCTCCAATGCGTGTGTTCCACCTCCTGTGTCACCTTGGGTCTCCCCATCTCTCTTCCCCTTCCCCTTCAGTGTCTCATTGTCTGCCCTTCCCCACCTTCCTCAGCAAGGTCCTAATTTAGGGACCAAATTATGAATTCAGGCCCTGATAATTTATCACTTGTGATCACTGGAATGGCTTTGAAATTTATTCCACCTGAGCAAAAAGAGAGTGCTAACCTGGTGACAAAGGACGATGTTTGTTCTGCTTGCTTAGAAGAACCCACATTTCATCTGGTACTCTGGGATGACATTTGCATGAAAGGCGAGCACACCATAACACATGCAAAGCTTAGAACGGCGACGAGAGCAAGGCGAGTGCTGAGTAAGTGGTCCATGATGGTGATGAGGAAGGTTATTACCTATGGAGGCGGGTCCTCCCTTTCTTCTCTTTGGTGTACTATATACTCATAATCTGCACGTCCCAGGTCTTTCCTCTCTAAGGTTGGGGTGGAGATCCTAGCCTCTTCAGGTTCTACTGGGATTCCTGAGTTCTCTGGCTCTCTGAACCACATCATCAGCGGTTACTGTTACTAGCCAAGCCCCAGGCCTCGGGAAAGCTCTGTAGCTTGCCCAGTCACGTGGTGGAGGAGCTTGCCTATCTGACCTCCAGATCAGAGCTCAGACCTCTGTGCAGGTGGGTGGCACGGCACCCACCCTTCCTGGTGGGGGTCATAGATCTTATCATGGGCAAATGTTGGTTCCAGCTGGGGGCTCTGTGGGTGTGGGCTCTGTCTGGCACACTGTGTTCTGGGAACCGAAACCTTGTTCTTCCTTGTTCTGTCTTTTCTGCCTGGCACGGGCGGTGACCCCTCTGTCTAGTCCAGGCTGGGTACGCTGGCCCTGAGGCCCAGACCGGGGGAGCAGGAGGAGGTGTGTTGAAGTCTTGGAGGGTCTGAGAAAGGGCTACTTGGCGCTGGGCCTGGGACCTGGGAGGGGTGCCCAAGTCCAGGCTGTTTTCTCAGATTCCCTCTCAGTCCCCGCCCCCGCCTCTGCACCTGTTGTGTTCCTGTCATCCTGGGCGCTGGCAGCTGCCGCTGCTGGGGCACCTGTCCCACCCCCGAGGACGCCCTGTGGGCTCCCTGGCCCCGGTTTCCTGCTCGCTCTCCCTGTGCGGCTCTGGCTTTGTCCTCATCACCACGCGCTCACTCGCTCGCTCTTGCAGCCTCTAGGCAGCAGCCTCCGCTTTAGGTTCTGGGTGTGGGAGGCAGCTTTTGGGGCTTCGCTGCTCCCCGTTCTTCAGCACCAGGCCCCGTCTAATCAGGCAGGGACAATGGCCCTAGCAGGTCAGCGTTAAGCCCCAAATGCCAGGTGACTCATCAGCTCAATCAAATTATCCCTTGTTCTTGATTTAAAAAGAAAAAGACATTAAAGCAGCCAGGAATTGCCTCCCAACTCCTCCTAGCAGGGCCGCCTCCCCTCCCTGACTTCTTTTGATACCAGGCTCCTCTGTCTACCTCCCCCGCTGTAAAGAGAAGTTATCACCTCTCCTTGTCCAGTCTTCCACGTTGCCCGATGCCCCACCCTGTGTGTTATGTTAAATATCAGACGACATTAAACCTGAGTTCAGTGCTCCTGCCTTCCACCCACTGTGCAACCAGGGGAAAGCCCACGATTTACTTGGCCTCATTGCTGCAGCCACAGGCGGTCGCTGGACCCAACACTCTCCCTCGTCCCCTCCTCTTCAGAGAGCTTAGGGTCTCAGACTTTAATGGTTTCTCTTGTCCAGGGAACTTGTTCCAGGTTTTATTCTGCCATTGTTGGGTCTGTTCTAGACTTTACGTTCTGAGAGGTGCTGGGTCTTCGGAGATGTGGATGAGTAAGGAATGTGGTGAGGGGAGGGTTGAGGTGGGGAGCTCATTGTGGGGACCAAGAGGGGGCCCAGGAAGGAAGAGGAGCAGGTGGCAAGGGGTCAGGAGAGAGGAGTTGGCTGGGAGATGAGGGGAATGCTAGCAGGTGAGGGTCTCAGGAGCTGAATGGGTTCAGAGAGGGGGAGTGTTCCCTCGATGGGGCTGGAGGTCTCAGGAGCTGAATGGGTTCAGAGAGGGCGAATGTTCCCTGGATGGGGCTGGAGGGCAGAGGCAGCAGGGGGCTAGCTAGAGAGGGAGGGCTCCTTTCTGAAGCCTGGCAGGCTTTCTGTCAGCCCAGTTGCTCCCCAAGGACACACCCAGGACTGCCTTAGGCCTGCGTGCTCTGAGGGGCCACAGCCCCCCCTCCCCCCACCCCCAATGTCAAGGATGGGTCAAATTTCTCCAAGATCTCCAGGATGGGCTCTCCTGTTAGCAGATGGGAAGCCCAGGCTTGGGCAAGACCACAGTCTCCCTTGCCTTCATCCAAGCTCTATCCCTGGGATGTCACCCTCGGCCTATTGGACCTTTCCTAGGCCCTGCCTCCCCCCTAGAACCCTTCTGATTCCTTAAGGAGATCATTGTCCCCTTGTCTTCTCTTCCTCAAGAAAGAAGCGTTCCTACCTTTTCATCTGCTCTGGGTAAAGTGTGAGTTTTTGAATGTCAGGCAGATCTGTGTTTGAACTCTGCCTTGAGTGTTACCCAGTTGAACTCTACTTCGAGTAGAGTTTGAACTCCATGTCAGTGTGACCTTCTAACCTTCCTGGCTCAGTTTTATAGCCTGCGAGATGAGGATGATTATAATCCTGCAGGGATATGGTGGGGTGGGGTAGGTGTGATTATGTGTGTGAAACCCTTAGCACCATGTCTGGGCCATAACAACTGTTCAATAAATGGTAGCGCTTGTAGTCACTTCTGTAGATTGGCTTGTAGATTCCCCTTTCACATCCTCTTTTCACATCCTTTCTGGCTACAGAACAAAGCACTGCAAATGTTCAACCAGAGCCAAAGGAGCCTCATTGCTTGATCCCAGCATGGCTCCTGCTTGGCTTCTGAAGGGCAGAAGTTGTGTCTCACTCACTAGTGGGTCCATCATTGGCACGCAGTGAATGCTGGATGAATAAATGAATGATGTAGGTCCGACGTTCTCTCACCCCTCTTAGTGACAGAATCCTTTGCCCAAATGAAAATTTATGTGATGCCCCAATGAATAAAACTGGGAAGGGGAGCAGCTCTGGCTCCCATATCATCTGTACAGGCCTGGACACTGCCCTTGGGAGGCAATGGGGGCAACCCTCTGTCACGGGACATTGCCACTTCCCATTTAAATTGGGGATGTGGATTTGTAGAAAACAGAACCCAGGGAATCTGCTAGAAAACTCCGCAGACAGTGGTGCCTAAAGGCCTGGGGCCGCCCAGGCTGTCTCAGTTCTCTATTCATTTTCTCTCATGTGGCTGGATTGTGGACTGCCGTAAACTTGAAGGACTCTCCCTGCCCCCACCCACCCCCCATCTCCAGAGCATCACACAGATTCAGTTCCATGGGTGAGTGATTTTCTGAGAGCCAGCTCTGTGCAGGCACGATTCTAGGCCCGAGGAGCAAGGGCAAGTCAAGGACCAGCCTGACCCTGTGGATGCCGCTGTTTTCTCCCCTGGTGCCTTCCTGCCTCCTCTGTGCGTTCTGCACACCAGATGGCAGAGTGACCTTTTAGCAGTTCAGACCTGGTGTTGCTGCCTCCCTGATGAAGTCCATGAGGAGCTCCCTATGGCTCTCAGAAAAGAGTCCAGATTCTTCGCCCTGCTCTTTGAGCCCTTCCTGCTGTGTCCCCAGCTCCCCCGGTTTTGCAATCAGAAAATCCCCCCAGGCTGCTCTTGCAGTCCCTGCTCCATCCTTGCTTCTTGAAAGGGCTGGGCTCCCTTCAGCCACAGGGCCTTTGCATGTGTTATGCTCACTCCCCCAGAAGCACTCCCTCCCCGTAACCTGCCTCTGCAACACAGGAATGCACATATAATTATCCTTCATTGTTGCTTTTCAGGAAAGCCTGCCCCGAGCCCGCCTTTCTTCCAGAACACTTTCCTAGAGTTGGGATAGCATCTCCCTCACTATACTACTTGACGAATGTCTATTTCTCTCTAGACTATAGGTCCACAAGAGCCAGGGCCTATCTACTGTAGATCACCATGGCATCCCCAGTGCACAGCTTAGAGTCTGGCACACCGTAGGTGCTCAATAAGTGTTAGTCATGTTGAATTGCTGAAATGCATGCAGGAAGCCAGGACAAGCAGACAAGGCCATGACTGTCCCTATGTAGGGTGGAGTTAGACAGCGGATTGGGAGAGGCATAATTCAGGCTCAGAGGAGAGACAGGGTCCAAGAAGGGGGACTCTGTCTGCACTGGGGGCCCTAGTGGGGCTTCCAGAAGAGGGATTTCCAGTGCTGTGTGATGGTGGGTGATCAGGCTGCCCAAAGTGGGAAGGGTTGGTGAGGAAAGGCTTATCAGCTGGTGCTTTTAAAGGCAGGTGGGTTGAAGGGGGTTGACTTCCGCTTTGTAGGAACAGCCTCCAGAGCAGCCTCTTTGCCTCAGTTTCCTCATCTGTAAAGTGGGCATAAGAATGCAGTTGGCCTCTTAGGGTTGTGGGAGAACTGAACAAGTTCATCTGTGTCATGTGCTTAGGACTGCCTGGCACACAGTGAGGCCTTGTGTTTGCTATTTCTGTGGTTATTTACCCCGGAAAAGTCTTTGGGTTGTTTCCTCTTGATCAGATTTTGACTTATCCTTCCAGAGGAACTGTGTGTACATGTGTCACGGAGTGTGTATCTGTGTGTGTGGCCACATCCAGCCAAGCATGTGCCCAGAGAAAGGAAGCACCCTGTGTAGAATCGGGTGTCGCAGCTTCTCCTCGGGAGGAGTCTCAGGCCGGCTTCTGGTTTGGGGGGCTGTGACACTGTGTGCTTGTGGGCTTGCCCAGCCTTCTGGCTTGGTGACCCTAGGTCCATACTGGATGCCCCTCCCCCTGCCCTCCCCCCTCACTGCCCCTCCCCCAGGTCCACTCAGGAGACATCCCACTCAGTAGCAGGGTCCTGAGCTGAGGGCAGGATGCCCAGACCAGCCCCTTACAGCGCCTGGGCCTCTGAGTTCCATCTGACACCTTTCCCATGGCTCCTTTCCCAGCCCCACCCCTCTGCCCCCTACCTTCCCTCCCCACCCAGATCTGTCTCTGGGAGCCCACATCCCTGGGCCTGGAGACAGGAGCTGGGGCCGAGCCAGGGCCTGGGAGGAGGGGGTAGTCCTGTTCTCCTGGGAGAGACTCTGATGGTGATGGCTGGGAGATTGTCTGCTTGAATCCTGCCCCTGCCCCTGACCTGCTCGGTAACCTGAGCATTTCAGAACCTCCACTTTCTCTTCTGTAAAATGGACATAACAGAAGCTTCTGCCATGTGGAATAGAAATCAGATCACACAGGCCATGCCTGCTACACAACTTGGTGGCTGGTCTCTTGATGATGCCTTGGGGTCCCAGCATGCTTGCCCAGGGCCGGAGGGCCTGCCCTCCCACCACCCTCTGCCCTCTTGGCCCCCTTCCATCCCCCAAGGTACAAGGTTCTGCACCTCAGGATTTCTTCAGGGCTTCGTGAGTCTGTGGGAATGAGCATGTGCCGTGTGTGTACACTGTGAGGTGTGTCTGTACAGGGGTGTGTACTGGTGAGCAGGAGGTGACTGTGCACAGTGGTGAATGCTTTCAGGTGCTTTTGAGCCTGTGTTTGTGCATATACCTGTGATGTGGTATAGACAGGTAGCGTGGTCTGTATATGCTGGTGTGTGTCTTGTGTGTTTGTGACGAAAGTGAAGGTTTGGTATGGGGGTAAAGGAATCTAACCCCACCCCCCACAAGACTGCCTGGGTTTGCCCCCCAGTGCTGTCGACCTTCTGGGTAGGAAGCCTCTTTGTGCCTCAGTTCTCTCATCTCATTTCTCAGATAGCAATAATGATGGTACCTATCGATAATAACCATGTGCTGACCTTATCATTCAGCCTGTGAGGACCAAAGGGGTTAATCTGCATGGAGCACTTCAAAGAAGCTAGGAGGATGTCAGCTCTTTGTTATTAAGCTGCAGGAGTGAAATTGTAAGCCCCTTGAGGGCAGAGACAAGGTCTGTCTTGCTCACCACAGTATCCCATTGTTTTCCCATTGTCTGCATGTAGTAAGTGCATAACACGTGTGAATGTCTGTAGCCTAGGTGAATGGTGAAGTTGTGTGTATGTGTGTGTGTGTGTCTGTGATGGGGAATGTGCATGTGTGCGTGCGTACATGAGTGCATGTGTGTGTGTGTATGTGCTCTGGCTGGGGCATCTCCAGCGCTTTCTGGAGCTCGGCTATTTCAGGAAGCCTCTAGTCTCCTCCTCCTTATGTAAATAAACATGACAGATCCCATCGCCTGTACCAGTGCGGGGAGGTGGGGGGAGGCTCCGGGAGTGGGTGGGAGCTGGGAGGCGGCTCTGAGCGGGGCCAGAGGGGCGTGCGTGCGTGTGTGGCCCGTCTTGCGGGCAGTGCGCTGTGTGTGTGGGGGGGGTGCAGGAGGGGCGGGCTCAGCCTGCCATGCCGGCTGCCGCTGGCCACGGAGGAGGAGGAGGGGGGGCAGGGGGAGGGGAACTGGCCGCCAGGGCGGCTCGGTGACGAGGCCAGCCGGCCAGACGGAGGTGGCTGTGTTCCCCGCTGCCCGCGATGGGGGGACAGATCACCCGGAGCACCCTCCACGGTAAGGCCCTGGCTGACACCTGAGGGTCTGTCCATCCCCAGCCTGGGGACCGCTTGGGGAGGCTTGGACCAGGAGGCAGTGGGGCTGAGAGCATGGCCATCCCCCCTGCCTCTGGGGAGGCTCTGGGACCTTGGAAGGGGGTGCCTTTGAGTGACAGGCACTGGGGCAGAGGGGACAGAAACAGGAGGTTGGGCAAAGTAGGAAGAGGGGTCTTTCCCCAGCAGTCGGTCAGGCAGCTGAGTCTCCCCACAAAGTCTCCTCATCCTCTTACCTCCCCAAGGTGCTGATCAGCGCCAGGTGGGATGTGAGGTCCGGGGTCCATAGGTCCCTCTCCTAGAACCAAGGCAACCCTCAGACAGCTGGGGGGGATCTGTTTGTGGGTTCTGGGATATGGGCCATGGAGGTCAGTGCTGTGCTCCATGACGGAGCCGTGGGGAGATGTGTGGGTACATGCGTGTGTGCATGTCTGTGCCCATTGGAGGTGTCTGTGCATGTGTACCTGTGCGTACTTGTGCCTAAGCACACAGGGGTGTGCAGGTGACGCCCCCACATTGCCTGATCTCAGTTCTGAAAGCATGTGCTCTGCCGGGGAGGTCAATGAACTTCTGATTCCTGGGGTTCACATCCGTGCTCACCTAGACCTCAGGCAGACCCGGGAGGCTAGCAGGTGAAGGGGTGGGAGAGAGGACCGCTAGGTGGCTGCCGCCTGCCCCTACTCCTCTCTCCTCGTCTGCTTGGCTCCAGGGCTGTGGTCTTGGGAGGAACATGGCCGATGTGGCACCAGACCCAGAAGAGGAAGCCTTCCCAGGGACTTGTTTTGTCATCGCTGGGCCCCAGGAGTTGGGGTTCCTGTACAAACTGGCTGATGCAGAACAGTGTGGGCTGACCTTGGGGAGTCCCTGCTACACTCCCCTCTGGGTGCCGCCTCCCTCCTCGGGCAGGGCATTAGGAGGTGGGGCCGCCTCCATCTGCCGGGTTCAGTGGGCACCGAGGAACCGGGAAAGGCCTGGGAAGGAAGGAGGGTGGTGGCAGGAGCGAGTGGGAAGCCGTGGCCAGGACTGGTGACCAGGTGACTTCCCCTTTCTGGGCCCTGGACTTTGACAGAGTAATTTCTAATTAAAAAAAGAAAAAGGCAGGGAAGGAAACATGGGAAAAGCAAATCATTGGCTCTCTTAAAAGGAAATGAATTTTGTCCTGGGCCCAGAGGGCTAAGTGACAGATGGAAGGCCCTGAAAGACACATAATCCGGAGCCGGCCAGAGGCAGCGCCAGTGGCCTGGGCCTTGGCCTGAGACTTGGACTGGCCTGACCTGGGCCTGGCCCTGCCCGTCTGTGGGGCGGGGGCTCCTCTTGGGCTTGTTGGCCCCAGTGGGGCCTGCTGGCATAGGGTCTGGAGCCGACTGGCATTTTCCGCTGGAGTCAGACTTGGGCAGGCCCATGGCCTGGGAAGGACGAAGAGGCCCTCAGGACAGGCTCAGGACACAGCATGCTATCTTCAGCTGCCTGGGAGCCCGAGGTTCAGAGGGGAGCGGGACCCCAAGAGTACCCGAGATGGCGTATGACCATCAAGAACTCCTGCTCTGGAGGAGACGGACATGGGTGGCAGCAAGGGCAAGTGTCTCCTCGAGCCTTGGTTTTCTCATCTGTCAATGGGGCTAATGATAGTAGCCTCCTCATAGTATTGTAAGGACAGCAGAAGACAATGTGAATAAGGACTGATCACAGGGAAAGCCTAAAGGGCCTGGAGAGGCGTTCTGAGGTGTATGTCCTATTCCTCCCTCTCTCGCGGAGAACAGAAGGATAGCTTGGAGGGGTGCGCTGAGACTCCAGGAGTCGGGCCATTGGGTGAGGGCCTTGGCCACCAGCCCCTTACCTGGACCACCCTCCTCAGCCTGGGCCCTGTAAGCGGGCCCTAGCTCCACCCTCAGCCTGCCATCAACACGAATAGGTGGGGGGAGTTGCGGGTCGTGGAGAGCGAGTGTTTGCCTGTGCCCGCAGAGCCCCTTAGCCAGGACCCTGCCTGTGTGTCCGCACCTACAGGTCCCCACGCCTGTACCCTGGCTGCCCCGGTGGCCCTGGTCTCACCCTCTCTTGGGAGGTGAGTTGGGGGAAGTGGGAGATGCCAGGTGCTTGCTAGGGGTGCTGTCAGCCCTGCAACCTGACTCTGGAGCACAAAGATCCTTCGTTCCTGATTGGATGCTTGGGGGGTTGGTTTGGTTGGGGCTGAAGACGCTGGGTTGCTGGGTTACAGTGCGAGGTGAAGGGTTGTGTGTGCGATTTTCTAGTGGTATGCTTGTGGACGTGTCCTGGTTGTTTGTGTTTCTGGTGTGTGCTGATTGTATCTGAGTTTTAGACCTCTGTATGTGTGTACCTGCATAATGTGTACCTATATGTGTCATATTTAAGAGGTCGAACATTTTGTGTCTGGGTTTCCATGTGTGAGCAGCCACATTTGTGAAAGTCTGTTATTTCGTAGAGGTCAGTGTTTCTGCACAAGTCGTGTGTGTGTGTGTGTGTGTGTGTGTGTGCGCGCGTGCACGCATGTGTGATTGGACTGGTGGTGAGGAATTGGGCTCCTCTGGGATCAGCCTGGCAGGGGACCCTTGGGAGAGATTAATTCTCATTTGGAAAATGGTTTCGGCAGTTACACGCTTGATCTCTTTCATGAGGCAGATTTCCAGAGCTGCTCCCTGTCTTGAGGGCAGGATGGGGGTGGGGGAGATCCCAGCGAGAGGCCCCCCATCCCTCTCCTTCCCACCCTCCCCTCCTCTTCCCTCCTGCCTCCTTCACTTTCTTCAGTGCCCCCCACCCCTCTGTGACCCAGGGCAAAGGATGGACCAGTTGCTGAGGGGCTGATGTGCGGAAGACACACACATATGCACCCAGACACACATGTCACCCTCAGGTTGGTCTCTGGACCAACAAACTCCAGATGCTGGGATGCAGGGGCCTGAGAGACTGGCTCCCACTGTCCCTTCACAGAAGGGGATGCTGTGACTTAGAAAGGGAAATGGCTGACTGAGGTCACGTAGCTGGCGGCTCAGAGGGAATCCAGACCGTGTCCCTTCCGCGGCTAACTCCCTGCTTCCCCTCCATGGTTCCTTAAGTCTCACTCTGGCAGCCGGGGAGAGGCCAGCACAGGGACTTAGGCGATCTGGGATCACCATGGAAAGAGCCGCCTGTCTCCCGGCAGCAGCTCTGGAGGCTTTTAGGCCAAGGTGAGCCCCCCAGAGCCTGGCAGGTATGTCTGTGAACACAGGTCACACACACACACACCCCCCACTTATGCCTGTGGGTGTGAGGAATTAGGCTGATCCCTGTCTGTTCTCTTCACCCAGCCCAGTGTCTGGCACCCCACAGATGCTTGGCCAGTGAGGAAGAAGGAAGAATGTGGGGTTTGGGCCCTGGCTGCTGGACCACATCAACATAGGTGGGGCAGGTGGTCTAGGGGAGCAGATGGGAGGGACGACATGAGCCCTGAGCTGGGCAACAGGCCAGTCAGGGCTGGAGAGGGAGTGAGACGGGTGTTCCTGGTGAGAGGTTGAATCCTGTTCTGCTCTTACTGGCTGTGTGACTTTATTTGTCTGAGTCTCAGTGGGTGGGGGTGGTAAGGGTTACCTGGAAGGGTTGTGGAAAGAGGAAGTGAGCTAGCAGGCATAAAGGGCAGCCCACCTGGTGCATAGCCAGCACAGTGTATGCATGTGAGGGTCTCCACAGAGGCTCCTCCAGGCCTGTGTGCGCTCAAAAGTGTACACACACACACCCACCCACCCACACCCACCCCCTGGCTGCCGGTAAGGACCAAGACTGCATCTCTGCCTCCTCCAGCCTTGGCAGGCCCCTGGCACAGTGTGTTACCTGGACGCTGTGTCCCTGTTAGGCACACACCCGCTGTGTGTATATGCACACATGTGCATATAGAGGACAGCTGGGGGTGATGGTCTGTGTGGTGCATGGACTAAGCCATGCTCCCCCTCATTCTCTCCGGCCTGGCTTGGGGCGCTTTTGGGGGGCACTGGGAAGACAGGGGCTCAGAAAGGTTATCATCTGGAATCCCCTTCTGGAATCTTGGGGTGAGAAGGGGGAGGAGGAGGGCTGGTTCCCTCCCTGCAGTGCTGGTGTTGGGAGACACATCTGTATGCACATCTGGCTGTTGGAAACGTCAGGGACTGGGATGCCACAGAGTGAATGAGAGCAGGAGGCTCTGTGTGGAGATTAACTTGGTTGCTAGGGTGCCCATCCTGCCCACGCCCACTCCCTGACACTCTCCTTTGCCCACTTGGTCACTGGATCCATTTGTGTCTTCCAGGAAGCAGCAGGACCTGCTCTGCCCATGGCCAAGCTCTCTGGGTCAGATGATCAGGTGCTAATATGTCCCCTAACCCTGCACAACAAAGGGTGTGCATGGGGGCTGCAGAGGTCATGGAGAAACTGACCAGGGTGGAGTGGAGGGTTCACACTGGGCAGAGTGGACTGAGCATGCTGGCTGGCTAGCTGCAGCCTGGTGAGGATGACTGCATAGCCAGACAGGTCTGCAAGTCAGAGCCCAGCTTCACTGCTTACTTAACTGTTTGAGCTTCTCAGAGCCTCTGTCTCCTCATCTGTACCATGGAGCTAAGTGATCTGTATCAATAGGTAACAAATTACTCCCAAAGTTAGTGGCTTGAAACAGCAATGTGCATGCTCAGTCACTCTGTCATGTCCAACTCTTTGTGACCCCATGGACTGTAGCCCACAAGACTCCTCTGTCCATGGGATTTTCTAGGCAAGAATATTGAAGTGGATTGCCATTTCCTTCACCAGTAAAACAGCAAACACACATTTAATTTTCTCACATTTTCTGTGGGTCAGAAATCTTGACACGGTAGCTAAGGTCTCCAGTTTAATGTCCTTCTTGAAGTTATAGTCAAGTTGCTGGCTGGGGCTGCAGGCTTATCTGAAGGCTTGAGGGGGGAGCCCCGTCTAAGCTTGCTTACTTGGTGACTGGTGCTCCCCAGTCCCTCCCATGTGGGCATGTCCACAGGGCCACCTTACACTGAGGCTCCTCTTCCCAGAGGGAGCAACCTGAGAGGCAAGGAAAAAAGATGGAGGCTAAGGGCTTGTTACAACCCAGTCTTGGGAGTCCCATCCCATCACTTCAGCTGTATTCAATTTGTTAGAAGCTAGTTGCTAGGTCCACTCCACACCCTAGGGGAGAGGATTACAAAGGGGCTTACAGGATTACAAAGAGACTGCCAGGAGGTGGAGTTGGGGATCACTGGGGACATCTTCAAGGCTGCTTCCCACAGATCCCTAACTGTCAGGGCTTGGCAGAGTGAGATGAGGTTGTACAGGAAAGGCATCTGGTGTCAGTTCCTGATACAGAAGAAATAAAAAATCAACCCTTGCAATTTTTCTCCTTCTTCCTGTAGGCAAGTGGGGAGTGCTGGAAGGTTCTGGAGCAGCCTGGACTATAGTCAGGCATGGGGTGTGGGATTCTGGTTCTGGGCAGTGAAGGAAGCTGTGCCTTTAGTCCCCACTTTCTCTGATTCATCCACTGGGCACCAGAAAGGGCAAGGCAACACGTGGGTGCTGCTTGGTCACTCGCAAGTTTGCAGTGGACTGAAGATGTGAACAGGGGCAGCTCATTCAGTGCTTTTATCGAGTACCTGCTTTGTGCGCTGAGCTAGGTGCTGGGGAAACAGCAGTAAAAAAGACAATGGTCTCTGCCCTCAGGAGGCTCACAGTCCATCAGGGAGACACATAAATAATCCTGTAGTCTTTCCTAGCCAGAGAGCTGCAGAACACAGAAAATGGTCTGAGTGACTCTTTTCTCACATGCCCAGAACCATTCTGGGTGTGAGGATGTCAAGTCAATGCATTGCCTACAGTGGGTGCCTCAAGGCATTGGGGCTGAATTCTGTGGAGGCTCCAGATTTGACAAAGGCTGCTTGGGTGATAGAAGGTCTGTTAGGGACATATGGGACCCCTGGACCTGGTTTGGGGGTGAGAGAGACTTCTGGGAGAAGGTGGGCTTTAAAATCAAGATCTGAAGGATGAGTAAGAGAAATGCAGGTTTATAGGTGGGAAGGAGGAAGGAATGGTTTCCAGAAGAGAAATAGGCTTGGGCCAGGCCTAAAGGCTAGAGGCTGTCAAGGGAGGTGGGCCCCTGGAGGGAACCCAGAGAAGTTCACATCCGGCCAGTTTTATAATCATCTCTCTCACTTGAAGTCCTCCCCCCCATCTGCTCTCTGGCATCCTCTCAGTCTTCCCCCACCAGAGGAATCCCTGTTGAGTGACTGTGTGTAAACTAGCCCAAATCAGGACCACTCTGCAGTCCAGATTTTCAGTGTTTTGGGTAAATGAAAGCAGAAATGTCTGGCCTCCAACTAGTCTGAAATGAACTGATCATTTCCTATGGTGGTGGTTGTTGCTTTTTTTAGAAACAGTAAAACCTTATGTTGGGATCAGGTGTTAAAGTTTGAAAATTTCTTTTACATCCATGAACTCACTGGGTTCTTACAATGGCCTGGAGAGGTGGGCAGGGCAGCTGTGATGACTCTGTTTTACAGAGAAAGAAATTAAGGTCCAGAGGGATGAAGCAGCTTGCCCAAAGTCACAGCAAATCTGTGGAATGGTCAGGGTTGAACCCAGGACCTCCTGCTTCCAGGGCTCCTGCTCTTTGCCCTGTTCCATACTGTCCAGAAAGTGAGACAAGCTTCCCTCACTAGTGATGTAAACGATCATGCCAGCACTGGTATTCAGGTCCGCAGGTTCAGAATGAGGCCATCTTGAACATAGTAGATCCACCTGGGCCTTGAAAGATGGGTGGGATTTGGAGAGGCGTGGGTAGGGCAGGGAGAGAAGATATGCAGGGCGGGGGAAATAGCTTAACCAGAGGTGAAGGAGAGCACAGATTGATGTTAATTGAAATAATAATATAATTATCTACAACTATGGGCTTCCCTGGTGGCTCAGACCATAAAGAATCTGCCTGCAAGGAGACCCAGGTTTGATCTCTGAGTTGGGAAGATCCCCTGGAGGAGGGCATGGCAATCTACTTCAGTATTCTTGCCTGGAGAATTCCAAGGACAGAAGAGCCTGGTGGGCTACAGTCCATGGGGTTGCAAAGAGTCGGACACAACTGAGCGACTCACACTTTCACTTTCACACTTTTATTTACAACTATTATCAATAATAATAGAATTATTATTATAGCAACTACTTACTGGGTTAGTTTTATTTTTTAATTAAAAAAATGGTATTGCAGCATAGTTGATTTAGAATGTTGTGATAGTTTCAAGTGCACAGCAGAGGAACTCAGGCATACATATATGTGTATCCATTCTCCTCCAACTCCCATCCGGTTCAGGCTGCCATGTAACATTGAGCAGAGTTTGCTGTGCTATATAGCAGGACCTTGTCGGTTACCCATTTTAAAATGTAGCAGTGTGTACATCTCTATCCCACACTCTCTAACATCCCTTCTCCCCATCCTTCTACCCTAGAAACCTTAAGTACATTTTCTAAGTCTGTGAATCTGTTTGTGTCTTGTAAATTCATTTTTTATTTTGTAATGAATTTTTTTGCAGATTAATTTTTTGGTAAGTTCATTTGTATAATTTTAAAAATTAGACTCCACATGTAAGTGATAGCATATGTTGTTTGTATGTCTCTGACCAACTTCACTTAATGTGATAATCTCTAGGTCCATCCATGTTGCTGCAGATGACATTATTTCTTTTCTTTTTTATGGCCGAGTAATATTCCATTGTATATATGTGCCACATCTTTATCCATTCATCTGTTGATGGACATTTAGGTTATGTCCATGTCTTGGATATTGTAAATAGTGCTGTAATGAACATGGGGGTACATGTATCTTTTCTAATTATGGTTTGCTCTGGGTATATGCCCTGGAGTGGGATTGCTGGTAAATATAGTATCTCTTTAATTCTTGTAAGAATGCCATGGAGGTCTGCTGTGGTCACCATTTTACAGATGAGAAAAATGAGGTCTCAGAGTTAGGTTTGGAGGCAGTAGGCCTGGGTTCGGATCTGGGCTCTTCACTCCAGCCTGGTGCCCTTGGTGAGTAGCTTCACTTCTGAGGACCTGTGTCATTGGGAGTGTCATGAAGACACTGCCTGGTAAGCCACACAGAGGTTGGTTACTGTCATAAGTATTGAGCAGATACTCAATATCTCCTCCCGGTTTCTCCTTGGCAGCCCAGCCCAGTGCAGCCTAGGTAGCAAGGGCTCTGCCAGGATGGTCCTGGGGCAGGGTATGGGCGGGGGTAGTGGGGAGGTCACTCCAGAGGCTACACTGGGTCTGGGCATCCCTGCCTTGGACCCCACCGAGAGGCAGGAATGTGGTCTGGAGCTGGCGGAGGGTCACCCAGAGGGCTGGCCGCTTGTTTCTGGCAGCTCATAAATGCCCAGGAGGAATGGGCTGGGGTGGGGTGGGGAGAGTTTCCATTGTGTCAGCAGCAGCTCCGCCTGAGGGGGAGCGCCCACTATGACTCCCCAGAAGCTTGTAAACCTGTCATGAAGGGCAGCCTCCCTGGGAGCAGAGGGCGAGACTGGGGCTCCACCCAGGACCACTGGTCACTGGGGGAGCAGTTGTTCAGCTCACAGGCCTCCTGGCATCTTCACACCTTTTGCTGTGGCTGCTCCCCTGACTGGACCTGGCCAACACTTCCTCCACACAGCCTTTCACCACTATGCCTGCCATCTTGGGCTCATGGGGAAAATGATCTCTAGTGTCGGCCACTGAGTAGGGTAAAGGACCCCAAACATGACATTGGGAGATCGGGGTTCAAGTCCCAGCTCTGCCACTTTATTGCTGTGTGACCTCAAGCAAGTTGATTAACCAGTCTGATTGGCAGCTTATCCATGGAATAGGGGTTTTAAGGGGTCATACTGTATGTCAAAGTGCACTGGGGAGAAGCCCTGCCCCTCAGCTGCCCCTCTGGCCCTTGGCGTCAAAGCTGTGAAAGTGAAAGTGTGAGTTGCTCAGCCGCGTCTGACTCTTTGGGACCCCTTGGGCTGTAGCCCGCTGGGTTCCTATGTCCATGGTATCCTCCAGGCAAGAATACTGGAATGGGTTGCCATTTCCTTCTCCAGGGGATCCCTTTGTTCCTGCTTGTATCATAGTGCTGTTCCTTTTTATTGCAGAGTTGTATTGATTGTGTGGGCGTACCATGTTTGATTTATCCATTCACCAGTTGGAGGGCATTTAAGCTATTACCAGTATGGGGTTATTATGAATAAAGCTGCGGTACATTTGTGTACAGGTCATTGTGCAGATGTTTCATTTCTCTTGGGTAAGTGCCTGCAAGTGTGATTGCTGGATTCTATGATTGGCGTTTAACTTATAAGGAACTGCCAAGCCATCTTCCACATTGGCTGCTTCATTTTGCACCCTAGCAGTGATGGATGAGGGCCATGTATGGAAACAGTTTACATCTCTGTGTTCTGGCGGCATACACACGTGTACTGTGGAAGAGGCAAGATAATAGAAAGCCAGGTATCCCCCTGTGTGCCGCATGAGATCATTTGAAGGTTTGACCCAGGTGAATATTTTTTCAGGTTTCATCACTTGTGACCATATTTTAAAATGCATTTTTCAAAAATTTATCCAAACCCTTGCTTTCTTGGCTGTAAATGCCGAGTAGTAAGACCTGGGCCCTGCAGTCAGATTGCCTGAGTTTGGCTCCAAGAGCCCCATCCTCCTGGCTGTATGACCTTGGGCAAACCGCTCAATCCCTCAGAGGCTGATTCCTCATCAGGAAAATGGGCTTGTACTGTCTCTCCTACCTCATCAGTTTGCTGTGAGGGTGAAACCACTTAAGTATGTGTGAAACTCTCAGTTCAGAGCCTGACACGTGTTAGTATTTGATGAATGACTGCTGTTATTAGATGGATGGGCCATGTGTAGTAGACGTGTGTACTGTCTCGTACATCCATGTGTACATGAGTATGTCTGTATGCTCACACTACATGTGTAAATGTGTGTGTAAGGACAGAGAAAAGTCTCTCTCTTTCCTGTGTCTCCTAGGGTCCGGGTTACCCTCATGTGCTCACAGATGTGTGTGTGCTTTTTTGAGGTCATACGTCTGGATGCACACTGTGCCCCCAGGGACCAGGGATTCCCCCAACCACGTTCTCCATCTGCTCAGCTGTCAGCCAGGGAGGCTGGCCCTGGGCTGCCCTGGCCCACTCACTGCCCTCCCTGTGGATGGAAGGCCCTGGGAATGGCCCTTTGAAGGGCCTGGGTCTCTGGTCTCTGGGTGTCCTCATTGTCTTTTCTCTGAACCAGTGTTTCCTGGATCTTTACCCAGGGCTCCAGGATCCCAACTGGGATATGTGGGGAGTGTCTTGAAGGAAGTTGAGGCCCTGCCGTTCGTCCATGATTCTGAGCGGAGACTGTAGCAGAGACCTCATAGAAGAGTTTCTCAGCAGCTGCTGGGCTCAGCATCTTTAAAAACTGCTCTATTGAAACATAATTGACACACACTAGACCACAGGGGGTTAAAGTATATGACTGGGTAGGTTTTGACACATGCACACACCCCTGGAACCATCGCCACAAGAGGGTGAACACACCTGTCACTGTCACCCCAAGTATTCCCTTGCATCCTTTGGTGTTTCCCCCTCCTCCCACCATCCGCATGCACCCACCAATCTGCTTGTTATCACTCTAGCTTAGTTTGTGTTTTGAAGACTTAGTACCAGTAGGGGAGGAAGGGTTTTGAAAGGAGCGGAGGCCCTGCCATTGCTCCATGGACTATATCCAAATTAAAAAAAAAAAACAAACTGGCTTCACTCAGTGTAATGATTTTGTAATTCATCCATGTTGAGGCTCCCATCAGTAGTTCATTCTTTTTTCACTGCTGAGTAGTATTCTGTTTATAGATGTACTACATTTGTTACCATTCACCCAGCAGGTAGTTCTTTTTCTATGTTTTCATTTCTGCCTATGTATACAACCCTGAACAGTGTGTGATGTCACTTTTCACCAGCAGTTTTTTTGAAAGCAAGAGTCAAGCTGTGTCTGAGGCTGGACTGAGCCCATGGGGCACCTCTTCTAGGTGGGACACCTATATCCAGTGCCACCCTCTTCTCTCACCTCAGCTGTCCCTTTCCGTGGAATGACCTACCCTACTCTATGCTCTTCAAGGATCATTCAGCTTTTCTGGGGGCCTGAAATTTTCAGACCAGCAGGGTCTCCTCTGAGCAATTCCAGCTTTCACCACTTGGTGGCTTTCTAAGCCCTTGAGCACCATTCTGGATTCCTTAGAGCAAGGTGAGCCCCGCCTTGTACGGTGCCCACCTCATGGGCCTGGCATGCAGGAAGCTACACCAGAGAAGCCAGGAGGCTGATGCTCAGGGTATCTGGCTGGCTCTGGACGGTGGATCCTGGTGTTTGGGGCCCTCTGGGAAGGAGGAAGCAAAGATGCAAAGTGATGCAAACCAGTGCAAACACTGTACCAAAGTCTGGCCCTTTCCGCCTCCTGGGACTCTTTCCTCCTCTCCTCCCTCATTCCATCCCCTTCCTGGAAACCCTTCCTCTCCCTTTAGGGAGGGGAAGGCCTCTCGGATAACCAAACTTTCTGTATTATTAAATTCCTGCCTTGGAGGGACCAATTTTGAAACATCCCGGAAGGCCTCGGTCACATTATGTCACCCCCATCTTCCCCATCCCCTGTGCCTCTTCTCAAGATGACAGGATGGGCAGGAGCTGTCCTTCCTGATGGATGAGATACAGATTTTGGGGAAGAAATAACCCTCCCGCCTGAGCCCCCACCTGCCAGGACTTGTGCATTAGTGCTGCCAGGGCTGCTGACACATGTCTCAGAGCCACAGAGTGGAGGCCACTTATTGTGCCAGAGGAGCTTCCCCAATGGCTCAGCAGGTAAAGAAGCCACGTGCGATGCCAGAGACACAGGAGACATGGGTTCAGTCCCTGGATCGGGAAGATCCCCTGGAGGAGGAAATGGCAACCCGCTCCAGTATTCTTGCCTGGAGAATCCCATGGACAGAGGAGCCTGATGGGCTACAGTCCATGGGGTCGCAAAGAGTCAGACACGACCTAACACATGGCATTGTGCCAGAGAGGGAAAGTTACTTCCCCAGGGTCACATGGCCAGTTATTGATGGACACGAGCTGCCTGGCACCACATCCCATGTTCTTTCCTCTCTTTGCCCTGTCTCCTGGGTGCCAACTTCACATGTTTGTATGGTACCTTCTGAACCCAGATCTGTTAATGGAAGGAATTACAGACCAGGGGTGCTTGAGGCAGCTCCAAGTTCCTTGGAAGCCTGGGCGAAGAGGCCTGCCTCTGTTCACGGTGTTGTGATTGTGGGCGGTGTAAAGCAGGAAGGCAGCCTGCGTGCAGGGAGGTGGCCCTGAAAGGGGGAAGAGATGGGCATGGTCCTGCAGAGGCTGCCCCACCCACCCACCTTCCTGGTCTCCAGTGGCAGCCCCTTGGTCACGTGTTGACTGCAGCCCAGCCTTGTCAGTTCAGCTCCAGTGCCTTCTCCTCCTCCTCCCCTCCTCCAAGAAGCCTTCCTGGGAAGTGACTTATCTGTACGTACTTTTGGTGCTTCTCTCTATCTGCCATTTGTGTTTCAATTTCTGTCCATGTCTTATCTCCCTCCTTGGACTGTTGGCATCTTGAGGACAGAGTCCATGTATGTTTCATGCCTTATCTTCAGTGCCTAGGACAGGGCTTGGCATTCAGCAGATACATAATGAATATTTGTTGAATAGAATAAATGACATTGGTAGTGAATGACAGTGAATGGTGGTAGATGTTGGTTGCAAATGATTGCTTACCACATGGTGGAGGTTGGAAAATAAATGGTCGTAAATAGTAATGAGGAGCAGTAGATGTTAACTTGTGGTTGTGGGTGACACATGAGGGTAGATCATGGTGCTGGGAGGTGATAGGTAAAGGGTGGGAGCGGTTGGTGGTGGTGGGAGGTAACGGGTGAAAGGTGGAAGTAGATGGTGGTAGGAGGTGATGGGTGAAGGGTGGAGGTAGCTGGTGGTGGTGGGAGGTGATGGGTAAAGGGTGGGAGTAGATGGTGGAAGGTGATGGGTAGAAGGTGGGGGTAGATGGTGGTGGTGAGAGGTGATGGGTGAAGGGTGGGAGTATATGATGGTGGGAGATGATGGTGGGAGGTGGGTGGAGGGTTGGAGTAAATGGTGGTGGTGAAAGGTGATGGATGAAGGGTGGGCATAGATGGTGGTAGATAAAAGTGGTAGGTGGTGGAGTGGGAAATGCAGTGGATGGTATCAGGAGAAGGATAGTGGCAAGAGGTGGCAGTGGTGGTGAGGGGCAGTGGTGGTGGAAGTCCTGGGCAGTGGTGATTTCTCTTATACCCCAGCCCTCTGCCCTTCCCTAAGGGACCTTGGTCCAGCTCTCGGACTGTCAGATTCTCTAACGCTATGGCTCGTTCCTTTGCAGACTCCACTGGGGGCCCCTTCCCTGTCACCTCTCACCGATGCCACCACAAGCAGAAGCACTGCCCGCCGGTGCTGCCCGGCGGGAGTCTCCCGGCCATGCCGCTGCTCTTCCACCCCCACACCAAGGGCTCCCAGATCCTCATGGACCTCAGCCACAAGGCTGTCAAGAGGCAGGCCAGCTTCTGCAACGCCATCACCTTCAGTAACCGCCCGGTCCTCATCTATGAGCAAGTCAGGCTGAAGGTGGGGCCTCTCTCCCTGCCTCTGTGGCTGCATTCTCTGGGGCCTCTGGACTTCCCCGCTTCTGCTTACGGCCATCACCCACCTTGATCTTCTCTTTCCTCTCTGCTGCCACTTCAGCTCTTCCTCATTCCTCCTCTTTCTCCTTACTCTTTTTCTCAGCCTTCCCTGTGTGATAGAGAAGGAAGTAGAAAGGGGAGTGGCCATGGGGAGGTGATGGGAAAAGGATGAGGGTAGTTGGTGGGGGAAGGTGGGGGTTCCTGGGAGAAGGAGAGGAGACCCAATTGTGGGTGAGCTGGGCAGTTACTCCCCATAGGAGTCTGCCTGGGGTGGTCTGCAGAGAAGGGTACAGTCCCTTCCCCTTGGGCTCGCTGATGGCCGGGGCGGGGAGGCTGGGCTGGGGGTCTGTCTGAGGCCATGCCCCTGCCACCCAGATCACAAAGAAGCAGTGCTGCTGGAGCGGGGCACTGCGGCTGGGCTTCACGAGCAAGGACCCGTCCCGCATCCATCCCGACTCGCTGCCCAAGTACGCCTGCCCCGACCTGGTGTCCCAGAGCGGCTTCTGGGCCAAGGCGCTGCCTGAGGAGTTTGCCAACGAGGGCAACATCATAGCCTTCTGGGTGGACAAGAAGGGCCGTGTCTTCTACCGCATCAACGACTCGGCCGCCATGCTCTTCTTCAACGGGGTCCGCACGGCCGACCCGCTCTGGGCCCTGGTGGACGTCTACGGCCTCACTCGAGGCGTCCAGCTGCTGGGTGAGTGCCCTCTCCCTCTGGCCCCTCAGATGCAGGGCACACCTCCAGGGGCTGTGGTCTGACTGGTTCCGTCAGGCATGGGGCCGCCCCCCACACTGGGAGCGAGTGGGAGCCTTGGTGTGAACTGCAGAGCATCCCTGCCTTCTGGCCTGCAGCTGTGGCCATTGGAGCTTGGTGAGGTGTCTGCCCTCTGTGGCCCCCCAGGTTGTGCCTTTGACCTGTGTATGAGCTTCATAATCATCTATGGCAGCCTTGAAGACCACCCCTCCCATCCAGGAAGTAATTAATGTTAATCATCGTAACTACTACAGTTCTCGGAGTACTTACTGTGTGCCAGGCACTTTGTTAGCGCCATTCTGGTAACAACCCTGGGAGGCCGACTCCATCGCTGGGACCATGGAGGTGAGTCTCATCTCAGGGAGGTGTCTTCATCCCTCGGAAGTGCTGCAGGTGAGCTGTAGAACCAGCACTCTGTCCCGAGTGAGCCCCGGGCCCTGGGCTCTGCAGCCTTCCAGGAGGTCCAACCCCACCTTAGTGCTTTTTGCATGGATGGAGGTGGAAGGGGTAGTGGGGGAGAGCAGAAGGCACTTGAAGGGCCGAGACTCTGCTTGCTGCTCCTGGGCCCCCAGTGTGACTAAGGCTTCAGGGCAGTGAGAGGGCAGGCATCCTGTGGGTAGCCAGGAGGAAGAGCATTGGAAGCTATCCTGGGGTTGCTAAAGTACCAGGCTTCCTGGCAAGGGCACATGCAGACCCCTAAATGCCAGGGCTGGAAGGGGCCTCTGAGTCTCAGACTTACTTGAGTCTCGCAGCAAGTTGGTGGCTGAGGACTGAGAATCCAGGTCACTGGACTTCCACTGGACTTGAGTGTGTTCCACAAAGCATGTGTGCATGTGCCTGTGTGCACATAGACTGGGTACAGGCCAACCCAGTGGCAAACTGGCTGTGTCTCCAGGAGGAGCGTGGATGAACCTCAGCTTTCCCATCTGTACAATGGGTCAGTAGGAAGATGAAACCCAATTAAAGAGGTTGTGAGTAATATGCCCAGCATAGTCCTGGGCACCAAGTAAATGCTCAGCCAACTCTTGCTCTTGTCACCTCACCTCCCTTCCCCCTTTACTGCAGAGAAAGCTGCCATGGAGGTGGTGGGAAAATGTTTTTCTTTTTGTCCGTTCTGACTTCAGAGCCTAGAAACTGTGAAGCTCTTCTTTTCTAGTCAGTTTTATTTGAGTAAAAAAGATAGTGGGGGAAAAAAAAAGATGATGAAAGTAAAACCAAATGAGTAAACCCTTCTGTGAGAGGGAGTGATCCATGCCTTACCCCCCGGGTTCCTCTCCAGAGTGGACTCTTGGGCCTGGTGTGTGGAGCATGCTGAGGATATTTGCAGAGTGAGGAGGGGAAAGTGGGGGATGGAAGGTGACTTGTTAGAGGAAGGAAAGGGTTGAGGGGTGGCTGAGGGAGACCCAGCCCTGCTCACAGACAGCCCAGGCTCACTGGGAGACAAAGCAAACACAGCTCCAGACACGATCCAGGCAGAGCCCAAGCTAGGACAGTAAATCGCTGGATGCTGTGGTTACAGGATCTCGTCCATCTGCCGAGACGGCTCCTTTCAGTTATCTTATTTACCCTTTCAGCCCCTGGCTCTGGAGGGAGTGGGTATTATCCCCATTTGGCAGGGAGAAAATTGAGGGCTATTGAAGGCCTGGCTTGCCTGTGTAGGGATGTGGCAGAGTGGAGACTTGAACTGGGTATTCTGGTGCCCAAAGCGGTACATTTCGATTTACCCACTGGGGGGTTTCAGCAGGAAGTCAGTGGAGGATGAAATTAGTGAGGACGGATGGAGTCCAGGAAGGCTTCTTGGTGGAGGAGGCTTAGGCTGGGCCTACAACTTTGCAAGGGTGAGGACAAAACGGACATACCAGGTGAGATGAGGCTTCCTAATCTGCAGGGCTGAGGGAGAGGCCTGAAGAGTGATTTTGAAGGGCCACACCTAGGGCAGAGCCCAGGCACTGACCTGGCCTCTTTGACTATAAATAGGTTTTCACGCAGTAATTTCAGTTGCATTTGAATTTCCCGTCAGGCTCCTCTCTACACCCTGTAAGGCCAAAGCCCTAGCTGATTCCCGTCACAGCTGTAAATCACCATAATCCCTGGGCATTTTTAAACACTGATTATGGCCCCTAAAATGAATTAGCAGATTAAAATATGTCCTCATTTTGTTCTTCCTAAATTGATTTTTTTGTAAAAAAAAAAAAAAAGTGAGAGAGACCCGCCCAGGTTATCTTCGGAGGTGGGCCTGCTACTGTGTGCCTGCATCCCACAGCCCTGCCCCCGGGACATGCCCACTGCCCCGTGTGGTCTCAGGGTCTACTTCCCTCCCTCCCCTCTTCCCTCTGCTCCCATCTGCCCATCTTCCCCTCCCTCCTCTCTGCCACGTCACTGCACGTCACTTTCTGGGCCTCTCTCCTCCCTCCACCTAGATCCCCCTGGCTCCTCTGCTTCCCCTTGTCTCCCTCCTGCGCTGAGTTTCTCCTCTGAAGAAGTCACTCTCTGTCTTGGTGGCTCTGAGAATGGGCCTATCTTTCCTGTGTCTCATCTTTAGAGATTACCTGCCAGGCCTGTCCCCCTGCCCCCACCTGTCTGGAACCTGAGGCAAAGCCCTCCGAATCCCGCCTGTCCAGCGTCTGCTCCTCAGACTAGAGACATCCTGGGGTCCCTGGCACATAGTAGGCCCACAGGTCAGGCCATGGGCAGATTGGCCGTCTTCCCCAAAAGGGTGGAGGCAAGGGCTGGTGTCTTTCCCTGGTTGACACCTCCAATTGGGGGCCCCATCCCCGCCCCGCCACAGCCCTAAACATCACCTGGGCTCCCCCCTGCCCAGGCCATGGCCCCAGCAGACCTGCTTCAGGCCTTCCAGGCTCCCTGTTATGCTGGAGTTCATAGCAGATCACCCTCTTCCCTCCGGGTGCCCTGGCCCAAGCCCTGGCTGGTATCTCCAAGAATAACAGCTTCCTACCTCCAGGAAGAAGGACCTGCCAGCAACTAAATAAACACAAGTTTTATGGGGTGATTAATACTTGGAGAGATAAGTTCCTATCCCAGTTTTCAAGGTCTCCCTGCGCCTCTCAGAAATGTTGATTCAGGAAGAGCAGCTGTGGGTCCTGGCCAAAAGCTGGTGAGCCAGGATTCCACTTATAGGGTGCTCCTGCATACCCCTCTGTGCCCACTGCAGCTTAGGTGCTCTGCAGTAGTCAGAACTGGAAACCCAGCCTCTCATCTAAAAGAGTTTTTACACTGGTGGGCATACCATATGACTGCTCTGAAGTGACCTAAATCCAATACTGCATAAAAGTGTGGCTGAAGAATAAAACTATGGGGGTACAGCTGGGGAGCAATCCAGCAAGACTTCCTGTAGGAGGTGAGTTTTAAGTCAGGAACCAGAGGAGGTGGGAAAAATGGACCTGTTGAGGAAGAACAGTGTAGGCCAGACAGGAGGGGTGGGCATGGGCACAGAAATGGGGAACTGGCAGTCAGTTGAGGAGCAGATCCTTCAGGGAAGGGGGTTAAGTGGGAAGGTTGTGGATGACTTGTGGACTTGAGGAGAGTGGGTGTGCACAGGTGTGGGTATGTGTGTGTATCACAGGGGAGACTCAGCAAGAGAGTTGAGTTTCTAGCAGTTCTTGCTGTCAAGTTTTTCAGTAAGTGGAAATGTGGCCCAGAGATGGGAAGGGGCCTACCCCAATTCTCCCAACTAGTCAGAAGCCAGGCTGGGCCCAGAATTCAGACTTTCCAGCTGATCTGGGCCCAAGGTCAGTGTGAGAAGACTTATTGCCCACTCACGATGTGTGTGGCTGAGCCCAGGAGGCTGTTAAGAGGCCATGGGCATGGGGAGACTCCCAAGGACTCATGATGTCATCTCAGGTCTTGGAAAAAGACCCCACCTGCCTACTGAGGAGAAGGATGTTTGAAGACTCTCAGGGTCGCTTTCTGGGGGCCAGGCTGCTGCTGTGCTAGTTTCTGGGGCAGTGGACCAGCCTGGCTGCCCAGCAGTGAGAGGCCTGGACTGCTCTATAGATAAGGTCAGGGGTCAGGTCCTTATCCTGGCTGTGCCCAGCTTGTGGTACAGAGCGTGAGGCATCCTGGCCGGTTGAGGACCACACTGCCATCTGGGGCTTCCGCTTCCCAGGCTAAACTAATATTTACCTTAAGCTGTGGCTGCCAGGGGCTGAGAGGCAAATATTAGCTTAAGGGGCCCAAGCCAAGCCCTCAGGACAAAGAGATGAGGATGCTGATCGTGGTGTCTTTCCCTTTGATGGTTTTCATTTCTTCTTAGTTATTTAAAAAAAAAGTCTTGCTGTTCCTTCTGCTTCGGACTCTTCCAGTGCTTCTTTTTTACTCACCTCAAATTCTGCTGATTATATCAAGGCCCCGTACCAAACCCTCCCCTCTGCTAGGAAGCTTCCCCTGACCTACTCTGTTCTTCATGACTCTTCCTCTTCTGAAGCGAGTGGAGGTCTACGCCATAACAGGAGTTCTGTATCACGTATTTGTCCTGCTCTTTAAGAATACAGTAGAGATCTTCTTTGATTGCATTCTAAAGAAAGTTATTATTGTGCCTATTTTGCAGGTAAGGAAACTGAGGCTCGGAGAGGTCTGGCAGCTTGTCCATGGTCACACTGCTTAGTAGAGTTGGGACTTGAGCTCAGAAGTGCGGGCTACATTACTCCCCAGCCTCTGTAAACAGGAATTTCTCTGGTCTCCCTGTGATGTCTAGATACCTACCAAGGGTGGGGATTTTGGCCCCCTATGTCTTCCAGAATAGAGCGGGGGATCAGCCATGTTGGACACAGATGGGCCACCAAGGGCCCTGGCAGAGACCAAGAGGGGTGGTGGGTACCCAGTGTTCTGTTTAGTGGTGAAGGTGGGTCTGCCTGCCTTGTAGTTCCTCGAAGTCTTTTGAAGGCTTTGTTTGATCCCGTCCTTCACAGAGTGCTGTAGTTTTCTACCAGAATGAACCTACATAAGGTGCAAGCATATATAATTGCCAATAGCAGGCTGTTTCTAATGTTCAGAAATGGCAGTTTTGTGTGTTTCCATCTAGTATCTCTTTGGCCCAAGATACAGTTCTGGGGAACTTGGAGAGGCCTGGTGGCCCCGGGTGGGGTGTATGGAGGGGAGGACCTGGGGTCTTGGGGACACTGAGGACAAAGCCCTCATTTGAGAAACAGGAGGCCTGAATTAAGACTCCACTTGGCCGCTCACTGACTTTGGGCGTCTCTCAGCATCTCTGTGCCTCGCCCGCCTTTTCTGTTATTTGGACATAATTGTACATGTGCCATTTACCTCACAGGTAGTTTGTGAGGCTTCCGGACACGTAAAAGTGTTTACATAAATGGGAAAGACTGTTGTTTTTAGGTTAAAAAGGAATATCTAATTTAAAAACACCACCAAAGTAGACAGTCCCCCGCTTGTCCTCTCACTGAAAGAGGGGCAAGTGCCTGTGTCTGGATAAAAGTCAAACCATGCAATCGAAATTATTTCTTGGGATAAGGCCTATGGTTCTCCACCTGGGTTCCTTGGAGCACTGGGGTTCCACAGAGGCATCTCGGAGGTGGCTGAGTGGCCAGGCTCTGTGGTCACCTCTTAGACATCAACCAGAGTTTTCAGTTCCTTTGGACGAACGATTCTATTGCTTGGGGGCGGGGGGGGGAAGTTTGAGACCCACCAGACCAGATGATTCTGGGGAATCTATCCATCTAAGATCCCGTGGCTTGAAGATTCTATAAATCTAAGAATCTATGACTCTGAGGCCTTCTGAAACATTCTGCCCTTTGCTCCATGAACCTCAGAAGTGTGTTTGTTTCTCCCAGCTTTCCCGTGGTTGGGTTTATATGGAGAGGGTGGAGGTGGTGTGGGTGTCAGGGCACTTCCCAAAAGGGTGGAGGAACCCTTTGTCCATCCCAGCCGTGCACCCACCCTCCCGGCTCCTTCCCCTGCCCCATGCCAGCTGCGAACCAGCAGGAGGATGTTTATGGACACAGTAAATGGGTTGGTGCGCCTTCCAAACAGGGGCCGGCAGAGGTCCGCCAGCCGGCTGGGCGGCTGCAGGCTGACCCGTGGTTAAAGATTATCCAGTGCTGCGGATGTGAGAATCTAAACAAACAAGACTTGGACTGATGGCTGGCTCTGCTTCAAAAGAGCCTCTGCTGCAGCAGGCCCTGGTTAACCCACACTGACTGGCAGCGTGTAGATCTCTGGGCAGGAGCTGCCCAAGTGCCCTCTGCCTGGCACCTCCCACTCCTTTCCCTTCCTTTCTCCTCGCTGGTTTTGCTCAGACTTTTCTCCCCAGGCATTTGCTAATGCAGTTTTCCCAGCCGAGTGCCTCTTGCTTCTGTCAGTCCAAATGCTCTTGTCCTTCAGGGCCTGGGTCAAATCTTGTTTCTTCTGAGATGCCATCTCTGACTCACCCTGAAACAGAAGTTCTTAGCCTCAGTTGGACAGCATTATCCTAACAGGGAGATTTATTCTAAAGAAGAGAAGGCTCCGAGGGGGCCCCAGGGAGTGGGTACAGGACACTTGCATCTATGCAAGTGTTTTTTTCTAACAGTCACAGGTGTTCAAAGGTAGGGAATAGATGGCCTTGAGAAGTGGTGAGCTTCTTGTCCCCAGGGGCATTCTAGCCAAGGCTAGGAGAGAACTTCGCAGAGATAAACAGATTTCCTTATTCTCCTCTAAGGTCTTGTCTAACCTGAGATACTGAGGATTTTCATGACTCCAAGCTCCAAGTCTCCCAAGGGCTCCTGGCTCCACAGGGCCTGGGTCCTGGCTGTCTCTCCTTAACCCCTGTCCAGGGCTGGGCACACAGGGCTCAATGGGTGGGTATGCCGGGTGCTTTCCCGAAGAGGGGAAGCCCAGGCCTCCTCGCCCTTTGCAGGGCCTGGCTCTTTCTGCCCTGGCCCAGGGGATCTGCCAAGCCAGCGCCAGGTGCCAGACGAGGCAGGAGCTGAAGATGGACGAGTTCTTTCTTGACAAAGGGGCCACGAGAGGGGAGCCAGCTTTGCAGCTTCTCCTGTGGCCCTGTGCCACCTCTCCCCCATCATAAACAACTCTCAAGTAGGAGTCGCATGTCCCAGGCCCGGATTAAATAACTCGTTGCTTCAAACATGGGGTCATCCCACTGATGGAGGTTGCAGGCCGGCCGTTGTTGCCCTAGGGTGCAGTCCTGCGCTGAGGTGGGGCCGTGGTGTTCTCCCCCGGCTTTGGGCACCTGGCCCCTTCCCTGACCCCTGACTTGATGTGGACTCATTCCACCAGGACCTTTGTATCCCCTCTGCAGAGGGTGCCCTGACCCGCTCCTCTGTCTCGGGTTTCATCTATTTCAGGGCCTCGCGCAGATGGGCACACTGATGGGATGGTTATTTTGGAGCTTGCTGGCGGCTTGCAGCTGCTCCTGACCCCAGGGGTGGAGGGGATGGGAGAGGAGACATACTTGGGTTGGGCAGTGGCCCCAGGGGTTCTGTTTTTAGCTGGTTCCCAGCACCTCTTGTACCTCCTCTTCCAACTCCTGTGATATTTCAAGCAAGGTCAAAGGGGTCACTTTCCTGCCCCTTCTCCTCTTTCTTTTCCCACTGTTTCTCCTTCTTTCTCTTCTTTTGTCTCTAATCTCCACTTGAAGCTTCTCCTTCCTGGCCTTTAGTCAGTGAGGTCGTTCAGCGATTCTGTCCTGGGTGCTTATCATGACTGATGCAAAGTCCTAGGTTCAAACAGTTAGCTGCCTGGGTGCAGGTGGACCTGACTTTGACAAACTCAACCTGAGCAAATGCTAATAACGGAAGTTATCAAGTATCTAGGTGCCAGGGGCTTTGCACTCTACCTCTGATCCCTTCAACAATATCGCAAAGCAGGTATTATTATTATCTCTAGGTGAGTGATCTGGGACTGGAGGAAAGTGGCTCACCCACAGGCCACCAGCCAAGTGCTGGGTCAACATTTAAACCCAGGCCTGTATCACTCCAGAGCCCATGCATATTCTTCTGAGCCATGTAGCATGAAGACAGTAACAGTGGCTCATGGTAACCTAGTGATTGTCTTGTGCCAGGTACCCTAGATGCTTTATTCCACTGCATCTTCTTCACAACATCCCTTCCGAAAGGAGTATTAGAATTCAGATTTCATACCAATAAGGAAATGCTGATTTCACCGCTATAGAAGAGAGGCCCAGAGGGCTTAAGCTATTTATCCAAGGTCGTACAGCCAGGAAGTGACAGAGCTCGGATGGGAACCCAAACTGATGACTTCAGAGTCTTGCACTGAACTGTGTTCCTATCTTGCCTACCAATATATGGATTTTGGTTACAAAAAAATCCTAAAACACTCTCAGGTTGCATTATAAGAAGTATAGAGTACTTATTAGGAGAGGTGTGATGGCCACACTGTGCCTCAAGCTGGTGAGAGTGGATCTGAGTGTATCTGACAGTGTACTGAGTCTGGCGCTGTTCGTTGTCTAAGAGGTGGGAAGGTGTGTGTGGAGTCTGAGTATTCCCTGAGGAGAGCTGTCTTCAGTTGTGGGGCTGAGAGGCAGCCCCAGAGATAATAGGTATAAATACAGGAAGGTTATAACCAAATGCACCCTGGAAAGTAAGCTGTATAAAGAGCAACACATGAGCTGACAGTGTTGGGTGTGTTTATATGTACATGTTTGTGGGTAGCGATCATTTTATTTAGGTTGATACACAGTCTACTCATTTTTAGTATCTAGCAGTTTTGTACAAAAATAGTAATTAATTTGTAAATACTACCAGAATATTTTCTAGCTGGTATGTAATTTTTTAAATTTTTTATTTATTTATTTTTTTGGTTTGTAATTTTTTAAGAGCGTTGTGTTTATTGTGGTGGTGGTAGTGGGTCTTGTGTTCATTTTTGTTTTAAGTGTAGGTCTGTAAATAACAATTGCAGGATTTAAAGCTTTAGCATGACACTTTGTGTACACGAGAGGAGGGATTTGAAGGAAGATGCCTTGCAGAGTGAGGTGGGTGGCAATTGTTAGGTTAAAGGAATTTATTTTCCTATGGGGTATGTGATAATGTCAAAAGGAAGCATTTCTCCCAAACTTGGGAGTAGGCAAACTACTAATCGGTGTAGCTTTATGTAGTATGCTAGTCTAAAAAAGACAATAGGTAATACAATGTAAAAAAAATTCTTTTATGATGGATTTTGTAAATAGGTTTGTTGCAAGGTAACCTGTTTTCTTGCTGTGATCTTACCACTTCAAATGAAGGTAATTTGAATAAATTTTGTGTGGTAAAGAATCAGTGAAATAATTTTTCCTAAGAGTTCAACAAACAAACAAAGCAACCAGGGAGGTAGATTTCAGTTTAAGAGAAGGAAGCATTTTCTTAAAGACAGAGTAGCTCAGCAATGGCCTGAGTTTCCTGAGAGGGAGTGGGCATATTCAAGCAGAAGAGGACTCCTGTGGGGGCAGAGAGCAGGAGAGCATACATCCAGCTCCATTCAGGAGTCTGTTTAAGGGTCTGCCCAGCTCCATGGGCCCTGGCCTGATTGTCTTGAATGTGTAGGGTGGCATGGGAGAGAGCAGCGTGGGGTGTGTATATGTGTGGTCCCCATGACAGCCTTGTTCATGTAAACCCTGGCTGGGCATCTCTGAGCCACTTCTTTCCTCCTTACCCTGCTTCTCCATCCCTTCTCCTCTCTGTCCCCAACCCTCTGGAGTCCCCAAGGGCCAGTGCCTGGAATCCTTGAGGGGTTAGGGGAGCAGGGCTGTTCCCTGGGGTCCAGGCCGGCCCACAGCCCCCTCAGCCCCCTGCTATTGTCTCCCATGTCTTGCCCTCCTCGCCTCTGCCTCTCCGCAGCCCCCTAGCCTCACTGCACCATTGCTGTCACAGAGTCAATTCCCTGGAATAATCACATTTTCCGGTTGGCTCCCTCCTCCTTGCCAAACACGATGCTGGGAAATCCTGACCAGCCAGGCCTCAAGAGGCTTCTCCAGAGAAGCAGGAGACTGGTGGGGAGGGCCCAGCACCCTCTCCTTGCGGGGGTCCAAACAACACTGTTCCTGGATGGGGCAGAGGAGCTGGGGGAGAGCAAAGATAGGGAGGCATCAGAGAGCATCTCTAGATTCAGCTGGAGCTGAATTCTGTCTTCGCTACCCCTACCAGTCCGTTCCTCCAAGCTTTGTTCCCACGCTGAGCACCCCCGCCATGCTTACTCAATTCCTGGAGAGAAAGCACAGATTCTCCCTCGGGGAGGCTCAGAGAAAAGCCTCCTGAGAAGGGATTTGTCCCTGGTAAGGCCAGCAGTGGCCCCAGCCAAATTTGGGGCTTCCCACGAAAAGGATCCAGTAAACCTATATGGCTTGAAAGTGGAGGGTGTGGGATAAGGAATTGGGCAGGTCACGCTTTAACCCTGGATCTGCAGCTTGGTTGTCACAGAACATATCTGAGCTTTATCCGTACAGTGGGACCACCTCTGTGGGATGCTTTAAGGAGGAAATGCAGCAGTAATTCATTGCGCCTGATGACTTTTATTACAAATTATAGGACTCCATAAAGCAGACTTAGCCAGCCATTAAGAAATTATGGTCTCAGAAACATGGTTATTGGTGTAAAAGGGTATACAGGACATGGTAAATAGAAAAACTAGTTTTGCAAAGGAAATTTGTATAACAGAGTTCTTCACCTGGAGTCCATGGCCATGGATGCTCTGAAATTATCCACAGAATTTAGGAAGAATGTGCATTTTCCTGAGAAGATAGGTACAAGTTACATTTTCAAAGAGATTTGTTACCTGTAAAAGTTAATAGTTTAAAACTACTGGTGTTTATACAGTATGATTCAATTTTTTGTATTAAAAAGAGAACTAAAATATATTCAAAAAAGGCTAGAAATTCACACATCTAAATATTAATAGTATTTTCCTCTGTATTACGTGTATGAATAAAAAGAGAAAGGGTTTGATTTCCAGTTGTCGGTTTTGAAAGGAGAGCTTGGAAAAATTCACTTAGCTTCTCCATCTCAGTGTCCTTCGGTAGAAATAACATCAAAAGCTAATTTTTGAGATAAGATGAGACAATTTATGCAGAGAGGTATTCTAGAGGGGAGGGTTCCCCCTGGGCTCCCAGAGGCATAGAATATCAACATGCATTCAGCAAGTGTTTACTGCTGCCTTCTAAGTGCTGGGTGCTATCCTGGCTGCTAGGATAAAGAGCGAGGGCCCAGGAGTTAATTTTTTTAAATCCAACTTTTATAAGTGTATCATTTATAAGTAATCATGTTTTTAGTTTTGGTGTCTTTCCTGCCTGACGATCCTTTGCTTAAACAAATACGTAGTCTGAGGTCCTGCAGAATGTGTGATGTTCTTGTTCAGTGGCTAAGTCGTGTCAGACTCTTTTGAGATCACCTCCCCCCCCCCCCCCCCCATGGACTGTAGCCCGCCAGGTTCCTCTTGCATGGGGATTCTCCAGGCAATAATTCTGGAGTGGGTTGCCATTTCCTTCCCCAGGGTATCTTTCTGTTCCAGGGATCCGACCCAGGGATCCAACCTGTGTCTTGTGCATTGGCAGGCGGATTCTTTTGACCACTGAGCTACCAGGGAAGCCCCTGTAAAATGTCTGAGCATTTTCTTTGCCGTTAGAAACTAGATGCGTCTTACTAGTACCGGCTTTAAAGACTAGTGGGGGGAAACTCGCAGGCGCTGGGACCCAGGGCTGTGGCCCGCCTGACGGTCGCCCTGTCTCCCTACCCCCGCAGACAGCGAGCTGGTGCTCCCAGACTGCCTGCGCCCGCGCTCCTTCACCGCCCTCCGGCGGCCGTCTCTGAGGCGCGAGGCCGACGAAGCGCGCCTCTCCGTGAGCTTGTGTGACCTCAACGTGCCGGGCTCTGACGGCGACGAGGGCACGCCAGCTGCCGGCTGCCCCATCCCGCAGAACTCGCTCAACTCGCAGCACAGCCGCGCGCTGCCCCCGCAGCTCGACGGCGACCTGCGCTTCCACGCGCTGCGCGCCGGCGCGCACGTCCGCATCCTGGACGAGCAGACGGTGGCGCGCCTGGAGCACGGGCGCGACGAGCGCGCACTCGTCTTCACCAGCCGCCCTGTGCGTGTGGCTGAGACTATCTTCGTCAAGGTCACGCGCGCGAGCGGCGCGCGGCCTGGCGCGCTGTCCTTAGGTGTCACCACGTGCGACCCCGGCACGCTGAGGCCGGCCGACCTGCCCTTCAGCCCCGAGGCCCTGGTGGACCGCAAGGAGTTCTGGGCCGTGTGCCGCGTGCCCGGGCCCCTGCACAGCGGCGACATCCTCGGCCTTGTGGTCAACGCTGACGGCGAGCTGCACCTCAGCCACAACGGCGCCGCGGCGGGCATGCAGCTGTGTGTGGACGCCTCACAGCCGCTCTGGATGCTCTTCGGCCTGCACGGGTCCATCACACAGATCCGCATCCTTGGTGAGTGCCCCCGGCCGCGTGCCCGCCTTCCTCGAGGTGCATCCTGAAGCTGGCGCCTCCAAGGCCTAGCATCTTGTCTTCCCTGGAGGCAGGGTCTGTCTGGGTAGAGGGGAACAGCGCCCACCCTGCCCCTTATGGGTTCTAGTCAAAGAGTCACTGTTTTGTCTAGTCCATGGGACTCAATTTGTCTAGTCCATGGTTCTCAGGTCTCACCAGATAAACCCTGGGGAGGGGGAGGAAAGCAGGAACACTTGAGTTTCACGCTCAGAATCCCAGTCACCCACATTCCCACGTACATAAACAACCCTCATACACATTGCCCAGTGGTCATTTAAAAATGGGGAAAAAAAATTTGTTTCCACCAGCAGTGAACTTTTTGAGGTTCAGTTTCCATTTATCAAAAAATGGGAATGAAGGCCTCTACCTCTAAGGATATGGTTGTGTGTCTAAATAAGATAAAGAGGGTGGTATGTCAGCAGTCAGGTATCTCTGCAGAGCAGTGCCTGGATCGGGGGATTTTGGAGACTCCCTGGGCCTTGGAGGAAATGGGGTTGCAGATGTCTGGGCCTTCCTGGCTTTGAATGGGCAGAATCTGCATGGGCTGTGTGATGTGGGTTTGGACAAGCCGTATGGCAGAGCGCTCTGCAGGGTGCTGTGCTCAGCCCCTCAGTTGTGTCAGATTCTTAAATCCCACCTCCAGAAATTGTGATTCTGTAGATTTCAAATTAGGTCCTGGGCATCTGAAGTGTTTATTCCTTAGCAAATTTGGTTAGACAAGTTTGGAGACCCCTGAGCCTCACAGCTCCCAACCTAGACCTCACCCCAGGACACTTCATAGACATGATAATGTGTGTATGTGAGCATGAGTAACACTGTAAGATTGGCATACTGTGTCTAGGCACATGTGAGCAAATGTATGTGTATTTGTGTATGCAATGCTATTGGTACTTGTGAGAGTGTATGAGAGTTTTGTGAAATTGCGTAAAATCAGTGGAGACTTCCTCCTCTGGAAAAAGACCAAGTGAAGATGAAGTGTAAAATAAATTGAAAAAAGAATGAAAAGAAATGGGACTAGGGTGCTAAGAA
Source organism: Cervus canadensis (assembly GCF_019320065.1). Lineage (NCBI taxonomy): Eukaryota > Metazoa > Chordata > Mammalia > Artiodactyla > Cervidae > Cervus > Cervus canadensis. The sequence continues at coordinate 26,673,042 of NC_057393.1, read as the reverse complement.
ATTAGGATTGAGGGAAGATAAGTCAGGGAAGAGTGAAAAGAAATCAGGCGAAATAAAAAGACATCAGAAAGGAAAGAAATTGGCTTAAAAATTCAAGGTGGAATAAAAAGAAACCAGACAAGGGTGCAGAAAAAAAAATCAGGCTGAGGTACAAAGATATTTGGCTACAGTCACCAGGAGACACTGCTCCTCAGATAAAGGATATTACATAAGGGCAAGGTAGTCTCTTGCATCAGCACTATCTAATAATAGTTAAGTAGCTTTCCAGTGAAGCTTCTGTTGCTCAAAGAGGCTTACTAGACTAGAGCAAAGGAGAAGCTTAAAAAACAAACAAAACCCCCAGGACTTAAATATCCCGAGAGGGAAGTAGGCCAAGGTGGGCGTTGAAGATTAATCATTCAGAATTTAATATATGCTAAACAGAGTGCTCCTGAGCTGTTTGGAGAATTGGACATCTTGACTAGCAAAGTGGTGAAAGAGGATCCTGACTCTAAAGGAAAAACAAATCAGTAACAATGTATGGAAGGTTGATTATTTACTTCATAGAAGAATGCTTTGGTTTGTTGAAGGCCTAAGTGAACTAAGAATAAAAAGATATTTCCTTCACTCTAAAATTACAGCCAATTTCATGTTTCATGGTGAAACATTATCATTAAAGTCAAGAAAGTGATGGAGATGCTGTATAATATCATTCTGAAAATACTAACCAGTGCAATAAAGCAAGAAAAGCAAATAGGAGGTATAAATTTCTGAAAGAAGGAGATGATAGTTCACTTAAAATGTGTTAACACTACTAAGAGAAATCCTGTGGACAGCTAATAAATATTCTTAGAAACAGTGATTGTTAAATGAATTAGATTGAATAACTAAATTAGACTGAATAACTAGTAATAAAAAATATCTCATTGAGCACTTACTTGTGTGTAGGGCATTATGTTAGGGCCTGTGGGAAAGTCACAGGTGAGTCAGGCTTTCTGCTCTCAGGAAGCTCAGGGTTTAAATAGGGAAACATTACAAAGTTACATTCCTGGGCAAAGAACAAAATAATTTCCCAGGCTCTGTGATTGCTTATTTCCATGCATGGTGTGTATGACTGGTCAGTGCTAGATAGAGATATGTGGTGGTGGGGTGGGGGGAATCAAGGCTGGCTGGAGGAGGGGATTGAGGAGAGCCCCAAGAGACTCCCTGGACAGTTAGCTCTTTAGGGGAAAGGCTCAGTCAGTCTCTGAGCCTAGTGGCTGGGCTGTGTGGTCAGGCTGCACCACCCTTTTCTCTTCTGGGAACCTAATGGAGGATGGAAACTCGAGCTTTCTCCCAGTGGGCCTCTGAGTGTCTATGTCCCACCTTCCTCCTTCCCTCCCTTTCTGCAGGCTCCACCATCCTGGCAGAGCGGGGCATCCCATCGCTCCCCTGCTCCCCCGCCTCCACACCAACCTCCCCCAGCACCCTGGGCATCCGCCTCTCTGACCCCTCACTCGGCACCTGCAGCTCTGGCCCTCTGGGGAGCTCTGCTGGAGGTAAGTAGGCTGGCCCCTTTGATTCCATGTGGCAGCCCTTCCACTCTGAGGGACCTGCCCTCCAGCCTGGCTGAGGCAGGTCTGCAGACCGGGCCCCGGAGGAGCTGGAGATGGGCGCAGTGAACCCAGATTGAGTGGTGATTCCTGGGCTGTGTCCCGTCCTGTCTCTCAGCTGGGTGGCTTTCTCCAGAGGACTTCTTGAGCACAAAGACCACCAGAGGGTAGCTCAGCAGGGGCCTCCCCCAGGGCGCTTTGGGCCGCATCCTTCCTCCATCCTTCCTGCCTCTTCTCGTTGCTTCACGGACTGCCCGGCCCCGGGTCTGGGCATGGAGGAGCCGGAAGTGAAGCTGTCCAGAGTGCATCCTCTTTCCTCTTGTGCCCAGGAGGTGGGTGGTTGGGTAGACAGGCTGATCCCGATCCATGGAGGAAGAGAGGCCGGGGCTTTCTTCATGAACCTGGGACTGACCACATTCATGTCTCCCCCTCACTGCTGTCCCTGTGTCCCCAGGGACAGCCCCCAACTCACCAGTGAGTCTGCCCGAATCACCAGTGACCCCAGGCGGGGGCCCGTGGAGCGATGAATGCACCATTTGCTATGAGCACGCGGTGGACACGGTCATCTACACGTGTGGCCATATGTGCCTCTGCTATGCCTGTGGCCTGCGCCTCAAGAAGGCTCTGCACGCCTGCTGCCCCATCTGCCGCCGGCCCATCAAGGACATCATCAAGACCTACCGCAGCTCCTAGCCATCTCGGACCCACCTGCTCCCCAGCTTCCTCTGACTCCGGCCCGGCTCCAGCTGAGGCGCAAGTCAACAGGGCCCCTTCTCTTCATTTTGGAAATTCTTTCCCCTTCTCATTAAACTTGGGAAACAGCCCCTGAGGTCTGGAGAGGAAGGGGTGTCAGGCTGGGAGGTGGGGGCAGAAGCAAGTTGCTGCTCTTCCCTGCAGGCCGAGGGGCTAAAGCTGGGGAGGGGGGATGGTCTCAGCCTGTCCTGGTCCTTTCCTGCCTGGGGTGGATTCCCAGGAGTCTCTTTAGCCTGTGTGGCACCTTTGTGAACATTAGAAAGTGCATCCCTTCCTCTGGGCAGATGCGGCCCTGAGCCCAGACATGCGGCTTGGCTAGTGGAGTGTGCACTGGGACTTCAGCCTGTTTTCTCCTTCAGCCAGCTGCCCTTGAGCAGTGCACAACCTGTACAACGGCAGCCCTGGGCAGGCAGTTCCTGGGCTGCTGCCTTACTCTCTGACCTTCCCTCACTGTCTCCTTCCTTCCTTTCCCTGCCCCTTGGGCCTGGCAGCCAAGGGTAAGATGGCCAGTGGATCCCTGTCATCGCAGGAGGGCTGCCCCTCTGTGCTGTGCCTGTCTCCCACTCACCCTGGATGGGTGGACAGACAGGCTTCAGAAGCCTCTTGGCTCTGGGTTGCTGGCCTCCTGGCCTGATTGAGACGTGGAGGGCCCCTTCCTGGTCATGGCCTGTTTGCCTCAGTGGGCTGAGGGATGCTCTTGCCTGGAGGCAGCCCCTTGGCGTGGGCTGTAGAGCAGGGTAGGTCTTCTGTCAGGCTAGCATCCCCAGGAGAGGCCAGGATCCTGGGTTGGGAGTAGAGGACTTCCTGGAGTAAGAACAGCTTTTTTTTTTTTTCCCCTGTACTTTTATTTATTTATTTATTGGGTGTGTAGGGGTTAGTTTGGGTGGGGGGAGTGAATTCCCACCCCCAAGACCCCTATAAATGCTGCCCTAGTAGGTGGAGTGCCTGGTTGGAGGGGCCAGCAGAGGTGGTCATCACTTAAACTCTTCCCTAAACTCCAGCCCACAAGTCTATAGCCAGCTCTGCTTACCGTGAAATAGAACTCCATAAAAAGGGGCCGAGTTGGGATGTCTTTTGGCAACTTGTGTCCACTTTCTAGAGAGGGCAGCAGGGCCTCTGCAGTGCCCTGGGACTAGTGGATCACCCGGAGACACAGAATGCCCTTCTTGGGCTGGAGCATAGGTATCGTAACTGGCTCATATACATCAGGAGGCCCAAGTTCCCCACTCTGTAAGGACATGAAAAGGTCTGGGCAGGCTGGGGGAGGGAAGGCCAGCTGGTCTTGCCATTGTAGGTGCTCTGTCCCCCAGGAGAGAGAAGGGGGTGGGTCCCATCACCTCTAGGTTCTTGATCCTGATTTTGGAGTGAGGGAGGACCCCCAGCTGCCCTTCGGTTATAGTCATCTCAGCCCTGCACGCCTGTCCTGGTAGGCCATGGGCTGGGGCCAGCTCTCAGAGTCCTGGCCAAGTCTCCCCGAGCCTCCAGCCCTCTGTCCCCTCTGAAGGCTTTTTTACGCCCATTGGAGACTGCTTTGTTACATGGCCTGCAGAGCATGGGATTCTAGACCTGGCCACTGACCAGTTGTGTGGCCCTGGCCAGGTCACAGTCGCTCTGAGCCTCAGCTGCCACCTCTGTAAAATGATTGTTGGGGGTGTGGGAAGACTTTTTTTGTGACTCTTGGGAGGTTCTTTGGTGGTGGCTGCTATGGGGTGGTGTGGTGGGAAGCACAGGGAGGGGGGTCACGATGCCAGGCCGGCCCTATCTGTACCTGCCTTGCAGGGCACCTTTGGGAAGTCACCATTCTGCCATGGGTCTCTACTCCCCACTAACCCCGTAGACCTCTTCTGTGGGAGTGGTGTGAGATGGGGCTGGTGGTGGCCCCAAGCAGTCAGGGCGCCCATCCCAGAGGCAAGGGAAGTTCATAAGTGCAGGGGCTGTGTGGCCTGAGGGTCAGGGAGAAGAAGCCATCCATCCCATCGTCTCTGTTAGTGTGAGGGTAGCCGCTGCCTCCTTTGTGAACTTGGATCACCGTGATTGTGAATAAAGGTGATTTCGTACCAGCCTGAGGGCTGTGCCATGCAGTATGGAGGGCTGGGCAGGGAGGAAGGGCGGGCCAGTGTGTGTGTGGCGGGGCGGTGGTGATGGTGATGGTAATGGAGGTGTGGAGGAAGAGGGCCCGGTGTCCTGGTACAAGGGGAGACAGCAGGGGAGGGGGAGGTGGCTGGAGCATGGCCTGGGGCTTGTACAGCAGAGGCCAGAATGCCAGGTGAGCCTCGTTGTAAGCCGAAAGGGAGAAGCCACTGCCCTTCCGTGACTGCAGGTCTCTGGATCTGTCAAGAGCAGGAGCCACAGAAGTCCATGAAGCGCTCCTGAAGGCTGAGCCGGAGCTGAACCTGTGTGCAACCTTTGTGGAGTGGCGGCGCCACCTAGGGGCTAAAGGGAGGATGGCAGGGGCTGTGCTGAGCTCCCAAGAACTGGGTCTGCCCATCCCTCACCCCAAGCCCAGACCTCTTGCCTCTGGCTCAGCTCAGCTGCGCTCCCACTGGTGGGTGCAGAGGCTTATGCCAAATGGGTGGCACAGCTAGTTAGAAAGGGAGGCCTCTGGCTAGGGACCTTTGGAAAAACTTCCTAAGTGGGCTGAGTACATTTAGGTGGCTATGAAAACTGGAGTGCCAGAGGGGGTCCAGGCACAATGCGGGGACCGAGCTCATCTGGCAGCCTGAGCCTCCGAGGGGCATGGGATGCTTGCCTTCCTGCCCTCTCTCCTGGGAGGATGCTCTGGCTGGGCAGCCTCTGCCTGGCCTTGAATGGCCATGGGCTACTTCCTACACCAGGACTGCTCAGCCCTGCTTACTGTAGTCCAGCAAAAGTAGGGGAGGGTCAGGGGCTCCAAGCGGAGGAGCTGTGGAGGCCCACTGGCTGTGGTCTTGGTGGCCCCAAGGTCTGTATCTCTAAAAGCCTGGGCCACTGGCCAGAAAGCCTTCCAAAGGTGGGGAAAGGGGTGGGGAGCTTGAGCACGCTTCTCACCAGCAAGGGTGGGAGCTTACATGTTTCCCCCTACCCTTCCAGTGTCCTCAGAGGGCCCAAACCCTGAAGTTCATGCCTGATTTGGGCGTAATGTGACTTTTGCCACTCAGCCGGATGTGTTTCCTGGTGGCAGGGAGAATCAGGAGTGATTCTGTTCAGTTAAAAAGGCAAAAACTTTATTTAGTTTTGGGGGAAATACAAGATGCATGTAAACATAAAATACAAAACAAAACAACCCAAATCTTACAACAGTCTAGAAGCATGCCAAGACAGAATATTTTCTGCAGACCAAAGAGTCCCGTCAAAATGATAAAGGACACCTGGAAAGTGGCAGGTCAAGGGGCTGGGTCCCTTCCCCAAGGACACTGCATTTTTGTGATGAGAACAACTGAAAAAAAAAAAAAAACCCACTATTAAAAATATTAGAAACATGGAGACAGTTTAGCACCACCATTGAGCTTGGAAATTTTTTAGCACTCAAACTGCACTGAATTCAATGTCCTTTTCTTCAGTTTCTCTGCTGAGGGGAGAAAGGGGAATGACCTCCTTCAGCCCCACAGGTCCCACTAGGAGCTGGGAGGGGTTGTGTGGACACTGTGAGGAATGCCCCAAAGACATCCAGCTAGCTCACATGCAACCATGCAGTCCACAAACCCATGCTTCACAAACCTGCCACTCACACCTGCCTTGTTCAGAAGTCACCTTCCTGCAGATTTCCTGTAAACTGACAGTGAAACCCTTTTCCCATCCTGTGTCCTGGATGTAGAGAAAACCTGTTACAGAGACAAGTTGCAGACCCAAGAATGGAGGCTCTGTTTACCTTTCTCTGAAATGCTCAAGAGCAGTATGTCTTGCTCACAGGCCACTAACACGATGACTGCATTGCACCCTGTCTTCTGAGTCACACCAGTGAGGCAGGCTCAGCAAACTGAAACACCATAGACATTGTTAGAGATACTCAAGAATTAACTGGTGTCAACAGAAGAGCAAATGAGGTTGCCTTCCTCCCAGATAATGCTGGATGATGTCTGGACCCCAAAATTTCAGTCTGGGGATGGTGGGTCCCTACTACATGAACCATTCTGGTTACTGGTCTCTGGTTCAAGTAATTTGAGAGGCCAGTTCTGAATTGGACAGAGAGAGGTGGGCAAAACCAGCCTGGAAACTAAGAGATGGAGGAATGTTCTCCAAATTCAAAGATTGGTTTGTTGCTGGCAACTTTGGCTTTCTACTAAGTAAATCAGTTACCGTTAAGAACATGCTTGTGGCAACCCAGCTTGTGTCCAGCAACTAGCAGTTTCCTCTGGTCAGCTTCTTCTACAGCCAAATCTTGAGGCTTTCCCAGCCTATTCTGGCTGGGCCCTTGGGTGTTGAATCACTAAGTTTCCTCCCTACTGGCTTGCTTCTTTCTGAAACACTCCAAATTCACTTCTTCCTTCTTTCTAATAAAGACAAAACTCCAGACTCCAAATCCTGACTCAACCTCCTCACGCTTTTCCCTTTCTGCCTAGCAGACATCCTCTTCTGGGAGTCGCCTTCCCGGGGAAGGGATGGAAAACTCCAGCCACCCCAGTCTCTCACACATTCATCTCGCCAACGTGCCTCTCACTCACTTCCAACGTGCTCGATCCATACTTTTGCTTTAAAACGATAATTCTTCCTTTCTCTTTCTTGCCTCCTGAGGTCCAGCCCATTAGCCAGGATGGAAATGGGAGCAAAGGGGGGGACCTTCATCGCAGGGACCTATTCTCTAAGGCCACTAAGTTCTGGGACGGAAGAGGAAGCTGATTGTCAAGTGCAAACTCAAGATTAGAAAGATAGGATTGTGGGGGGGGGGATCGCATGGTAAAACCAACTTTACATGCAGGTTAGGGTCAAGGCCCAGGAAGGCAAAGCCCTCCACCCAGTCTATAAGCACCAACGTACGTGCCCAACTTCCGGCCTGAGGACCCAGCTGCACAGGACAAAACAGGGAGGGACTCTGCCATCAGTGGGGCTGTGCTTCCCGAAATGAAGCTATAGGTCATGACCCTGTTCTGTCACTGGCTGTGACCACATAACTGGAGAACCAGAGGCCATCCCGGCCAGAGATCATGATTTAGGCAAGAAGCTCAGTGATGTCAAGGGGGAACCCTCCACATGACCCCATGAAGTGTTCAGTTGGGGCTGGCGGTCTAGATCAGGGCGTGATGTGCCCACAGGCAGGTGACCTAATTCTCACCCCGACCAGCCTGACCCACCCTCAGCCACACGAGAACTGAGGGCAAGCAGCTCTCACGACACGGGGGTTCCCACAGTGGTGACACGCACAGCAGAGGCTGGGAGGCAGTCTGCTAGACACGTGTTTGCAGGTGGTGGCCCTGTCTGAACTCCTCAGCACTTCCACACCCAGCAGTGCCTCCTTTCCACATCTTCATTTTGGAGCCCGGGACAATGGCCTAGGCTGCTTCTGCTAGATCTGTTAATGCCAGTGTGAAGTTTCCAACTAAATACTTAATAAAATAATTACAAAAAAAAAAAAAAAAAAGACACATTGCACTCTCCAGCCAGAATTATGCATGTGAATAACACACACACTTGCTGCCAGAAGCTGTGAGTCCCGTGGGGCCTGCCCAATGCCAAGGACTTGTTCAATGGAGACAGCTTGCCCAGTATCTCTTTCCTCTAACCCCATGTTATTTAGTTCAAGTGGGAAATGACCAACACTCACACATATGCACTCTCATGCGTGCACACACACACCACATACACAATGCACTTACTCAACAACACACAGCCCTCAAAAAAGTGAGGGAATCTTAATTCTTTAGCAATGTGGATGATTCTCTTTCCAGAGAGCACTGCAATTGAGTGTCTCGAAAACTGGACCTATAGACGTATCCACTCTAAGGAGACACACCCACCCATGGGGGCACAGTCCCACTCTGGGCACCAGATCCATATTTGTACAGAAATTCATCAAATGGGTTGGAGCAGCAAGTGTACAGTACTGAAGGGGGAAGGGATTAGCCAGCGAGGTTGCACCTGTCACCCTGAGGGGCAGAGCTCCCAGGGCTTGGACCCAGAGACTTCCCATCTTGCCCTCTCTACCGGCACCCGGGTAGGAGGTGGCAGCTTGGTACCTGTTAAGGGAAGTTCTGTCCTCAGGGACCTCGGCAGGCTTCTCCAACACGTTTTTTTGAGATCTTCTGGGGACTGTTGGGGTGTTGAGCAGAGGCAGGATCATGCCTCGCTCGGGCTGAAGTCATTGAGATGAATGGGTGGCCCTGGCTCAGCGCCAGGCCCAGCTGCAGGCTTGTGGGAACTGGTGTCACTGGAGGAGGCTGGGCTCAAGGCACCCACATACCCCCCTGAAGGATTTGGTTACATTGAGGGTTCCTGCTCATAAACTGAACTTGAGGTTACATAGTTTTAGAAAGACTCAAACATACATCAAAAGGATCATGGCCCAAACATCAAGAGATTGGGGTGAGAGAGGGCTGCTGAGGGTGATTTTTAGGACAGGTCTTTCTGAGCAGCTGGCTGAAAAAGAACGGAAATGAAAACAAGGAGCAGTTCCTGGAGGTCCTTGCTGTGTGCCAAGGGCTGGGGCCCTGGGAGGCTGAGCGCCCCATGCCACTTTCCTGAATCCCTTTCTTCTGGGTGGACAACACCCAGCAGAAGGGGCTGCCCTCTGGCAGAGACCCCTGCCATCTTGCCAGGGAAGGGGGAGGGGGAGGAGGGATAAAAAAATACCAATACCCAGGTCACCTGTCGGCTCCACTGCTGACTCCTTCCAAGAGCCCCACCTCCCCCAGCAACACGTGGGGCTGCTGGCCCTCCCCGCCACTGTCCTACAAGCCTGGCATCCCTCTTGATAATATTGCACTTTTCATGTCTCAGATTGTTTTCATTTTCGATTGAGAATGCAAAGTATTTGGAGGGGGAGGGGAAGTGAGTAACCTTATAGAAATTATATATTAGTTAAATACAAAAAACAGGAAAAGTAGGGGTTACTTTTTTTTTTCCCTTAAAAACAAAACAAAAAACTACCAAACCAAGGTCTAAACTTAAATAGTTCTACATCTATTCTGCAAATACTAGCAATATGAAAATAATGCTTGACCGAAATTCCCTTGTCTTTTTTTGTTTTTGTTTTTTTTTCCTTAGATGATAAAAGTAGTAACATGCCTTGCTGAGGAAAGCAATGGATATAAATGCCTGTAAAATATGCTGCTCTAACATCTGAAAGTGATTAAAACGATTCTATATAATGCCTTCGTCAAGATGGAGAACAGTGGAGGAAGAAAGAGGGGCCTATGGGGCCAGGCTTGGGGGTGGAGGGGGCCGAGGGCTGGCGAGGGGACCCGGTCACAACTGGCACACCTGCAGTTCAGGTTGCCCCTTTCAGCTCCCTCTTGCTGCCCTTGGGGTCCCTTGGCCTAGTGGGAATAGCATGACGGGTGCCAGAGACCCCAGCCAGGTCCCTGTTACAAAGTGGGAGAGAGATGAAGACATCTTTTTCCCTTGTAATAAAGTCTTTAAACTGAAAGAAAAAAGCACCAAAGGATGCATCTTCAGGCATTATATAAACCTCAATAATGACCTCAGAAGGGCTCATTATGATTAAAGTTGCAGTATACAGCAATACAACGTTATTTCACATTTTCAATCACAACTAATGGAAAACTAGGTTTGGACACTGCTGAGATTTTTTTTTTTTTTCCTTTTTTAATCCGATCTGGTTTTCCTCCAGATGGGTCAGAGCCCCAGGCCCCTTCCCTCCTCTACCTGCTGCCAGCAGTACCCTCCAACATCACAAAGCAGCTCAGTAGCTCTAGGGAAATGCCCTCTTGGCCCTGGGCAGGGCTAGGAGTCCAGGGGCGCAAGCCCTGGCATCCCCTGGCCATGACTGAGAGGGACTGGCATGCACCCTTCTTGCTTCAAGTATTAATATTCTCTTTGGGTTTGCAGGGTTTGTGCTGTGCTGTGAGTCGGGGTGATGGCGAGGGGCAAGGGGTGAAGATGGGGCATGGCAATCCCTGTTTGCTGCCCAAATCTACATGCTGTCACTAGGTGGCAGCATTCTCCACTTTTCCTGGATGCCTGAGCAAGCCCCAGCCATCCTTAGGGCTGGATGTCACAATGTAAACATGATGACCACACTATAAACTCTAACGGGGGTGGGAAGGTCTGCCGTTAACTAACTGTGTGATTTGGGGAAAGCTAATTCCTGTCTTTGGGCTGCAGTTAACAGGAGTGTATGGCATGAAGTGATCCTGAAGGTCACTTACAATGACTCTTATCACCTAAGAGCACTGGAGATTAAGGAGACGGGGTCCTTGGCAGGGCTGGGAGAGCCCCCCAGGGCAGTACAGTGGAAGAGGAAGGGCAGGGAAAGGCAGGCTCTAGGGAGCACTGTGGTCCAGTCCAACTGAGATGCTCTGTGCTTGGCAGATGGTCCTGCACTCCTTCCTTCCTGGCCTGGCTGGCATTGAACTGGCTCAGTGCAGACATTGAGGAGTGAAGCCGCTTGAGCCCTCCCCCTGGAAGATAGCTATGTGGAAGGTCCTTTAACCCGACAGTCACTCTACTTTTAAATTTTATTTTAAATAATCATAAATTACTTTTTTCTTTTAATAAATATGTGCTGCTTAAAAATGAGAAAAGTATATACTGCATCTTTAAGTAATGCACTTTGCTCTCTGGGTTTCTTTCCATTCCACCTTATTAAAGTGCATTAATTAAAAAATAATGAACCACTTCTTTATCATTATTGTTCAAATAAGTCCAAATAATATTAATATAAAGACACTACAATACTACCATTAGTACTGCAATCTAGCAGATAACTCAACATCCTGCTCTATTTAATACTGTCCAGCAGAAGAAAATAACTAATTTTAATTTTAAACAAACAAAAGGAAGCAAAATCTCACCACGGCCCTTTCAACAAAGAACGGGAGCAGTTTGCTAGAGCTGCCAGGCATCAGTGTATGGTGGGGGGAGTGGAGGGGGGAGGCTGGGGGCTGAGGGCACGAGGCACAGGTCCCGTGCTGTTTTTTCCAGAAACATACACTGCCTGGGTGGGGAGCAGGGGTGGAGGGAGGGCCTTTGGGAGGGCCTTTCCTCCTCGGTCCAGGATCTGGCAGCTAAATCAGTGGCTGTGAAGCCTGATTTGTCCACAATCAAAGGCACGTGTGGAAATCTACTCCCAGCAAAGAGTGAGTCCTCAGGGAAGCCAGTGTGGCCTCTGAAACAGAGTTGAGAGGGACTTCACGTTCTCCCTTCTCGCTTCACAGGGGCGCTGCCCCTGGGGAAGCCCGGGTTGGCTCCGGGCCCAGGGATCTTCATCTTCTCGGGCGTTGCTTGCAGGCCACGGGATGGCTGGTGATGTCTGCCCAGCGGGGTCCCCTCAGCCCAGGGTGGGGCAACCGCGGCTTCTCCACTGCCTACACGTGAGGCTTTGGGCCCTGCCCGGGCTGGAGAATGTACGCTGTTCCTCGCCTGGACGCCATCCTCCTCCCTGGGGAGGGTCCTGCCCTGCCGAGGTGGCGCAAGAACCGAGAGCGCAGCATCTCTGCTTTGCCACGTCCGGGGCTGGGGCTTCTCCCGCCTGAAATCCCTCTGGCCAGCGCCGGTGCTGTCCACACAGTGGAAACCAAATGAAGCGACTTCGGCTTGTGGAGAGGAAGAATGCAAAACACAAACCCAACCAACCTCCCCAGAAGAGTACGACAGAAATGCCGCCACCTCCCCATCCCATCCCGTGAGGCTAACTGCCCTTGGGCCCCCAAACAACCCCTAAAATAAGACCAAAAACCCAAGGCCTGACACAGAAGCCTCAAAGCAATATGCCTCTCCCAAAACATGCAAAGGAACTGCCCACCCAGAAAAACCCAAAAGAAAGTCTGTGCAGACTGATGAGACCGACGGCTCCACCCGCCTTCTCTGTAAGCTCTGGAGCTGGTGGTCTTCCACGGCATGCCCTGGGTAGATGGGCACTCTTCCCAAGGCCAGCGGCAGTGACGGCTAAGAAAGGGGATCCTTGCTGGCACCTGGGCAACTGCCTTTTCTTCCGCACACACAGACGGAGGCCCGGCCCAGGGATAGCCTGAGCTCACAAGAGATGTCTCCAAGCCCCAGGGCCAGTGGTGTCTCCTACCACACCCACCCGTGGCGGGTGGTGGTCCCTGGGAAACCAGGATAATTCACAAATACAGGTTAGGACGATACAAGGGCTACTCCGGAGGCCAAGTTAACAGCCACTGAAACCAGGCTAGGCAGGGGCAGGGCACGTGAGGGCCCTACAACCACATCTTTTCCAGATTGGCAGCCAAGGCACAAATTGGGGTTTCCCACACGGCCTGTCCCAAATGGCGCCGAGTCCATCAGCAAAGTCCCCAAGGTGCACACTTGAGGCTCAGTTTTCTCGCCTCTGATCCCAGGCCCAGGGCACCCCTGCCCATTCCCTTTCCCTGCTCAATGTGGGCCCCCACCAGACCCCACCTTCCAGCTGGGGTCTTTGAGGTCACACATTCTGCAGGTTTCTGTTGTCCTCCCCACCCCCTCCCATTTCCCCTTTCCCTTTTGTCTTATTCTCGCTCACCCACACTAAGGCTGGAAGGACCCATGCCCCCCAACTAGTTCTTTTTCTCCAGGTAGTTGGAGGGCACCCAGCCTTTGAAGGGCTTCACCCCGTCCAGGATCTGACAGTACCACCAGCCGTTGGGGTTCCTCTCCAGGACCTCCATGGACACGCCCTCCTGGAAGCCGGCCGTCTCGTCGTCCCCCTCATAGTCTGCGATGGAGACGTACACATCTTTGAGGTTGTTGTGGATGAACTGGGACTTCTCAATGGGCTTGGGGCGCACGGGGGACACGGGGATGCCATTGCGCTGAGTGGGCAGCAGGGGGGGCTCCGAGCCCTGGCTGGCAGCGCGTTCAGCCAAGCGGCCCTTGGCCTCTGCGGCTGCCGAGCGGGCGGCGCTGAAGGAGGAGTTCCGGCGGACGCCTCGGAGGCTGTCGGTGGCCGTGAGCGACTCGTTCCTCCTCAGGGCGCAGGACAGGTTGCTGTCCTTGGGTGGCGGGGACACGAACACCGACTGGGGCCTGACGGCCACCTGCCGCACGCCGTTCCTCATCTTCACCGCCCCGGCGCCCGAGGTCTTGCCGAAGCCCCCGGGGGGCTTGGAGGGGATGGGCGGCGTGGCCCTCTTGCTCTGGTTGACGGTGTTGAGCGCTTGGACGCGCTTCTCGATCTTTTCCAGGCTGTCCGACTTGCCCTCGTTCTGCTTGCTCCTGGGCGCCACTGCGTCTGTCTCTTTGCCAGGCGGGTCGGCTGGCTCGTTCTCGCCGAGCACCAGATAGTGGGAGGGGGCCCAGCCCTCCAGCTCCCCAAACCTCACGTACCACCAGCCGCTTTCCAGCTTTTCAAGCACCTGTACCTCCACGCCCGCGGGGAAGCTGATCTCCGAGTCCTGGACCTTCTGGTAGGCACTGCATGTTGTATAGGAGGTGGCCTGCCCTTCCCGCCCCTTCTTGGTGGGACAGGGCGGCGTGGCGGCAGGGAGGGTGATGAGGTCTGCCGAGCCTCTCCTGGACCCCTCGTTGGGACCCTCGAAGGCCGTCTGGGGCGGCAGCTCGGAATCCTCGCTCTTGGAGCCCTTGAGGCCGCCCCGGAGCTGGCCCGTGGGCCTCAGCTGGCGCCGTAAAGTGCTAATGTCCATCTTCTCTTGACTCTGGGACTCTGCGCGGTTCAGGAACGGCTTGGGCCGAACCGACGGCTTGGCCCGGGCACAAGAGGTCAGCCCAGCCTTTGGGTCGGCATCCTTCTTCGCCCCGACCTTGGGAGTGCCACGGATGCCCGCGTCCGAGGCGGAACGGGGCTTCAGGTCCCCGCTGTTCTTGGATAAGGATGAGGAGGAAGAGGAGGAGGAGGAGGAGCAAGTGGTGTTGATGGTGATGGAGGAGGAAAAGGAGGCCGAGGAGTGGTTCTTTCCCAGTTCCGCCTGGGCGTTCTTCTCTGCCTTGAGCTTCAGAAGCGAGGATGATTTGGGGGAGTCCGATCTGGGGGAATTTTTCCTGGCAAGGGACAGCGGGGAGCCCCCCGGGGAGTCGCTGTCTCGGGAGGAGCGTCTGGCCGACAGGCCGTCCTCTACACACGGCCGGAAGCCCTCGTTCTCGTAGATGGTCTCCTCCTCCAGGGCCACGTCCTCCGTGGATCCACCCACCTTGAAGCGGGCGCGCTGCAGCGAGGAGGCGGGCGAGGGCCTGCGGGGCTGGGTGGGCCGCTGGTCCCCCGAGCCACCGTCCTCTGTGGGCTCTTCGCTCAGCTCCGGCTCTGAGTCGAAGCCAAAGGCAGGGATGTCGTACTCGGGCTCCTCATACTTGAGCCTCAGAGGGGAGTCCTGGCTCTCGCCGGGGCCGGCTGGACCCTCGTCGGCCTCCTTGGGCTTGCTGGGCGGCGCCGGCGGGGGCACCTTGGGCCGCGTCAGAGTGCTCGTTCGGCGGCTCAGGTTGGGCTTCTTGCGCTTATCAATGTAGGACGCGGGGGCCCAGCCCTCCTTCTCACCAATCTGCACGTACCACCAGCCACCCGAGTTCTTGTCGATGACCTGGGGGAAGGGGCAGACAGGCCAGTGAGCTGGGGTACTCGCTGGGGCCCGACCGTGTGCTGGGCTGGGACCTGACACTAGGCTCTAGAGGACAGTATCTCCACTTCCTGGATGAGCTAATACCACCGACTCAGTGGCGCAGGACCCAATGCAGGAAGTGATGGGGTGGCATTCAAACCCAGGTCTCTATCATCTCCAGGGTGGGGGACTCCCTCTCCAAGGCTCCCTCCCCTGTTCTTCCAAGTCTCTGTCAACACCCTGGTGGAGCTGGCCTCCTGCACAGACTCTCACTTCTCTTCCTGCTGAGCTACTACAGGTGCCCTGTTCTCAGTCCCTACAAAACCCCACCTGCCAGGGACCCATCTGTACAGAAGACTGCCTCTCCACCACTCCCATCCTCCAATCACCCGAGCATTGCTGGCCCTCCCTCAGAGTCCCTGGAAAGGGTCTCTCAGGGCAGAAGAGAACAGCAGGGTGCAGGTGAGCGGAACTCAGAGGTAAAGCTTGAGACCAGATCTCCCTGGTTTCCCCACTGCCCACGGTCATTTCACTCCACTGAAATCCCATCACTGAGGACATCTCTTTTAGTTGGTTTCCCATGGGAAGGCTGGGGCTCCTAGTCATTCCCACGTGAGTATAAACTCACTCAAGAAGCTTGTTTCTAAACTGCTACTTGAGACTGGAGAAAGGCCAGGAGTGTGCTTGCCGGCTGTACCGAGGGCTTTCCACGTGTGCAGGCTCCGCATTCCAGGGTACAGGGGCCAGCTGCACTCATTTTCTACACGGGCATCGAGCATCCCAGGATCTGGGTCGTGGAACCAACCCCCCACGGATCCCGAAGGACAACTGTAATTTTGAACTATGGAACACTCCTGGAGGAAGAGTTCCAGGGAGAAGGAGGAGAGTCCTTTGAAGCCAGCTCTTGGCCAACCCTGCCCTGCCTTGGGTCCTACATTTCATCCCTCACTCTGCCTGCTCCACACTCAAAATGCCTGCTTGTGTAGATCCTAAGAATGTCAGTTCTCTTACACTATGAACTTTGTAGGCTCTTCTGGAAGCATAGGCACCACTTGAGAGGATGATTTCTCTTGGAAATTTAGTTCTAAGTTCTAGGCATGTGATTTAAAGCATCCACTTTGGGGATATCACCTCCTCAATAGGTAGAGACTGCCCAATTACTCTTCTGATGGTTTTACAGGAAGTACTGGATTTAACTCCATTACTACACAGAGCCACCCAAGAGAAATGACTGAGTCACGGATCTTCTCTGGCCCCTGGAATGCCACGTGGAGTGCTGGCCACAGAGCAGGGTCTCATAAGTGCTAGGAGATGGGTTGGGAGGGAGCAGGAAAGGGCCTATGACCCATTTGTAGAGAGAACTCATCAAAACCTGGGGGAATAAATGCTAGAAGATGGACTGGGAGCGTCCATAGGACAGGTCCTATGACCCATCTGCAGAGAGAACTCATTAAAGCCTGGGGGAGAAGTGCTTAAATCAAAGCTCAGAGGTGCCTGTGGTGTGGACATGGTCAGAACAGGGGTCCTCAGTATCTTACTCCGGCTGCCTGCTCCACAGTCTTCCAGCAACAGCACTTCCTAATGTAGGTCTTGTGGAACCCTGGCCCCCAGGTGCTCCTGGGCGAGGAAGCTAGGCGATCCAGTCTATTCCAGTTCCCTCTTAGAGACACACACAGTGACACCCCCATATCTAGGTTCTGAGAAGTTCTGCAATTAACACTACAAAACTGGCTGGGTTTTGTTTACCTCACTCTCCTCCAAAATCATTCGACTCCAGAAGCCCTTTGTTTCAAGGCGCCTCCGTCACAGGCTCCTGTGATGAGCTTTTGGGAAATGCTGGTGTGAGGGGAGCTGGGTGGAGACATGAGCCGTGGGTTCTAGTCCTGGCTGTGACACAGGCTTTAGGCGAATTTTCAGCCTTGTGGGTCCTGTTTCTGCACCTTTCCTGCCCACCCCTCAGGAATGTTGCCCCCCTCCCCCCACCCCCAGACATAAACGGAAAACATGGGAAGTCTCTGACCAGCATGAGTTATAACACTTAGCCTCATGGCCCAAAGCTCACCTCTGCCTTCTGTCCACCTCGAAAGCTGATCCCATCAGAAATGCACGACTGGAATTCAGCAATCGTGTAGTACTCCACCTCAACAGAAGGGGGCTCTGGCGGCTTTGGCAGCTGGAATCCCTGAGGCAGAGAAGGGCTCAGTGAGCAAGACCCACCTGATCAGGAATGGTAACAGAGGTGAGTGTGGCACTTTCAGCAGCTGGACAGCAGCTGACCTGAAGATTATCAATCACCTGCGTCCCAGGGTGTCTCCCTAAGAGACCATTCTCCGGCCCAGGCTCTCTAAGAATACCCAGGATTCACTTGCAACTTGTCGGAGCTATGAAAATGACCCTCTAGTAAATATCCACTCATATCTTTGAAATCCAGTTTTCAGGTCCCAAAGCGAACGTTAAAAAACAGAGACACCGTTGTAACAAAGCCCTACACACTGCCCCCCGGGAGATGAAAGTTACGTCCTTGAGTCTCAGGTGAAGGTCCACTGGGTGACACCTTGCTACAGAGGTGTGGGGTGGGTGTAAGGGACTGTGGGGTTGGTGAGAGAGCCCTTGGTCGGTCATCATGATGATGTCAAACGGTCAGGCAAGCATGGAATAAAGCTCAGGATCCTTTGCTCTGGGGTGGGGTGATCATGCTGGGCAGCCTAAATGCTTCCTAGATGCTGGCATGTTGATACCTAAGCCTGACCTGCAGAGAAATTTAGAATGTGGCCACAGCCCATGGCCTGTGAGCCTCAATCATTCGTTTTACAAATGCTTGTTTTGTATTCTACTGGGTGTCAGACTCTGGTCCAAGGCACCAGGCAACCAAGAATGAACTAGGAGGACAACCCTCTTGACCTTGTGGAGGGGACATTCCAGCTTTGGCTGGTCTCTACTGTGACGAACGAGGACCTGGTATCTCCCTATCACTTCCAGTATGTCCTGGGATCGTACAAAGAGGTTAAAATAAAAAATAAAAAAGGTACATGTATTTGGGAGGCTAGTGTTGGGGAAGCAGCTTTTGAGGATGACCTCAAATGACCCTGCCTTGCAGACGGATACATGTGGGCTCCAAACCCAGGTTCATCAGCTGTGTGACCCTGAGAAAGGCCCTTGACCTCTCTGAGCCTCAGTTTCCTCATCTGTAAACTGGAACTAATAACAGCCTCAGGAGAGAACGAAAATAACTTCTGGTCTAGCCAGGGGCACAGGAAACGCTCTAGAAATACAAGCCAAAGCTGAACACCATCCTGAAACACCATCCTATTCCCCTTAACCTGCCTCATCCTTCAAGGCTCAGCATGTTCTATTCCTACCAGTCACTGCGGAACTGTCTCAGGTCAGAGTGAATGAAGGGTCGGGAGGATGGTTTTGAGGGATTGGATATGATCTGGTCAACTTTCCCTGCCCTGGTGCCTGGCCCTGCCGTTGTGAGCGTGTGCATATGTGGCCCTGGTCCCAGCCCAGCCTGACCCCCAGGCCAGTGGGAGTTAGCCAGACCTCGCTGGAAAGAGGAGCTCTGCCTCCATGGGCCCTGCTTTTGGTAGGTGTGGAAGGAATTACCCCATTCTTGCCAAAATCAAGTCTGCCTGAAAATAATCAGTGGGGCTGAGAGAGATGGGAGAAGGGGAGAACGCATTGTCCAGTTGTGTCAAATGCAGGGGTGGGGGTGGAAACAAGACAGAAGGTCTACTGGGGCTGGTGGCCAGGCCAGCACAGTACCATCTCCAGGGCCCACACCTTCAAGGTCCTGTTTACAGAAGGGCCACCATTCCAGCGACTGCTGCTACCCCCCTCCCCGGGGCGGAGGTCACTGATCACAGTAAACCTTGCTGCTAAGCCCTGATGTGACTGTGGAAGCCTTGTCCCCACACAGCACACAGAGCTGACAGAGGACGTGGAAAGCCGATGACCAGCCTTCTACACACACCATCTCATCCCACCCTCATAACAGCCCTAGGAGATGAGTGGCATGGTTCCCCTCTCTTATAAATAAGGAAATTGAGGCCTGTGGAGGGTGAGCAACCTGCCCAGGGGCTCACTGCTCCTAAATATCAGAAGTGGAGCATGAATCCATGCCTGGCAGACCCAAAGCCCCACTCTTTCCACTGCATCCCACTGCCGTGGATGACATTTTTCAGTTCTAGGGCTCTCTCTGCCTGTCACCTCTCACCCCAAGCCCCAGTACCCTGAGAGCATATTGGCCTCCTTGACAGTCTAGGTGCCAGGAAATCCCACCCACTGGCTCCATGGACCCCGGCAGTGCTGAGCCTCTTTGAGCTTCAGCCTATACCAGTCCCTGCCATTTGCTACCCTCCTGCTGAGGGTACTCACTGATCTATCCTCTGCCCTCCCAGGCTCTGGCCTCCATCGCATCCGTCGGGCACTTCCAAGCAAGGAAGGCAAAGCTGAAAGGCTTCCAGGCTCACATGGAGAGCAGCCCTATTTCCAGCCTCTGGCAATGCCCTGGCTGGACACTCTCGCCAGCCAGTCTAAATGTTTATGTCTGCCAGTGCCGTGGCCAGGGTGGATTTATTTAGCTTTGGAGTGCAGTGCCTTTTCAATTAAAAACTGTCCAGCTAGGCCCCAGGAAGGCTGGGATCCCCTGGCTTTCCTCCCTGCCCCCAACCCCAGAGAGCTGGAAGCCCCAGCATGGCCCTGGGAAAGCTCTGGACCAACAGGCTCTGCATGGAGGCGTCAACTACTGGAGGCTATGAGAGTGCACCCAGAAAGGGAACAAGGAAGACAACCGAGCACACATACCAGGCTGGACTCTCTGCGAGGGGGAGGCCTTGTCCTCAGGTTCGGGGAGCCTAGAAGAGGAAACAGGGCTTCAAAAATCCAAGCCAGACAACAGTGCCTTCCCTGCCTTCTCTGGGCATGACCTCCTGATCCTGGAAGTCCCTGCTTTTGTCCCGCGTTTATGGGGAACCTGTGCTCTTGGTCACCACAGACAGCACAGTTGGGCTTCTTCTGTGGGAAGTCAGATCTTTAAGCTTCCTTAGCTGTGTTTCAAGGGGATACATGAACCCTCTAAAATGATGCACACATTTCAAAATGTACGGACACAGGGGCATTTTTTTCAGGGGAAAGGGTAGATAGCATGATCAGATTTTCAAAGTTAGGAGAAGAGACCACGTCTATCTACCAAATCCTTGGAAGCTAGCACAGTGTCAGGCAAGAGGAAATGCCCCCAAAACCCTTCCCAAGTGACTGCTCAGAAGGTTTCAGGCATAGAACTAATTTAAATAAGTTTAGAACTAAACTGAAAAACAGCTTTCCTCCAGATTTTAAGAATGGCTGGACACAAACAGAAGCTGGCCTCATAATATAGAACAGTTTAACCCTCAACCACAGGCATCCTAGCCCCAGAGATGCCAGAGATTTGGAGGGGCCAGAAGCTGGGTTTCTCCTGCATGAAAGGAGGAGATTCCGGAAGAACACCGCTTCAAAGAGCTTGTGGAAGGAGGTATTCCCTTCAAGTGTCTCAGATTTCCGGTAGCTGGAGGAAGGCAACAGGGAGGAAGGGGTAAGGCTCAGCATGATGCTCTATCAGCTCTCATTCAGAGCAGGCTTGTGTTGAGGGCCCCATTTCACAGTTGGAAGGAACTGACTTGTCCACATGTGATTAGCACAAGACAAGCTGGCACAGAGAGCCTAGGGTCAGGGGAGAATAATCTGGGGGTCATGCACACTTGCCTTGGGCTTGCCCTACACCTCATGCCCCTTCTCTAAAGAGTGGTGCGGCGAGGACCCGGGGGTCTGAGAGGCTCTTACTGATCTGGGCCCTCTGAGGGGCAATCCTGGCCACGGCTGGGGAGCCCTGGGCCAGCTTGGAGACGGTCCTCTCGGGGATGCCCAGCGCGCTGCCGTTGGAGGCATTGCAGAGGATGGGCAGGCTGATCTCCTTCTTGGTGATGGGGGGCTCCGGGCCCTCGCCTTCAGCCGGGGGCGTCTCCTTGTCCCCGGACGCCTTCTTGTTCAGCAAGTTGCTGATCTCCATGATGTTCCCAATGATCTCCACCGGGCCTGCCAGATTCTTCTTCCGTGCTGGCAGCTCGTCCTTGGCTTTCTTCAGGTAGGATGCTGGCGCCCAGCCCTCTTTGCCCAGGTATCTGCAGGGAGGAGAGGGACCTGGCATCATGGGGGCACCTTGGCCAGGCCTCAGGCTCCATCTGGCCTTGCCTGGCTGAGCTTTCTCTACCGCACCTGCAAGACACTTGGCAAAGCCACTACTCTGGAGAGAACTGAACGAGGGCCAGTGGAAAGACACCTAGAACACCACTTCTTCCTCTCTGTGATCCTTCTTGGTGTGGGCCCTCATGGTCTGCAAAGTCAGGCAAACATGGGACCTTGACATGAGAAGGTTCTTCAGATTTTGGGTTGCCTAAAAGGTAGATTTTACAATGACCTGCTGCCTCATGACAGCAGAGGGCAATTCTAGAGATAAGAAATGAGAAGATGGGGACTTCCCTGGTGGTCCAGTGGGTAAGACTCCACTCCCAATGCAGGAGGCCCTGGTTCAATCCCTGGTCAGGGAACAATATCCCAATGCCACAACTAAGAGTTTGCATGCTGCAACTGAGACCTGGTGCAGCCAAATAAATACATAAATAAAAATAAATATTTTTAAAAAAAAAAAGGAATGAGAAAGTGAAGCTCCAATACTTTGGCCATCTGAGGCAAAGAGCTGACTCACTGGAAAAGACCCTGATGCTGGGAAAGATTGAAGGCAGTCCATGGGTTTGCAAATAGTCAGACACAACTTTGTGACTGAACATACACAGAGTTAGTTGGAAAGGAAAGTATGATCAGAGAAGTGAAGTGGCAGCACAGGTAACAGTCATGAAACCTGAGTTCTGGTCTGAGTTTGGAACACAATCCTCTCCTGGAGCTCAATTTTTTTTTTCTTTCCTCTTCTGCAAGAGGCTGGGATAGAGTAGCTGCAAACATTTATTCAGAAGGACAGACATAGTGAAACCAACCGGGAAGATGTGTATAAAGAGTGCCCAAGTGGGGAAATCATCCACTGCAGGAGGAGCAGACAGATCAAGTTCACAGAGCAAGTCCACAAACAGACCAACGCTAAACGGGACGACTCAAAGAACTCGGGTGAGGATGGGTTATTCAATGAGTGATCTGGGGACGACTGATGATCATCAGGAAAATCCAGTGAGACTCTGGCCTTATAACCATATAGCAATATTAAAAATGCAAGTTGTGAATATCTCCTTAATCTTGGGGGTTGAGAAAATCTTTCTAAGTGGAACTCCAAAAGCAGAAACTATAAATGAAAAGCCTAAATAAAGCACATGACTGGATAAAATTAAAGCCTTTGGTATGGCAAAGCAAAAACAAAATGAAACAAAACAAAATGAAAACAAAACCCCAAACCCATAAACAAGAGCAAAAAGCAAATGACAGGGCCGACTTAATTTTAGGGGATTTGCTAACTTCTGAAAATAAGCTTTTCCCTTTTTCCCTCATGGTGTTGAGTTTTTACCCAAACCCACTGGGAACTTACTTCCTGGTCCAGCAATTGCTGGCCAATGCCCCAGAGTCTGGGGTGCAATGTCCCTGCCTGCTCCCTGGGACATCTGGCTCTCTGGAATGGCTCCTCCATGCCAGATGTTTGACAACAGCAGTCCCCCACCCCCTACCGCCTGCCTCCTTGATCGGGCCTGGTTCTTGGGGGCTTATTAGGTAGGAGAAAAGGGAATGTGAAAGTTTAAGATTCTAACATGTTTGAGCTTTGCTGGAAAGCTCAGGTAGGAGGTGGCTTCTTACGTTCTCTCACATGAATGTGCAGACAGACCCAAGCTTGTCTGTCTGGCCCCGTTTTAGGGCTTGGAAGGCACATATCAGTGAATAAATGGATGGAAGTCAGAGAGCAGGCAGACAGAAGCACAGAGTTTCAGGGGTGGATGGAAGTGACTAGCAAAGTTGCCCAATTTTATGTATACCAACAACCAAGGCTCAGAAAAGCAGAGTAGCAGAAGGTAACACCGTGAGCAGCTGGCAGCATCTTGCCCAGAACCTGGTGCCCTTCATCTAGGAAGATGATGAATCTGCTGGCCACTGCGAGCACCCTGTGTGGAGATGGGGGGCTGGGTCTCCTGGGAGTCATGGTCAGGACTGCTCACACTGTTCAGAGGGCTCCTGTTCCAAACCCCAATGTGCTCATTTGGTGTTACATGGATAAAATTAGATTCCAGACGGGAGATGCAAGGGAATCAGGAGCGGCTGTGTATGCTTGGGTCCAACTTTGCTCACATCTGCTTTCCAGCTCTGGAGCACGAATGACTCCAGAGGGAAGTGAACTGGAAAAGGAGGACAGGGAGAGAGTGGTGGGGGCGGGGAGAGAGAGAGAGAGTGAGTGTGTGTGCGCGCGCGCGTGTGCGTGCGTGCGTGCGTGTGTGTGTGTGTGTGTGTGTGTGTGTGTGTGGTGAGGGGCGTGGAGAAGAAAGGCAGGAAGTAAGGATCAACACAGAGCCTGGGATGCTGGGAAATGGCATATTTAAGGGGGTGTTGGCAACCTTCTTAAGGTGGAAACTTTCAGCAGAGTTTTCTCAGTTGAACCTCCCGCTGGCTGAATGGCCATGTCATAGGGACAACAGTTGACTAGATGAACCAACTCAGTGATTTCATTGGTCATTTTATAAAACTAAGAAAAAAACTGCAGCAGCCTTGTAGATAACCTCTGGCGGATGATTTAGGTTAGCAGCCTGCCAGAATGTTCCCTGGCCTTCCCATGCAGGCTTGTGGCAGCTGGATTGTGGGCACTAGTTTCCACTGTCCAGGCACACAGTCCTGAATCACCTAATGGGACAGAAAGGGGCACCTCAGCCCCCAGACTGGTATGCACACAGCAGAGGGGCAGGGGCGGCTATGTCCTGGCAAGTCACACTAAGGTTCAATCCCAGGTGGCTGGTGATCTTCACCCTACCCGTCAGCACAGACCCATCTTAACACCACATGGTGTGCATGTTACAAGCAACTGTCCTGTGAGTACCCCCACCACCTGGGCCACCTGCACCCTTGGTGGGAGAAGGCTCTGAACAGCACCCTGCCCACAGTGGGTCTGGGGTTCCCAGGTGTGGTGAGGTGGTCCTCATAGCCCACAACAGGGACTCTCGGTCATCAGGGTTACAGGCAGAGAAGAGAAACTGCGTAAAGTCATCACAGCTGAGCTGCTTCTAAAGGACCCAAAAACATTTCCTGGGAGTAAGCCACTTGGCCGGCCTGGGCAGAGGGGCCTGGAGGGCAGGACCTGGTAAGAAGACTTGAGTGAAGCCTACTGGTTGAGCCTGCTTCCCCGAGCATCAGGAAGTTCCCCACGCCCCTTCTCACACCCCCCAGATGGGTTTCTCAGCTGGGAAGCAGGATGAGGCCCAAGGAGAGGGAAGGGCAGAGCAAGAGGCCTCTGAAGCAGGCCTGGGCTCAGGCCTCATTTCCGCCCCAGCTCTCTCTCAACTATGGAGCCAGCCCTGCAGAATGGAGCAGCTGGGGCCAGAGCTTGTGTCTGGGGACCCTGGTGCTGAGCTGTGGGCAGCAGGGGCCGCCCGCTGCGACCTCAGCAAGGCCTTTGGACGCCAGCATTCCAGGTGGCCCAGGCTGCAGAGCATGCCGGGCAGCCAAGGCCGGACACAGAAAACCAAGTTCAGATGTGCTGGAGCCTCTCGCCAGATACACAGGGAGGTGTTGCACCACAGCCTGCAAGCTGAGCTGGGGCCCCTGCGCCCTGCTGGCTGTGGCTCGGCTCTGCTTTATGTGTCCCGTTTATGTGACCCGGGAGGGAATCAGCAAGACGAGCTGCTCTGTCAGAGTGCTTCAGCTGTGCAGAGCTGAAGCAGACAGGCCAGGCCGTGGGCACCCAGCTTCGGTCAGGATCTGCCTGCCAGCTGCTGCCCAGGACCGGCCTGGGGGCACCTCACTCCTCTGCTGGGACTCCTACCTGATGTACCACCAGCCCTCCAAATTCTTCCGGATCACCTCCACGGTGACTCCCTTCTCAAAGCCAATCTCGTCCTTGCTTTGGCTGGCGTAAGGCTGCACGGTGACATACTTCTCCTCTGTGGGTGGTGGGTGAAGCAACAAAGCACAATTATTTGAGGACAGGGTATAGGTCCTTCTCCCCGTCTCCTTTTTCCCCTGGCCTGGCCTCATTTAGTTGGTGCCTGGAGTGTGCTGGGTCAGCCTCTGGCTTTTCCAGGAAAGGGAGAAGGGACCCAGCCTCACAGCTGCACCCTTAGGTGGCCCTGAAAGGCCCAGGCAGCACAGAGCTGGCTCTCCCAGCCTCCCAGTCCCATAATTTCAGCCAGGGTGCATGGGCCTGGAGTCCTCGGGGCCCCCGAAAATCCCTGCACTGAGGGCAGGGCCACGAGGAACCTGGCCTCATGGGGCCTGAGTTAGGGAGTCTGAGAACAAACCTGGGTGTCCCCTCAATGTCCAGAGACCCCTCAGCAAGCCCTCTCCTTCCTGAACATGCCATCCATGCCCCAGGCCTGCTCTCCCAGCCCTTCTCCAGCCTTAAACCCTTCCTCTGTCCAGCCTTCCCACAGCTCCAGCGGCACCTCAGTCCCCCTGATGACTCAGCTGATCACCGGATCCCATCATTTCCCCAAGGGGACTCGATGGGCGTGCTTATGCATCTTGTTAAGGATCCCGTGGCCACACGAGCAGTGGCCACGCTGGGAGCAGCACGGTCAGGCAGGAGCCCGAGCTGGCTAAGACGACCTCACCACTCAGTGGAACCCCACTGGGAGCTGCCTGCCCCGGGCTCCCAGTAGCACTGCACCCCCTGCTTGGGGCTCCCCAGGAACTGGGAGAGGGGCACCTTGTGGAAGCTGAGGTGGTGCATGGTGGGTAGGTGTGGGGAGGCTGGGCAGTTCACATCTTCCTGGATTCTCTTGGGCCTGTCTCCTGGCAGGGACCCTGTGCCCCCAGAGAAGTCCTTGCTCAGGCTTCCAGGGAGGTGCTGGGGACAGGGAGACCCACCGCTGGCGGGGCACGGACACCCTGGCTCCAGGGGGAGAGCCTCCCTGGAGGAAGGATTGGGGAGCGAACACACAGCCCCACCCTCGCCCTCACCAGAGACAGAGAGCACGGCAGAGATAGACAAGGACACCAACCCACAGGATACTCTTTGGGAGGCTCACCCTGAACCTGTGCTGTCCTCTCAGATCTGGATTCTCCCTGGGGGCTGAGAGTGCCTGGCACACAGGAGGTGCTCCAAAGGGACTATGGAGTACACCGAGGAGACTGGTGGGCCGAGCTGGGGCAGGATGCTGGCACAGAGTGGCTGGCTCTGAGACAGCTGCCCCTCACCCCATCAGCTGGACCGTGACGGGTGGCCTGCTTGAGCCTCTGGCAGCAGTGGAGGAGGGGGCGGCTGCCACCCTAACCCCTGGCTCAGGGGGGTCATCTGTTCATTCTGTCCTACATTATTGGGGTCCTGTCTGTAGCCCCGGAGACAGCAGCTCCCTTTGGGGTGGAGGCAGCTATCCTGCCTGTCTGCAAGGACAGAGCTGGCAGGCCACTGGCCAAATCTGAAAGGCTGAAAAGGGGCCAAAAGTAGGCAATGCCCGCCCCCTGCCAGGAGCCTCCATAGTTTTGCGTGCTGTTCTCAACTGCAAGCGTTTCTCAGCATTGACTCGCTCCTGGAAGCTTTCAGATTCCAATCCAGCCGTGCTGGGGAGAGCCGCCAAGACCGCCTGAGAACCTGGTCCGGCCAGATTCTGACTTGGGCCTTTGAGAAGTTCCATGTTGTACAGTCCAGGCCCCTGCACTCCCATCCGTTCCTGGTCTTGCTCCATTTTCCAGTGGGACACCGTAAATCCTGGCTCAGGCGGTGGGATCCAGGGTCCTGAGGTTGGGGGTGAGCCGAGGCCTGGCCTCCACATTTTGCCTTTGCTCAGTTGGGCTATTTTTAAAAGGCTGTGGTTCATGCAGGAAGCCATCATTACAGTTTCCCTAAGCAAAGCTGCTTTTGCAGAGAAAAATTACAGCTCTTCTCTTGGGCAGATGAGAGGAGCCCTGCCCTGCCGCACGGCAGAGGACAGGCCGACACCGTGTCATGGGGGGCCAGGCCCCAGCACTAGCCCCACCAGCCTGTGTGCTGAGGACAGAGCTCTGAGGGCCAGGTCAGAGTCCTGCTTTCCCCTGCCACTCCTGGGGTGGACAGACCAGGGATGTCGGTGTTACCCAGGGAAGCTGAGCTGCTCCTGCACAAAACCCTCTTCGTGGTGGCCCTGCGGCTGACGTGAACACAGAGAGTTTATACTCTCTGGGAACACAGGGGAGTTTATGCTCCCGGAAGTTTGCTCATGGGAGTTTGTGCTCCCGGAAGAGACCTGGCTGGCTCGAGGGCCTGTCCTGCCCTGTCACTAGAGGCTCCAGGAGGTGAGAATTCGGAGCCCTGATCCCAGGCAGGGCAACTCTTCCAAATGGTCTGTACAGGGGCTCTGTTTTCTGTCACATCTGGTTTAGATGATGAAAGTGTGGGTTACACCTCTGAGTGGACACGCGGTCCATGGTCTCAATTCTTTACTCCCAGGTTTCCCTGAGGCAGAGCAGAGCCAGTCCCTCCACTAAACAGGGGCCACAAGTCCCACCTTAGGAGGCCAGACAGGAGGACACCCAGACTGACAGAAATGACCTGGGGCAGGGCGGGAGGAGATTGGGGGCGCGACTGAATCATTTGCATTGGTTGGGATCTCTAGAAAAGAAGTCCCTTAGGAATCAAATTGAGGGAAGGGGCCCGGGAGTTTTGGAGGCACCTCTGGGCTTCTTGGAAGTGCTGAGGCTGTGGCCATCAAAGGTTGGTTGCCACCTTACCCCAGGGAGGGCTGGCCAGGCCGCCCACGGGGTGGGTGGGTGGGAGGTGGACAGGCCTGTTCTGGTTTTGGAGGCAGGGGCTGGAGAGTCTTGCAGTTTCCAAACCACAGACGCCTCCTCCTTCCAAACACTTTCCCCTCCGTCAGCAGTCTCCCTGGCTCCCCTCCCAGCCCCCACAACTTACTCAACCCCGCTGCAAGAGGCCTTTTGATTCCAAAGGCCTGGTTGGCTGCGGGACTCAGGGAGTGGAGGCCCCGGGGAAGCACTGCTTTTCTCTTGTCTAGTTATGTACAGCCCACTGCCTGCTCCCCCCTCCGCAGCTCGGCTGTTTGCAGCGAAGCTTCTCCCAGCCAACTTTCTGCGTTTTCCTTGGCTGCCTGACTTAACTTAGCCCTAATTTAACTTAGGGCAAAGACCGGGAAATGATGTTGTTTAGGTCTCTCATTTAAGAGACAGAAGTTGTGGGCCTGTATTTGCTTGCATATTTGCATGTGTATGGGTGGCCATAGAATGAATGCATTCAGTTGGGTATTTGTGTCCACTTACATCATCGTATGTTTATAATTGTGACTATGTTGCCGACATACTTGTGATATGATATGTGAGTGCATATGCACTATATGTGTACTTGTGAGGTAGCTGCAGAGGAATTCCCATGACGTGATAGTGTGGATAATACATTTGTGACTGTAAAAATAATGCAATCGTGGAAGGGCCTACACGAGGCTGCCTAAGTGTGCATCTGTGAGCGGCCGTGTGCAGGGAACTGCAGGTACGCAGCCGTGTAGGGGCTGGACGGCAGCGTGCTCAGGCCCTCAGGGTGGCGTGCTGGCGGTTGTGCTTCACGGACTGAAGTGTCTGTGAGTCTCTGTGGTTGTGGAGACAGAAGTGTGCTTGGGGTTCACTGTGTGTTGGTGTTTGAAGTGGACAAGGAAGGGGATGGGGGAAGGTAAAAACCTTCCTCCCTGCACTTCTTCCAGGCCAGTGTCCCACTCTCCTTTGCTGCTGAGGCTCAGGGCTGTGTCCCAGCCTGGCCCACCCACCTTCCTCCCTCCAGGGTGCCTTTGTTTCACATGCAGCCTGTTCTTTCTGCTTCGATGACTTGGCCCCTGTCCTGCGCCAGCACCCAGGGTGCAAACTGTGCTCCCCTCTCAGGACAAGCTGGGCTCCTTGCGGTCAGTGCTCTGACCTGATGCTGAGCCAGCCCCAGTAGAGTCCAGGCTTGTTGCTGCTTGGGGCAGACACCAAAACAGAGTCTCACAGTCGTTCAGAAACAAGCTTTGGGGATGGAGTGCGAGACCCGGGGCATCCCTGCTATTCTGGAAAAGCCAGTGCTCATGACACACCCTTCTAGCTCTGCTGTCATTGTCCAGAACACGCCCTCCATTCTCCTGAGGCAGGAGACACGGGCCACCCACTGGCCCCGGGGCTCTGGAGATGTTTAGAGGCTTGTTCAGAGGCCCGCCCCTAATTTCCCTACCTCCCAAGCTCCTGGATGTCGGAAAGGCTCTGGACTGGCAAACGTCTGGGTTCTCAGTCAGCCTGTGTGGCAGGCCAGGGGCCTCCCTGGAATCATCTTGACAAGGCTCAAGTCCCAAAGGCCAGGGCTGGGGTGCAAGAGCCCCTGGCTGGACCTGCCTCACCGTTAGAGCTGGCGGGGGCTGTGCGCTTAGACCTGCTGGGTCTAGACTTTGCTCCCTTCCAGTTTCCCTGGAACTGGAGGACTGAGGAGGTGGGGAGTGGCTCCACCTCCTTCCTAGTCTGTCCCTAAATCACTGCCAGGACAACTTTGGTCAAGGAACACCCTCCTTAGAGGAAGGAGGCAGGGAACAGCCGGGGGTGAGGGCACGGACCAGGCAGAGACTCAGACACACTCAGTTCTCTTAATCTGCGGTTTCAGGACCAACATGGCACTTCTCAGAGTCCAGCTCCCCCATGACCCTATATAAGTCCCATGACCCTGCCCCCAGAATGCTGGCCAAAGCCAGGGCCATCCCCAGTGTCACCCCAATTCCCAAGCAGCCCCTGCATCCTCCCAGGCCCCTCCCTGCCAGCTAGAGTAGCTAAGAGGACAGTCTGGCTGGTGAATCTAGGTGAGGAGGCCACGGGGCAGAGAGGAGCAGAGTCCAGAGAAGGAGGAGAAGCATTAGTGAGAGAGAGAGAGAGGCAGCAGCTGGGGCTGAGCAGAAGCTAGCTCCACGGTCACCTCGGCTGTGCTGCCTGTTGACCATCCCGCCCAGCGTCCACCGGCGATCCAGGCGCCGCAGATGGGCCTTGCGTCTCTTGGACACTGGTGTGGGAGATGGCGATGGAGCACACGGCCGACGGGCACCGGCGGAGAGAATGGAGATGAGGATGAGATGGGATGGGTGGGGAAGGGGTGCAGGGAGGGGAGGTGTGCACACCTAGGTCTTCACACGCCTGGACCAAGCCCCAGTGGCACAGACAGGGCTAGATGGGCGCAGAACTGACCGGTGACATCGCTGGCAGGTGGCAAATAACCCAACCAAAGCCAAACTGTGTGGGTTATGCCCCTGAGCCTGGGAGGGGCTAAGACTTAAGAACCCCAGCACCTGAGAAAGGACGAGGCTCCATGGCTCCAGCCCAGTGCAAGGATGACCCTCGGAGGCAGCCCCGGAGGAATACATGCCTCCCACGGTCCCTGGGCATTGATGGCTCCCAGGAGCATATGCCCCCGCCTCCACCAGAGCTCCTATCAATCTCCCATCCCCATCCACTCACTCAGCAAGTCCTGCTTGTGAACCTGCCACCATGAGCCAGGCACCGCGTGCAGAAGGATAAATGTGTCCAGGTGGAGACCTGGGGTCCCTTCCCCAGGGGACTTACAATTCTCACCATCCTGGGTTGCATTTGTCTTTCTTTTTCAGTAATCCCCAGTGGGTCAAATCTGCTGAGGGCTAAATCTCCACATCTCTGCATCCCCAGGGCTCGGCAGGGGACTGACCCCTCTGAAACGTTGCTGAGTGAAGCACGACACGGGAGGATGCCACAGGCCTGGGTGTGTTCCTGCCCCACACGCTGCCCACTGAATTTCAGACAGTCGGGGACCCTGCCTCCCAGCCGCTCACTGCTGCACACCCCTCCTGTCCACACAGGTCCTCTGGCTGCTGTGGGCCAGCTCCACATGCCCCCTTGCCTTCCTAGGGGACACCAGGTGGGTCAACTCCCCCCTCCCAACCCCAGGCAGGCTGCCCGGGTCTGGGGGAGGAAGGCTGGCAGCTAAGAATCAAACTGTCCAGACACACCCTGCCACAACCCATCCAGGCCACCTGGGAAGTACTTGTTTTTCCAGAGGCAGGAGAGTGGCCTGTTTGACCTGCGTCCTGGAAGCGGGAGGCCTGAGGGATGGATTCAGTCCAGGCTGCACTGCCCGCTTACTATGTCACCGTGGCAGGCCGCCAGCCCTCTGTAAGCCTCTGTTTCCTCATCTGTCTTTGGGGTTGACACCATCCGCCCTGGTGTGAAGTGAGACAAGGACTGAGTGGGCACAGTGGAAGAGAGATGAGGTCTTATGTGAGGTCACACTGGGAAGAACCCCAACAGCTGACCTCCCAGGGTATGTCCACCTGGTTTGTCTGTGGGCAGAGGAGCTTCCCTCAGCTAGTGCCCAGCCTTGGGCCACCTTAGCAATAAGTAATGTTTACCCAGTTTAAACCAGGTGCCAAGACCATCTCACAAAGACCCCAGGTAGTCGGCACTCTGCCCACTCTAGAAATGGGAGGCCAGAGGCACAAGCATGGAATGTGAGCTGTTAGGGAAGCTCTGATGGGATGAAGGGGTCCAATTTCTATCTGCAGGACTCAGGGGATCTATAATGGGGTGGCAACAGGGCTGGGGTAGAGATGGCCTGAGAAGGGACCAGGGTGGTGGGAACAGTGTAGAGACTGGTAGACACACCACAGATGCTGGGCCTTGGACTGGGGGACTGAACCTTGAGCCCTTCCGTAGAGCTGGGGGTAGATGCCCACAATGTCATGATGGAATTCACAGCTGCCCAAATGTTGCCGGGTTACTGGCACACAGATCCTATCAAAGCGTGCAGCAGAACCTATTATCAGAAGGTTCGCCTTGAGCATACATGTGTGCGCGTACACACACACACTCACACATACCCTCTGAATGCGGAACCTGCGCTGGCTGCCTGGTTCTTATTCCATCAAGGTCAGAAGTCTTTACAACCCGCTATTGCTTGTTCTGTGCAGAGCACCCAATCTCTCTTCAAACCAGCTAGGCATCAGTGCCCACGCAACCTCTCAGGCTCTTTCCTGCCCACTGGTGTCCTGGTCCTCCAGCATCTCCCAGCATCTCCACTCTGGCTCTCTTGCCATCACCTTTTCAGGAGGGGCTCCAATTCCATACATACTCTCTCCCAGAATCTCTCATAAGCAAAATGCATCACAGAGAGGCATTCAGCATGGTGGGAAGACCACCAGCAGGGGAGGCTGACCAGGGGCTCAAGCCTTATGAGGACGGACATGTATCTAGACCTCCTGAAGCCTCAGTTCCTGCATCGGGAAAATGGAGATGGTGACAGAGCCCTCCCCAACCTGGTCCCCAGTTAAAAGTACCAGGGCAGACACCTAGGAGTGAGTGAGGCCTCAGGTCACTCTAGGGATGGTTACCTCTGAAAAGCCCTGGGATGACCCCCAGGATGTGGAACTGGATAGGAGGTGAGGCCTAGTGACTATAGACAAAACAGACCAGACCCAACTCAGGGGCTGTGACTCTGCACCACTGCAGTGATGAGATGGAGGAGAGGCTCAGTCCCAGGGCTCGGGGACCAGCCAGGAAGGACAGAGCACCTGGACTGAACATGACGGCCCTGCCCGACGGGGCCAGGAACCTGTCACCAGGCAGGTATGCACTGCAGGGGCTGTGGCCCTGATCAAGGGACTGAAACGCAGCGCTTACAGGGGAGGAAGGGCAGGGCTCCAACTGCCCAGTAACCGACATTCGGGGGAAGGATGAATAAGGAGCTGGCGCTGGGCGGGCTGCTTATTTTGGCCTGGGCAGTGTGGAGTGGGGGTGGGGAGGGGCAGGCCAGGAGGTGGCCTGAGCCCTGGGCGGCAGGCATCCATCCCCCTGGCTCTCAGAGGTGCCCAACTGGACGATCCTCACTGACCGTTAGGGCAAGCCTTCCTGCTGCCAGAACAAGGGAGGTTTGGAAGTCACCAGGAGCAGGCAGGCTTGCTGGGCTCTGGCAGCCTGCTCTGGGGAATACCCAAGTCCACTGGACAGGCTGAGTAGGCCAGTGCTGGCTGCGGGGGAGGGGCGGGTTCTTGGAAACGCAACAGAGAAAACCCCAGAAAAACCTCTTGAGGCCAGAACGAATCAGGGAGGCTGACGGTGCAAGAGTTGAAGCCACCCCTGGGTTCCAGCAACACAGAGAAACGACTCCCCCAGCTGCCCACCATGTCCGCAGCCTGGGCTGGGCTAACAGGTGCCCGAAGGGGCGGCCTCCGAGCAGACTGTGAACAGCAGAAGTGGCATGCACAAGGCCCCTTTGGGGTCGTCCCTGCCACAGAGAGTACAGTGCAAAGGTGGATCTCGGTAGGGACCCCCAGAGGAATCTAGGGCTTCTGCAGGGAGAGGGAGCTGTAGGGGATGAGCCCTAAGACTGTTCCTCCCAGTCTCTGACCCAAAGTTATCAAAACCTGAGACCCAGACCCCAGGATAATCTCCAGTCTAGTTTGAGTCCCATGTAGGACCAGCGAGGACAGATCTGGATAGGAGGTGAGCTTGTGGGCTGGCCCCAGGGAGATGGGCTCCCAGGGGAAGTATGGAGACCATGACCCAGTCTTTTTAGAGTTTCTGATGGTCTTAGGGAGAAGGGTGGGAAAGCTGTATCATCACCCCGCCCCTTGAACCTGCAGGCCCTTACCATCTCCAGTCTTGGAGGTGTTGATATCTGAGTCGTCCCGAGTACCATTCTGGGCCTCCAGGTAGGTGGCAGGGACCCAGCCCTGCTCCTCAGAGGTGCTCACGAACCACCAGCCTGCAGCAGGGACAAGAGAGAGCGCAGCCATGAGAGTCAGCGGATGGCCGAGGTGGGGAGGGGGCCAGGACGAGGGGGAAGGAGCAGCGAGGAGGGCAGAGCACAGAGCCACATGGCCCCGGGCACCAGCAAACGCCTGGCCCACATCTAGCCTCCTGGAGCCCAGGTTCCTGGCTGAGGAAGGAGAGACCAACACAGTCCCTGAGAAGAGGGGACCTGATCGACTGCAATCCACCCACACAAACGTGTGATACATCTGAGAATGAAATGGACACAAATGTGTGATACATCTGAAAATGAAATGGACACAACGATATGCCCAACACACGAAAGTTACCTTGCGGGAAAGGTCAAGGGGGCTCCAGCCAAACACAGAGACCATGTAGGGTTTTTCAAGCCCTCTAGGATCACTGGTGTGACCTGGAGTTTGACCATTTTCTCTGGTTTAATGTAACCTGGGGGTAAAAAGGCCTCACAAATATGTTCCAATGGTCATTGCTCCCACTTGCGGGTCAGTGGTAATTTCACATTGGTGCTACTCACAGCTGCCTTCAGTGTGTTGACGACTCCATCACGGTAAGTGGGCAATGCACTCTCGACTGACCCTTGACGGTCATGGCCAAGTGAGAGCAGTACATTCGTTTTGTCTCCCGATTGTTGGCTCATTCATTCATCACTCAGACAAAAGCTGAGTCAAATACTCCAAACTCTGAAGCCGTGGCACTCCACTGTCTTCTGTTCCTTCCTAGAAGGTACTTTTCACAGGAGCCCGTCTCTGCCCGCCTCCCTTTCTGATTCTTTCCTGCCTCCAAAGCCATTTGGCACCGATGCTCTTTTCTGTCCGTGACAGAGCTCACTCACCATTTCCAAATCTGGACTGCAACCTGTCAAGAGACCCCAGGGCTCCTTCCTGGGCAGTACACTGAGGCCCCAACACTGCCCACAGCAGTGAGCAGCTGCCCAAGGAGGGGGCACATAGGGACCTTCAGGCTCTCCCAGCTGGGCTTAGCACTGGGAGGTGGAGAAGGCTGCCTGGGGGCTGCTGTGACAACAATGGAGAGGGGCAGAGGACAACGGTCCCACCCCTGCACAGGATCTCACACCCAGGGTCATCACCTAGGTCTTCAACTTCCAATGCTCTGGGTCACTGGGCTGGGATAGCACACAGCCTGTGGTCTAGTCTTGAAGGCCCACTGCACCCCACCCTTTCCAAGAAATTCCACAACACTCTGCATGCCGCTCTGCAAACCTTATGAACTGCCATGACATCTGTATGATACTGTAACATCAGATACAGTCCTTGTATGTTTGTCCACACCCACAGAATGTCCAGCACTGAGAATGGACCCTAAATAAAACTAGGGACTCTGGGTGATTAGGATGTGTCCATGTAGGTCATCAGTTGTACCAAATGGACCACTGTGGTGGGGGATGTTGACGACAGGGCAGGCTGCTTGCGTGTGGGGGGGACAGGTGTATATGGGACCCCTCCCACTCAATTTTCCTTGACTTAAACTGCTCTAAAAACAAAAACAAAGCCTTAAAAAAAAGGAAAAGAAAAAGTTTCAGACAAGGGTCTGGACTTCTGAGGCCCAGCCCTTAGCTGGGTCACTGCCCCAGGGGACTCAGGGTGGAAGCCTTCATTCTCTCTCTCTGCCAGATTCAGGTCAATTCCCTCATCCCTCACCCAAGGGGGATGGGTGCGGGCCATGTGCACACTCCGGGCCTACCCACCCAGGCAGCACTGCCATCCTCCCTAGAGCCCTGGCGATAGCCGCATGGCTGCTTGGGAGGCTGTGGCTGAGAGACCCCAAAGCAGCCAGAAGGCATGGACTTGCAGGGGTCTCTGCCTGGGGTGGCTTCTCCCCTTCTCTCAGGCTGTGGGGGAACTTTCAGGAATCCCAACTGTCCCTGCCGATAGGCCCCAAGACCAGTGTTCTTCCCCAGAGTCTGACTCGAGGTCACAGAGCTGCCCACCTCACAGACGTTCCCGCCCTATGGCTCTGCCTCCTTGACCACAGGAGTGGGTGCATCTGGCCAACTGTGTTCTGACGGGCCTGTCACCTCCCCAGACACCGTAACAGTTCACAGGCTTCTCCAGGAACGGATGTGGGTGCTCTGGCGACCTGAACCCTAAGTCCCACATTAATCAGGAATTTCAGGGGTGTGGGGAAGAGATGTCCTGAAAGTTAAGTCAATAAAGCAAAACCAGGCAATGGAGAAAGTCAGTCCCGATGACCATCACTTGATCCTGGGGCACAGAGGTGCTAAAGCTAGGCCGCCCTGGTGGACGTTCTCATTACAGTGAGCCAGCGACCTTCCTGTGCC
The DNA here is from genome assembly GCF_019320065.1 of Cervus canadensis. Classification (NCBI taxonomy): domain Eukaryota; kingdom Metazoa; phylum Chordata; class Mammalia; order Artiodactyla; family Cervidae; genus Cervus; species Cervus canadensis. The sequence goes on along the minus strand of NC_057393.1, from coordinate 26,636,854 downwards.
GTTCAATTGAGCCAGAGCAGGTTTCACACACACCCTTAGTCAGCAGGGTTCATCCAGAAAGTCCGCCATCACAACTCAAGTTTGGAGAACAAAACCCAAGTCCGCTGGGCGCCTGCCACCACAGACCTCAGTGGGGAAGGATGGAGACCTCCGAGTCACTCTTGATAAGCGGTCCCTCCCCAACCAAACTCCCCCTCACAGGATAACCTCCAAGAGCCCAGAAGAACAGTCATCACAGTCCTCAACTTGGAGTCATTTAGGGAGGGTCTGGAAGGCTGAGGCTCTCACATGCCTGCCCAGGTCCAGGTCCAATGACAGAAGTTCATAGGCTTTGGTCACCACACCCTCCAGTCCCTCCTCAAACTGTGTCCAGGGAGCTGAAAGACCAGTTCCAGCCCCCAGAGCCAAGCCAAGTCCCAGTAGGCTCAGGTAGTGCCCTGGAGGCCTAGCCTCAAAGGGAAGCCCTTCTTCCCAGGACTCCCCAGGATGGGCTCGGGGATCTTATGGTCATCAGACAGAACAGGGAATGTGTCTGGAGGAACAAAAGAGCTTGGATATGTGTGTCTCCCTGAGGATTTGCTGAGATCTCTCCATGCCCAGCCCCGCCCCCCAGCCTCTTTTTCTATACCAAGGTGTGTCCATTGCCCACTCCACCCTCTAAAACAACCTACTTGCTGTCTCAGTGGCAGCATAGTCCCTCCTTTTCTGTGTGAACCCATGACTTCCGAGGAAAGCAAGGAACTTTGCAGTCTCCTGGATGGCTGGGCTGACTCTCTTCTAAGCTTTCTCTCTATTTAAGGAATCTGGGCCCCAAAGGCATCCTCAGCAGAGGTGAAGGAGGCAAGCTCCTCCATGGGCACCAGGAAGACTTGTGCGGGTTCCTCCATCAGTCTCATCCGAGTTTGTCTGTGTTCTCACCTGTGAGTCTTCGAGCCTGCTGACCTCCTGCTGTCCCCTCTCCCAACCTCCCCCCATGGCAATTTCCAGACCAAGGCCCCGTGTGGACTTTTCTCATTGACTCCAAGGGCTTTATAATCCCAGGATTTAGACTGCTTTTCTACTGGTGGCAGTTTCCCCTCCTGCCTAACTTCACCCTTTGAGAACCTTCCATGTACTTTCAGCTCCCTCTCTTCCCCCCAGGAGGCAGGAATCTGGGATGGAGGGATGGATCTGAACTTGTCTGTGTAGACTATCTCCCCAGGGTGGGGCAGAGCTGGCCTGCCTCCTACTTCTGCCTGGCATAGGCCTGGCACTCAGGGCAAGCTGGGCAGGGATTTGCTGAGGGGCTGAGCATGTGGCTGAGGCGCCCAGTGGGCAGGAAGGTGTGATGGTCTGTGCCTCACACTGCTGGGTACCCCTGGGATGTGCCAGGGCTATCTGAGTCCTTTCGACCTCAAAGCCTCTCCAGTACCCCAGGTTTCTGTGGAGCCTGGGCCACACCACTGGCAGACCGTGATCATCTCACCTCAGGGCAGCAACTTAAGAGTCTTATCCGCCTGCTGCACCCCAGACTTGGGGCTGAGCCTCTCATCTTCCTCACAGCTCGGAGGTCCTTCCAACCTGACCTGAGAATACCCCAGCCCCGACACATGCAGAGCTGGGCTGTGTGGCTCTGAGTCCCAGGTCCCTCCCACAGAAGGCCCTGCAGAGAAGAGCCGCCACTGGACAGGCTCAGTCACCGCCCACGAAGCAGAGATGGACAGGCTGTCACCACCCAGGCAGGCATTGGCTGAATATGGGCTGGGGTGCCCACCCAGCTCTACACAGACCCACCAGGAGCCCTGGCACGAGTCACACAGTTGGGCCTGTGGGGGCGGCTCCTTGGGCCTGCGCCCACCAATGGCTCCTGGCAGGCCTCTCCCAGACGCTGGCAGCTGCAACCGGGGCCCCTGACCAAAGTCACTGTGTCTTCACCAAGGAGCAGTTAGAGCCTGAGCCACCCTGGGTGCAGCCCAGCTGGCCAAGAGGGCTCAGGTGTCAGCCAGCCCGCGGGCATCTCCGGCTCCCCTCTAGTGCACACCATGTTCTCGCTCCTGCAGAGGCGCACAGTGGGAGGCAGGCTATGTCCACATACGCATGCATGGGTGGGGACCTGTGTGCATGGAAGAGAGGTGTGTCTATACATGTATCACGTGATGATTATAGCCAGGTGCTGAGAAGAGCATGCCGTGTCAGGAGCTAACATTACACACGTCACTTGATTTAATCTTCAAGGACCCTGTGAAATAACTTACTGTCGTCACTATCCCCACTTTACAGATGTGGAAACTGAGGCAGAAGAGATCACCACCAGGAGGAGGCAGAGTTGGACTCAAAACCAGGCCCTCCAGCTTCAGGACCCATACTCTTCACCACCGCAGAAGCGGGTCAGGTGCACCTCTGTGCCGTGCACGCAGGTAGAGGTGACTCCTTGACAACGAGGATCCCTGAACACGGATTCTTTACATATGTGCTGCCTGTGAGTCTGTCCACATCGCTGAGTGTGTGCTTTATGTGCATACACCATGAGTAGCGTCTCAGGTTTGAGTGTCTATATCTATACGTGAGGACCCTCTGGGGATAGAGGGTAATAACTGGGAGTCTGGAGTCAGAAAGACTCAAATTCAGCTGGAGTGCCTTATACTGAGATGCTCCCCAGTCGGGGCAAGAGAGGACTACCACGTCCACTCTTTTGAATGGGAAACCGTGAAGTGATGTCCAGGAGCCCTGAGAGAGACGCACTCAGATGCTGGATGTTCAGGAGAAGGCTTTCTCCTGGGGACCCCAGGCTAAGTCCCCAGGCTGGGGCAGCCCTTTCTGGGGTCCCCAGGTTAAGACCCCAGGCTGGGACAATCATCTGGAAGAATCCTGAACTGGCCAAGCCCCCAAGCACTGCCTTACCCTGGCCTCTCCTTCTGTGAGGGCCACGTGTCTACAGTGCCAGAGAAGAATGGATTTCAGCCAAGCCGGCCTACAGGCCAGAGCCCAGCCCTCTCCGGGAGACAAAGGCCCAGAGAGAACAGCAATGTCACCTGTCACAGCAGCCAACCTGCTCGGTAGGACTCACTGAAGCCCACTTCACCATGGCCAGGAGTGGAGGACGAGAGAAGGCAGAGCCCGGCAGGTCTGGCCAGCACCTCCAGCTCAGGGCGGGGCAGGGAGTCCTCGGCCCACATAGGAGAAAGCTCAGGTCCAGAAGTCAGTCTCTCCCTCTGTCCAGGCTAAGCATAATCTTTAGCTGTTTGGCCAATTTCAAAGCCCTTTCAAACAGACTCTAATTGAGGCTTCCCAGGGCTGGCACTGGGGAAGGGATGGTAGGGCGGGGGGCAGCAAGAAACTGAGAGTCGACAGATTCTCTCTCTCATGAACCACACACATACACACACATGAGTCAGAGATGCAGACAGACAGAGGGAAGGGATGGGAGGACCTGGGTGAGGGGCTGGGCGAGGGACGGGGGCTTCAGCCTCTCTAGAAGAGACCTGAGCCTGTCCAAGGGGAGGCAGGAAGTGGCGGGCACCCCCAGGCCACTGCTGTCCCCAGGGTGACCAGGCCACAATGGTCTCCTTAATGAGAGTGGATAATGAGCTCATTAGGGCCAGAGGAGGCCAGCTGCACACAATTAGGACATTAATAAAGCCTTCTGAGGTCACTCACAGCTCAGCCTGGGACAAAACAGCTGGTGGGGGTGGGGGGGCCCTGCTCCCTTCCTCTCCCTCTGAAACTCCCGTGTGTCCTTCAAGGTGTGGTCCTCCATGAGGTCTCCCCACCCTTCCTGTCCTGCTCACCCAAGGACTCAGTCCACAGGCACCTCTTATAGCCCCTCTTCCAAGACAGACCTCAGTTTGAATCCTGGCTTCACCACATGCTCACTGGTGACCCGGAACAGGTCTGACCTCCTTGAGCCTTGTCATACCAGGGCAGTATGAGCCACCCAGAGGGATGCCTGGCATCCTGTGTTGCCCTTGGTATATCAGGGACACGTGGTACACTCAACAACCAGCCTTTACTGAGCACCTGGCATATGCTAGGCCCTATTCCAGGCACAGGGATGCTGCAGAGAACAACCTCACTCGGGATGCCCCTGCATGGCACCCAGGATGGGTGCAAACACACCCTGCACACTGGTGCTGTGGCCAGTGAGGGGGCTGGGCTGCCTCCCACCCGCCCTGGGTGCCCACTCGGAAGGTAGCGGGCAAGATGAGACAGGTGGGCAGAGTCTGGAACACAGAAGCTTTTAGGTGACCTCTGAGCCTTGCCTTTCCCTTCCCTCCAGGTCCTTCATGTGGTCTAACCCACAGCTGGCATCTGTGGAGTGCTGCTGCATGCCAGGCCCTCTCGGAGGGTTTCCGCGTCCACAGCAGGAGGGAGGTGATGGAGCTAGCAGCAGAGGCACAGTCCAGGCCTCACACACCTGCCTCCATTCTCTGTGTACGCCTTGCCTCGGGCTCTGGCCCCCTCGTGAGACTGAAATGTCCGGGCACTCTCCTATTCTTTCCTTGGAGCAGTTTGGAGAAGAGGAGGAGGAATTTGGGGGTACTTGGTGGTAGATGGAGGGAGATGCTGAGGAGGAAGGGGGCTGAAGGGGGCCTGGCCAGGCACATGTCACCAGCCCTGCCCACCTGGCCACACTACACCTGGCACAAGGCTGAGCCCTAAGGGACCACTTCTGCCCTGCTGCCCTTCCCATGACCTTGGGGCAGAACTGAGCCTTCTACCTGAGAGCGAGCAGAGATGTGGGAAATGCAGGCCATCCGTGGCATGATGCTGTGCCTTTAAGAACAACGAAAGGCAGCCACCCTGGGCCAGGCCTCCCCTGGTCAGAAAGCTCTGTCACTGCGGCCTGTTGCCAAGACACACTCCAGCTCTCAGCACGTGGCCTCCGCGGTCCAAAGCAAACAGGAATGGGTGGGAGCCCTCCCCCTCCAAGTCCCTCCCAGTGTACCCCCATAGCCCCTGCCTTCCTACCTGACCTATTCTTCTCATCCCGCCTCTGACACCCACCCCCCTCTCTGTTGCCTATGGTCTCCCCCTCCCCCAAAGGGGGCTCTCAGGCCATGAGGGCCCCAGAACCTTCCCTGGGCGCCTGAGGCCTGAATTCCAAGACCATTAGCACAGCCTGCTACGTCACTGTTTGGAAGGCTCTGTGGAGTCCGTGGCAAGAAGACAGCGAGAGCTGGGCCACTGCCACCCCACCCCCAACCTGCTCCAGCCTGCCCACCCCTCTGGATGGGCCCAAAAGCCCAGCACTGGGTTCAGGCAGGCCCAGGAGGTGCACTCTAAAATGACAGGTAGAGAAGAACCACAGCTCTAAGCAAGGGCTCTAGAATGAGGTTGCCTGGGTTCCGATCCCAGCTCCGCTGTTTACTAGCAACCACCTCAATTTCCTCATCTGTAAAATGGACCTATAGTACACTTACATCTCACTGTGTTGGTGGATGAATAAAGCTACAAAAAGTGTTCAGGACAGTGCTGGGTTCCTAGCAAGATGCACTGAAGAGCTATTACTAAAGTTTAGGTGCACACTGTGGTGAATTTTAAAGAACCAAGACCTCAATGATTGGTGTCATGGTGGGCAGGCAGGCAGGTGGTCTTAGGTGTCTGGAGTCTCATGGGGAGAGAGAGCCTCTTGGTGTCACTAGCATTTGGCCTTAACCTTAGAAAGTCTCTACTGAAGGTCTCGTTCTGTGCTTGGCATGGGTTGGGGGCAGGGAGGGGGACGAAGGCTGCCCCATGCCATAGATAACAGTGCTGGCCGATGCATCATTTGAAGAAACTGTAGATACCACAGAGGTTATATCCAGAGAGGATCTGACGGCTTACTGGTTACACCCACTGGGAACCTGCACCATTGGATGTTTTAATCAGTCACAGTACAAAGACAGAGGCTGTGTTGGCCGCACCGTCTCATTTAGTAAAAGTGGTGCCAGGATCAGGAGCCAAAACAGAGCTCAACAGATGGTAATGACAGGTCAAATCTGACAAGATGAAAAGTATTATAGTAAGTGGAGAGACAAAAGGACATGGCTTAGAACAGCGGTCTTAGAATTCGCTGTCTAAACTTTCTGGAGTACATGGGGGCATTATTCATAATTATGCCAAATACTAGGTGCCAACTGGGAGTGTCTCGGGCACTTGGGTTGTATGGGTCCCCCTACTTGGCAGCGAGGATGAGAAGGGTCCTGGAGTTTGGGATAGGGTGGACAGTAAGCCTGTGAAACCTTAGGCTGCACTAGGATTAGGAAGCACCTGGACTGGGTGACTTACCCAGATGCCTGGTTTACAAGCAGTCCAGGATCGGTCCTCAGGCCTGACTCCTAGCACAGCATCCCCTTGGCTCAGTTTAAAAATGACTCTTTGTCACTACCTTTGCAGAAAGAGGCCAACACCGCCTGCTTTTTCCATTAGATCTCCTAAATCTCCATCTGACAGATGAACCAGGAAACCAGTCCTTTCATCCGTTTCTCCTCCATTCTGTCGGTCTCCACTAAGCAGACCCAGCTCTCAGCAGAGTCCTGAGCATGGCTTCCCCCACCTCTTGCCACACCCTGAGGAGGGGGCTAACAGGTAGATTTCTGCCTCTGTCTCTAGGTAGCCTCTCCCTCACCCTCTCAGAGCCCACCCAGCTGACAGAGTTATCTGGCACAAGATCTCATCTGAGGTCTTTGCCAGGAGAGAGTGACTTTGGATCAGCATTTCTCAAACCTCAGATATTTCCACACCACTGGCTGACTTTGGCCATATCCTAGAACTGCGTATACTGTGGTTCACATAGTAAATATATATTTAAAACAGTTCCTCCCTCTTTTTTTAACTTCAAGAAAATAATTTGTTTAGGAAACTTCAGATTGCCACCATGAATAAACAATTAGGACCACTGGTCCCAACCATGAAATTACAGAGAACAAAACAAGAGAGTAAATTTGAGCTGTGCTGTGACTGAAGAGGCCACATCTAGAGACTGCTTCCTTTTTGTTACAGAAGGAGATTTATTAGAGAGAGTCAGAGCTGACCATCAAGCTGAGGTAAATCAGGCTTGTCAGAGAAACAAAACAAGACAAGATGAAGGATTTTTTTTTTCCGCCATGTGTTGTGGAACATACTGCCTCTCTGTGCCAGCTAAAAGCATCCCATGTACCATGGTGTTGTGTGGGTGACATTTCTAAGAAAAAGACTTGGGGCTAGAATGATACTTGGTCATCCAAAATGTCTGATGAAAGACAATGAAGTGTCCTCATTAGTGAGATGAGGATATTAAGTAGCATGGATTTACCAGGGTTGTGCTGGGGAATCAAAAAGAAAGGAATAGGGGCCACCTAGCAATATGTCTGCTGTGTGTATGTGTATATCCAGCTTGGAGAAAAAAGCTGACAGAACCCTCTGTATCTGTTACACCAGTCATTTGAAATATAAGGCGTTGATCTTATTCTTTTAACTAGTTTACTCCAAGACGAAGTATACATGAGTGAGTTTGTATATTTTCCCCCTTTTCTCTCTTGGCTAAAAACAGAGGCTTCTTGGTCCCAGAATTGAGCTGGTTTCAACTAAAAGCCTTAGACGGACAACCATATCCTCCCTTCTAGCTGAGTTCAGCCCCTCTTGAACTGGTGCAAAAAATAAAAGCAGGGGCAATTTCAACTTTAAAGACCATGTCCATAAACAAGACAAACCCACTCCGCAATTTGTCTAGGGCATCCCTCCCTCCAAACCCTGCTTCTTTAATTTCTGGGGAATTTTAAATAGAGGTCTTACAAAAACCCGCACCGCCTGACGTCAACAGCTCTCTGACAACGTGGATTCTTCCACGCGGTGTGGGGAGCAGCCGCCACGAATGCTGATACTTTTCCAGGCTTCTTTCCCAGTTGGAATTTGGGAGCCACTGGTGTCTCCCTAGGAGATTGGGAGAAGAAAGGTACCGGGGAGTGTCCTGCCTGGGGACCTGTACCTGTGTTCCCCAAACCTTGGGCATTACAGAGCAGCAGTGCATGTGTCTCAGTCACACAGTTGTGTCCGACTCTTTGCCTGCCAGGCTTCTCTGTCCATGGGTTTTCCTGGCAAGAACACTGGAGTGGGTAGCCTTTTCCTTCTCCAGGGGATCTTCCTGACCCAGGGATAGAATCTTTCTCTCCTGCATTGCAGGTGGATTCTTTTATTGCTGAGCCATGAGGGAAGCCCTGTAGAGCAGTAGGCATGCAATTAAACAATCTGAATAACCCCTGTGCCACTGTTTTTTTTTTTTTAAACAAACAAAAAATGTTTCCAAAAACCATTTACTTATATTACACTAAATGGAAAGCTTGTATCCCTTGGCACAGATAGAACATAGCTGAAAAAATACAATGAAACAACAATGCTATGGATTTCCAGCAAGATAGTAAGCCACAATCTAGCCAACACACAGACTGGGGCTAGAATTTCCCTTGGTCAAACAAATAGCATCAGCAAGTTTCAGCCACACAGAAGCCCCACATGGAAACTTTCTTCAATGTGGAGTGAAATAATTGAAAGGAAATAACCTTCTCCTGATGGGATTCAATGCCATTTAATGCTGGGCCTGTCACTCACTTATAGGACCCACTCTCTGGGAAGCACTGATCTTAAAGAAGGAGGCTTGGGTTAAGGATTTGCAGCCCCCTGATTTATATCCAAGCTCAGCCACTAGCAAGCTTTGTGGTCTTGTGCAAGTCACTCAGTTTCCTCTTCTGAAATACAGAAACAAAGGCCTCTGCCCCACTTAGCCTTGCATAGCTATGCTGTGGAAGAGATGGGGAAAATGCTTTGAAAAGTCTCTGGATTGTAGGTGGATGGGGGTGGAGGGGGTCATTATTCTGAGCAGGTTGAGGAACTTGATGGACTCCTAACTTCCTCCTGCCCTCCACTCCCAGATGCAATTCACTGCCCAGACTGGATGGTGGCCCATCCCTGTCTGTTAGAGAAAAGAATAGGAAAATGCCACTTGACAATATTCTTGCACAGTAAACTTTCCCAATAGCCATGTGGAATTCAAAATATTATCATCATTTTATAGATATGGGAATTGAGGGGCAAAACGGTTACATGTAGCTACTCAGTGGCACAGTGGGATCTGAACACAAGCCTTTCGCGTGGTCTAGAAGGAAAGGCCCTCTATCATGCTTCTGTGTGCACACCCAGCAGGGCTCAGAAGGCCCAGATATGTTGGTCTTTCTGATCCGTCACTGCCTGGGCCTCATCCTTCAAAACCATTACCTTTGTGAAGTTCCTGTGACTCTCTGTGAGCTGGCCTTCTACTCTCCTTCCCTCATGTTCTCCCTGCACCCTGACCTTGGGTTTGGGTTGGCTGTCACCCCAGCTAGACCAAGAGCTCTTTGAGGACAAAGGCCATGTCTTGCTCATCTTGGTATCCTGTCGAGCCCCTGCCTGGCTCAGTGTTTGACAAAGAAGGGACTCAGGGAGCAGCTGTTGAACACGAAATGCAGTAACAAGATGGGCACAAGGCTTCCTTCACCTTGCCTGGCTTCTCCCTCCACACTAGTCCCCCCTGCTTCCCTCAGCCTCAGTCTCTCTGAGTCTAGCTCCTGGGGTCAGCACTGGGCATTTGCTTTACAACTCCCATCCCTCTGGCCTGGCATCTTCTGCCAACTAGAGCCCAATATAGTTCTTCAGCCCCTGGGCAGTGTTCCTTCCTCTGGTCCCTTAAACTAGGGAGGTACCTCTGATTCACAGTTCACTTGGAGAGATTTACCCACAGGGACCTAAGCCCAGGAGATCTCTGTTGCTTGTTGCATAACATGTCCAGGATCACCCAGGAAGCCCATATCCCCACCCATGAGCTCTCCCAGTCTGCTGTGTGTGAGCATAGCACCTGATTGGGCCATTTTCATTTGGGCCTCTCCCCTCACAGGAATGGCAAAGCCAAGCTCAGGGAGGTCCCACAAGCCCAGCACCAGGGACAAGCCCACGCCCTGGGGCGAGGCTTCTGGAAGAATGCAGAGGGAATTCTATGAACCAACAGCCCCTTCAAACTCAAAGCAGTTTCATGGGCTGGCTGCAGGCCTCCACTGGGACTCTTGGAGCCATAGTGTCTCACACAGGGAACACACTGCCCTCTTCCATGGTGGGCGCAACTCAGGGGGGCGCCTCTGGAAAGGGCAGCCCCAGAGCCCTGCTACATCCCACCCTCAGAGGATGTGGGGAAAGCTACTCAGAGGAAATAGCTTCCCCCACCATGGTGCTTCTGCCCAAGGGAACCACAGGAGATTTAACTAAGAGGCTGCAGAGTGTACAGGGAAGAGGCTAGCTATCTGAACTCTATGGGCTTTCCTCCCTGTGAAAGAGAAGTCCTGCCATCTGTGCTTTACAAGGCAAGGGTGGTGACTACACAGTGGAAGGTGCCTGGCTCACTGTTTGATATACAGGAGGAGCTTCAGCCATTCCTTTCTTGCCTTTCCCAGAGTTTCTGACATCAATGGTCTCCACAAAGCAGAACTAGGTTTAAGCTGAGGTTGGAATACCCTGGGCATGGGATGACCATCCTGAGCCCTAATTGGGTCTGTGTGATTTAGGAAGCTTCTCTCCTTGAGTTGGGCTTCCCAAGGGCTCAGTGGTAAAGAATCAGCCTGCCAATGCAGGAGATGTGGGTTCGATCCCTGGGTTGGCAAGATCCCCTGGAGGAGGAAATGGAAACCCACCCTAGTATTCTTGCCTGGAAAAATCCCATGGACAGAGGAGCCTGACAGGCTATATAGTCCATGGGGTTACAAAGAGTCAGACACTACTGAGGGACTGAGAGTGTACACAAACACCATCTCCTTGAGCTTCTCCTACCTCAGGGCACCATCTTGTCATCTTAGTTTCTAAGTTAATGAGGCCGAGTACAGCTCCTATCTCAATCCAAGGAGAAAAGGCCACACCCCTAGTTCAGTTGCCCCAGAGACTGCCTGGGGTCAACTATCTCATTCTTAGTCTCACCAGTTACAATGATTGGTCAGTCAGTAGTGACTGACATCCATGGGCACCAATCAAGGAGATTTTCCATTTCTGCCCTGTCACTCTCTGGTGCCTCAGCCCCCACCCCTTAAGGGGAGGAGTCTGCAGAGTTACCACCCTGCCTCCTTGTACACCAGCAATCCCAGTCCCCTCCTTCCCCTTGAGATGGAAGGCTCCACGACTGGGGATCAAGCCGTCCTTAATGATCTCTATGCCTCAATGTGTGACACACAGTAGGAGATAAGTTGGGGAATGACTCAATGCTTCATCTCTAGCCCCTGACTACACACTCACTTAATTGCATGGTTTGGTTCTCCCCACTCTGAATGGGCTTCCCTAGTAGTTCAGATGGTAAAGAATCTGCCTGCAATGCAGGAGACCCTAATTCAATCCCTGGGTTGGGAGGATCCCCTGTAGAAGGGAATGGTAATCCACTCCAGTATTCTTGCCTGGAGAATTCCATGGACAGAGGAGACTGGCGGGCTATAGTCCATGGGGGTCACAAAGAATCAGACACGACTGAGCGACTAACACATGTACTCTGACAGCCTGCCTGTGATCAACACCCCACCACAGTCAGCAGCAAGATTCTGGCACCTGATGGCAGAGACACAGAAAGGAAGCTAGGAAGTCACTGACCAAGCCTGCCCTCCATGAGGTCACCCCGCCACCACAGGGCCCTTGAGGAGAGACTATTCCAGAAGTGGTTCTAAGGTTGGGAGGCCTGGATGGAACAGATGTCTGGATGTTGAGGTGGGCCTTGAAGAGTTCCGCGCCCCCAACCCCCCTTAAACATGTCTTTGCCCTGCCAGGCCCAACTCAGCACAGCTGAGTCCGAGCCCGCGGCCATGGCAGGCTCTAACTTCACTCTCCAGGAAGTGAGCGATATCATCATCAGCTCCTGTTCCCCAACCCTGGCCTGTCCCCCAGCCTAGAATGTGGGTGTCTCCAACCCTGTTCTCTGTCCTGGTCTCTGGATCAGAGCTCCAAGCAAACCTGGCTCTAAATCCACCCAGGCCGTGGAGGGATGGCCCCATGGGGCCTGAGAGATCAGGGTACGGAAGGCAGGCCACAATCTTCCTCCCAGCCGCCACATCAGCACTGATAAAATACTCTGGCCCCAACAAAAGCGGAGGCCTTCTGAGTCCAAAGAGGGGGAGTCTGCATCAGCTGTGTGGTGAGACCTGGGACACAGGACTGGCGTGGAAGCAGAAGAGTAGAGCGAAGCCTTCATCGGGGAGGTTCCACAGCAGGAGCCCTGGCTGCTCCCTCCCGTGGGGCAAAGCCCTGCTGAAGAGGCAGGCTTCCTCTCTGTCCTCTGGGGAACAGTCGGTTACAATCCATATCTTAAGTCTTAAAAGTCAGTCATAGAAGTTAGAAGTATATTGCAAATATAAATTGAGAAATAGATCCATTCCATAAGGACATATTAATTTTTCAAAAGGGATAATTTTGACCGTCACCCATCTCATTGGCATCTGGGAGGGACAGCTTTCAGCGACGTGGGACAGCTGCTATAACTCGGAATGTTTGGTCTTTTTAAATATGAAGCAATAAAGTGAAAAAACAACGTCCCTTAGGAACAATTTTAATAAAATAATGAAGGTCTTAGATGTGCTCAGATAAACTCTTAGTGAAACACCATGAAGTAATGTTGTTTAAGGGGAATGGTGAATAAGCTAAAACATTTGTGAACAGGGTAGACTAGTAATTCAAACATCACAACTCATTGGCAAGGAGGTCCAGGTGTTCGCCAACGCCGGTCTTACTCCCACGACCAAGGCCAGGGGAAGCACACCCATCAGTGTCAATACTCCTGGTGCAGTATTATTTATACCCAAGTGTGAAGGAGTTGATGTGGTGCTTGCCGAAGGGGTGCTGGCTGAGGCAAGGAGAGGGGCTTCCCAGGGCTAGGGGGGGCCAGGAGGGGTGAGGGCCCCATTATTTTGCTATCTTTATAGGCTGGTCAGAGTCTGCTCCAATGTGCTAAGCCATTTTCATTATATCCCTACCCCACTGTGCTAGGAACATGGTAGATATACAGAAAACACCAGCTTAAATATGCAGTAGGGTCAAGATACTTGGCTGGTGGGCAAGACGGAGGCAAGGATGACCCAGGTAGACAAGAAAGACTCAGGGGAAATGGACTTCTCTAATTCCTCACCTCAAAATGAACTGGGCTAGGCAAACCCCTGCCCCCAGATAAGTGGAGGCTGGTAGAAGCCTCCTATGCTGGGCCTTCAGGACCCTTCACTGGCTTGAATTTTGGCCTCTCTTTTTAAGTCCCAGAGCGATCGATTTCACAGATCTCGTTTAACTTGAGAAGGACGGGGGAGGAGGGGCAAGGAAAACTGCATTCTTCCCCTTCAAAGCCAAGAATCCAAAGTAATACTTCTGGTGGTAACTGATCCGGCCTGTTTGTGATTACAGCCCCTTGCTTGCTTTCTGGCAGAAGGGCCCTGGAGCCCCACAGCACGGCTGATGGGGACAGACACCCTCGCTCACTTGGATAATCTTGTCCTCGTCTGACATGACCAAAAGCGTCTGTCAGCCACTCTGCTTTCAGCAGTTCTCCAGGGCAACTCTTCAAAACATCACTTTATTTTACAAGGGGAGGGGAGAAGCCACCCCTAACCCCTATCATGAAATTCCACAACACTAATCATATTCCTTCTGTTACCAGCACCAGCCTGGAAAACACAGCAGCACCAGCTGCCTCATTGGCTGATGCAAATTGAAGGGGAGAGGGAGGCTTACGATTGGACAATCTTCCTCCTTTGCCTATCCCCTCCCTTTTATCAGTGGAGAACACACACACACCACTTTTGCTGTCATAGCACAGTGAAGAACACACACACACACACACACACACACACACCCCTTTTGCTGTCATAGCACAGTGAAGAACACACACACACACACACACACACACCCCTTTTGCTGTCATAGCACAGTGAAGAACACACACACACACACACACCCCTTTTGCTGTCATAGCACAGTGAAGAACACACACACACACACACACACACACACACCCCTTTTGCTGTCATAGCACAGAAATGGCTTCGCAAAGCTCAAGACTATTTCTCAGCTGTTCTTTCTCCGGAAATTTAATCTGTGGAGCACTTGGCCTCACAAAGCCCATTCCAAAGGTGTCCAGGAGCCCACGGGCCCTGTGATCATCATTACAAACCCAGGGATGTTTGTAGCCAGTGACCCATTTGGCTGCTTGGAGAGCTGGCTGAAAGTTGCCAACATGGTCAGATTCCCCTTGCCTGCTCCCTCTAAGCTGAAACTGGCTTTTTTTTTTTTTTTGGAGCCCCATGGCTTAGAGGGGATCTGAGAAGTCCTGGCACTATGGAGACAAAAGGCCTGCTTCCTGCCTGGCTTGGTAAAACTGTAATGGTCATGGGGAATAGGGGAGGCTGGTGTTTGGAAAGCAGCCGTGCCCACTGTCTTCACTCCTAACCACACGTGAGGAAAGGTGATGCTCAGGAGGAAGAGCAGCTTGCCTGAGATCACCTGGTTAGCGGGTGGCTCAGCTTGGAACCTAGACTGACTGAAATTGACTTTTATACAAAGCTTGTCATTCCCCCCATGAGGCTGCTCTGCCCATTGAGATGACACCCTGAGCACGGCGCCAAGTGGCAACCCGCTGACCCAATGCCTTGAGCAAGAAGCAGGTGCCTGGAATTGGCAGAATACCCCCCACCCCAGGCGCCAGGAGGTCACTTGGCCAGGGTGGAGGTCACTTGGGGGGCCAAGGTCACTTGTGGGGGTGGAGGCCTGTGGCCAACACTGCAGTCGCTGGTGCCGGGACAAGGCCCCAGGCTGTCTTGATTGCAGCAGCTCAACATTCTGCCTCAATCAAAAGATGGTGAGCCTGCTGAGCAGAGAGGAGGCTGGGGCTTTTGTGAGGGCGCCGGTTAGAAGTAGAGAAAACAAATAAGAAAAGACAGAGTGTCCAGAAACCCCAGGAGTGGAGGCCCGGCCAACCTCAACAGAGACCCCACCACCTTCCTGCGGGGAGGGAGGGACATGAGGGATGGGGAAGGCAGCACTTCGGGCTGGAGCAGCGGCGGCAGTGGGGTGGCGTGGAGGTGGGGGCAAGGAACACAGCCAGCCAGTGGGATAGCCCCACCTGGATCCCGAGAAGTGTTGCTGAAAGGGGTGTTTGCCTTCACGCCGAGGCATCTGAAGATGACCTTGCTGGGGGAAGGCACCTTGTCTGAAAAATGAGCCTGTCTGAGTGCAGGTGGTTGGGGAGGATACAAGGAGAGAGGCTCTCTTTCTCTCGGGCCTGCCTCTGCTGTCTGTGTCCTGGCTCCAGCTGCAGCACCAGGCTGAGGGGTCCAGGGAGGGGAGCTGAAGAGCCCGCTTACCTCCTCCTTCACCTGGAGGACAGGCTGGGCCCCAGTCTGTGAGTGGGTGGATAGTGTGGCCTCGAAGGTGCCTCAGAGACAGCTACCTTGGCACCTGCCATCCCTAGCTCATGCAGCAGACCTGCCACAAACTCCATGGGACACTGGGCAAATGATGTCAGGCCTCCACTCTTCCTCTGTCAAAGGGAGGTTTAGGCAGACGGTCAGAAATATGTCCTGCAGCCTGTTTCCTTCTCCTGACATTTGAGGTCCTTGAGACCCTCAATATGCCCCTTCGGCCTGTTATCACTTAGGGGACGTCTCCTCTCTGGCAGCCCCAGAGCCTGGCCAGATCCCCCTCATCTGTGCCACCGCCATACCGTCACACATGCCGTGTACTCAGCTTAGAGCATTTTCCTCCTTCAGCTCCTTGATCACGGCCTATTTCCTCCAGCCATGACCACCCACCCCAGGCACTACCCCATCTCTGAACCTGGAACAGACCATGCCTTACAGTCCCACCCTCCCAGCCCCTCAGTAACACTGGCCCCAGTGGCACTGGGCTTTCTGCCTCACACATAGCAGGTGCAGTGTCAATATGATAGACTTACTGCATCCAGGCCTTTACCCTGAGGGAAGAGAAAGCCCTAGAATACTGTCTATGGGGGAAGACAGGGACGACTGCTTCTTGTCAACTGCTGCACCCAGTGCTGGGCACACAGCAGGTGCCCCGTGTGTGTGGACGGAATGAGCAAACCACATCCTATGGACGCAGTCCTTGCATATGAGAGGTCATTCAGACAGTGCTGAGACCGCTGAGGGGAAGGAGGTGGGATGGAGCTCTTCACTGGGTCATGAGGGGCCCCTGGGAAGGGGCCAGGGTAGGTCTATTTATTCCGACAAAGGGACGGCAGAGCAGGCTGGGGTCCTGACAAGCATGGCTCAGGCACAGTTCAGGCTCGGCTCTCACACCCTCAGTCCTGGTAAGCAGATCAGGGAGACCACAAGTGCCCTTGACCCATCCACCCATCCAGTCCAGCCCCACCTCATGGACCTGGCTGAGCCAGATGCCAGAACACTCACAACTCTTCTGCAGGAAACCGGACCAGCAAACATCCCTTCCCTTTCATATTCCCTCCGCCCCACGCCTTGGCCTTGCTCCTACCCCAGCTGGGGCTTCAGCAGGACTGACCTCTGCTCTCCTGCTCTCTGTGGCCTGGAGAATTCACACAGCAGAGAGCTCTGGGGCTTGGCTTTTCAAACAAGTAAAATCCACAAGGAAGAGAAATGCAAACATCCAGATTTCCCAACCCTGGATAAACAGCACTGGATAAGGAGTGTGGCAGCCTGGGCCCCACCTCCCCGCTATGCAACCTCCGGGCAAGTCACTGACCTTCTCTGGGCTTCAATTTCCACCTGAAAAGGAGAGGATGCCAACATCTGCCACTCTCCTTTCCAAGGTGTTATACAAACACAGGGTTCTATGTCTTATAAAACATAAACTATTCTGATTCAGACAGAGCTCACGTTGAAAAACGTCCCAAATCCACTACTAGTTGGTATCAGTGGACACTTGCTCCCCAGGAGGCCTTGACATCCCCGATCACCCCCTCTTCCCCAGATGAGTCTTCCCCAGAGAACAGACACACAGGCTTTACAGCACTTAAGATATCCCTTAAACACTAAGGTTCTGGGACACAGGGATCCAAGGGTAGCCCATGGCAATGCCAACAGGCCAGACAGAACAGGAGAGAGGGCCCTGCAATCACAGCACACCAGCTCAGAGACCCACTCATGGTTTGCTCACTTCGTGGCCAGTCCCTGGCAGACTCCTCCTCCAAGTCTGGCTTTCTCTCACCTCTCACGATGCCTGGGCCATTTCCCCACCATCTAGTCCATAACAGCTGAGGCAGGCAGATGCATTTTAGCCTGAGGCTGAGAGGTGCCTGACTAAGAAGGGAATGTGGAGCCAGGGCTGAGACAATTAAATGAAACCCCCTCCTGAGAGCTCCATAAAGCATGTTCCAGACATGAAGTTGGGGGTTACACGAGCCTGAAGCTTCTCTCCACTTCCTGGCATTTGACAGCTCAGCTCCCAGTGAACACTGGCTTCCACGAGGCTTCCCAACTGGGCTAACTGGATTACCCTGCTGTTCCTCCACAGTGAGGCCAGGGAGTCCAGGTCAGCATCAAGAACCCAGAGGATGAGATTACAGAGTCTGAAAAGATGCTGAGAGAGATGAGAGTGGTTACTCAGGCAAACCTCACATCTACCAGAGTGATTACTGAAAGCCCAACTGCTGAGGGTATACTATCACACAGCCGCGGGACCATCTGCGGAAAGAACAAGGGGCAGCAACCCCAATTCCCCGAGGTCCCTAACAAATTATATCCCAGAAAGCGCTACAGTGAAGTTTGTTTTAATTTAAGAATGCAGGAAACCTGCAGAGGGATCTTTATCTTGCACTTCAGCAGGACTATCACTTCTCCTGGCGACAAAGCCCGGTGTGAGTGAGTGAGTGAGTGTGTGTGTGTGTGTGTGTGTGTGTGTGTTGGGGGCGGACAGAGGGTCTCCAGTGTTGCCCGTTCCCCAGGCATCTGGGCCAGGATATGTCTGGGGAGCGGAGGGAATGGAGTCACCCAATGGCCACACTGCAAGACTCCCATCAGGTGTGTGGCGGTCACTACCCCAGAACAGAATGCCCTGGCCTGCTACTACATGGCTTCTCCTCCTTCTCTGCCCTCACTCACCACCTCTCCCCGAAAGTGCCTTGCTTCTAATTCTTCCTCCATTCTCCAAGCTCCAAGCATTCTCAGCTCCACCTGCACCTCTTCAGAGAGGCGTTTCCTGGCCACACTCTATCACCTCCTTCCTCTGACTAATCATTATCATAATGCCCGTTTATTTCCTGCACTGCACTTATCAAAATCTAGATTTATTTTCCTTTTTCACATATGACTGTTTCTCTAGCACATGTAAGCCCTGTAAGTGTGAGACTCTGTTGGCCTCGGTCACCTCTGAGCACCAGTCTAGAACTTAGTCAAGTAGTATGGACTCAGTGATGACTGATCACCTGAAGACTGGCCTTGGTGGGCTCTGGGCAGCGTGTGGTTCAACCGGTCCCTTGCTGTCCAAACCCAGAAAAGCAGCCTTTGAGATCCGGTGAGAGGACTCAGTACAATCTTGCTTTCTCCCTGCTCCACTCCCCCCACCAAAAAGAGGGGAAGCTAGGTATTGCTATGGGGCTGAGGCTGGGATGAGCTGGTGTCACTCTGGCACTTCAGCTGGGTTTCCAAGGTCACCCTGGATCCACATCTTTTGTTCAGAAATGTCTATTCAAGGAAAGGCTGTGGGACATGATTGGTCCATAGAGCCAATGTGAGGTCAGGGTGACTGGCCACTCCACTTGCCGAACCTGAATAGGTGGAGGTGAGAGGGGGAGCACCTGGGGGCCCACTGCCCCACCCAGCCACCTGGCAGCTGGCTCCAGGCAGGTGGCTGGCAGCCCTTATTGCTGGCAAGCCCCTGGATGCCTCCCTGACAACAGCCAGTGTAGATCTAGCTCGAGGGAAGATCTATTTCCAGTCCTCCAGTCCTGGACACACCTTCCCCCGCCATCTGCCTCCCCACAGCCAGGACTGCTTGCTTCAAATACTCCTATTCTCAGGTCCCTCTCCTGCTCACCTATTTTCCATGACCCCACCCTGCTCCCCACCTGCTGCTGCCCACCTTCTGCCTTCTTCATCAAGCCTTACCTCCTGAGACAACTGTATGCCTGCCTTGCCATCTTAGCCCCAACGGGCTCTCTGCCTTCCACCTGGCACTCCACTCACAGGGTTCGAGAATTCCTTCCCCTCTCTCCTATCTATCCCCCCATCTCCTATCTACCCCCACTTTCTCCAAGGCCCAGCTCAATGCCTCCAACTCCTCTAGGTAGCCTTTCCCAACTATGCTAGACCCTGCCCCCAGCACATCAGTTTTGTGCATGCCACAGAGCTACTGAGTGACGGTCAGCAGGGGGTATCACAGGTAGGCCTCTCCTCTCCCAGCCTTTGCATGAAGCCCCTGATCCCACGAGGTCTACTCCTGGGTCACCAAGGGGACTCTGACTCCAACTCTTCCCTGACACACAGACAGGGCCAAGAACAGCTGCCAAGCCAAGGCTCCAAGGGGTCAACTCAGGTCTCCAGCATGGTCTCCTGCTGCCATGCCCTATAGCAAGCTCCCTCTGCCGTACCTACCTCACAGACCATCAGGGCTGAGAGAAACCTCAGACACCATGAACTGCAACCTGTTTTCTAGCCAGGTGGGAAACTGACGCCACAAGAGGGCAACTGACTAGCTGTGTGTTCCAAGGTCAGTTGGTGGCTGAGCTGCCCCAGTCCAGCCGCCTTAATGTCATGTAGTGGTGGTGGTTTAGTTGTTAAGTTATGTCCTACTCTTGCAACCCCATAGACTGTAACCCCCCAGGCTCTTCCCAGGCAAGGATTCTGGAGTAGGTTTTCATCCCCTTCTTCAGGGGATCTTCTCGACCACGTCTCCTCCACTGCAAGAGAAGTCTTTACTGCTGAGCCACCAGGGACTGAGCCACCAACAACTATCATGTACTGAGCACTTAATTCCTCTTGAACAAGCACATACTAACTCCACAGCTATGGGTACAATTAGCACCATTTTGCAGGCAAGGAGACCGACGTTTACTTAGAACATTCAAGTAACTTCCAAGGCTCACCACTAGTAAGTACTAAATCAAGAACCAAATCAAGATTAAAACCAGGCTGATCTAAGTTGAACCCATACTTTTCATTGCCAGGCTATCGTGCAATCTTATTTTCAGAACCTTCTCCAGCCAGGGTGACTAAAGCTGGGCTGAGGGGCCCAAAGTTGGATTAGAATGCTCACTTCTGTTCCTGACTTATGCTCGATGGCCCCTTGCCTTCCAGCCAGCTTCATGAAGTGGGCAACAACTGCCCCCCAGAGACAGCCTTGGAGCAGCATGGACTTTGTAATCGCTCATCAGGCTGACATAGCAGGAACATGCATGTGTTGTACTTAGGAAGAGAAGCGTGTCAGAGATCAAGGCTTTCTATCAGCTGGGACAGGACCTCATGGGGGCCAGTTAACACAACCAAATATGGCTCTCAGAACCAGAACCAAACTCTTAAAAGGCTGTTGCACAGTTAAGAGTGTTAGTTCACTTATCTGTAACGCAGACTGCAAGAAACTTGTCCTTCTAGAAACAGCCTATCCTATCTTTATTTGGACATCTTTTCAAGAGCAGATTGGTAATATGAATTACTAATCAGCTGGCTCCTTAGTAAGCACAGAGTCTAACTAAAAGACATAGAGGATATATAGGAGAAGTCCATTTAAGACATCAGAAAATCTGCAGAAGTAGCCCAGTCTCACAATACAGTCCATTCATTAAGTACTCAGCATGCTTGCATCAGTTAGAGTTTATTTATTTATTTTTATTTTTTATTTTTTCATTTATTTTTATTAGTTGGAGCATCAGTTAGAGTTTAAACTCCATAAAGGCAGGAACTGTATGGGTATGCATGTAATCAGCATAGGGCCTGGAACACAAGAGGTATTTAAGAACTGTGAAATAAATGACAAAGTGAAGAGTGTATACAGTGTATATCTCACTTACAAAAAGCCTATGTAGAACTGGCTATAACAGTGTTCATGGAGAAATATCTAAGGAATAGAACAGGTACATCTTCAGTGTTAAGAAGTTTCCAACTCACAAAATATATGACTTAAGAATGCATCATTTTTGACAACGAAAAATAATCATTAGGACATACAAATCTGAGAGGAAAGCTTATTAGTTTGTCTTATTGATAAAGATATTTGTTAAATAATAAATGGTTACATTTCATTGGAGGGAAAAAAAACCCCACATAGTATGTATCACTGTTCTCTTATACTCAGGAGGAAATGGATTCCTGCTTATATCACACAGTTAGATCTTAAACCTAACATTCTGACTCCTGATTCTTTGCTTTTTCTACTACACACAGCTGTTAAATAAGTAAAATAGATGCAGCCAACATGTTTTCAGATAACTTACCTCCCTATATCTCTTTTCTTTAAAACTTGTGCTCCAAGCCACTGATGAAGAGGTTAGAAAGGTAGCCATGTTTATACCCTATGACATTTTTCCTGGACACAGCTGATTGGTCCAGAGTTGGACACCTGATCCAAAGTCTGCCAATCCATTGGCTGGCCAGGAACCAATCAGATTCGAGTTTCAAAGTTTGAACCTGTAGAACCAGAGACCATCCACAGTTGATGGCTGTTATCTTGACTGAAAAATCTGGTCCTGACAAGCCAACATCAGGTGAATGGGCCACTGTTATGAGTGTACAGGAAGAGAAGGAAGCCTGGTCTGCAGTTAGGAGATCACAGCTGGGCTTTAAATCCACCTGGTACCGGAGAGAGGGAGAAGGGTAGCTGCTTTGTCTCCTGCCAGTTTTCTGGTTCCCAGTCCTTGTGAGGCTGGGGTGTCCTTCCTATCCTTGGGTTCTGGTGAGATTTTCCCAAATCCTTTTAGTAAACTGTTAAGTAAGTTTGAGTGGGTGTCTGTCCTCTGCTCACTACTCAACTGGGGGACTAAAGCATTGACTTTGGAGTAGACTGAAGATTCTCAAACTCCCCAAGGCTTAGTTTTCTTACCTATAAAATTTCTCACCTGTATGGACCAGGAGCTCAAAATTTCTTGCCAATACAATACTTTTACCTTAGTCCTATAGCTATGTGCCTCCAAGGAAGTATTGTATAATATCTTCCAAGGTTATCACACTAATGCCAGGAAAGAAGCAAAGACTCAGAGTAGGAAAGCTGGATCAGGAAAAAAAAAATGATCATCTGCTGACTCATATCCCCACATCCCCTGGCTGGCTCCTAGTCCTGAGAGAAGGAAACCATCCTGGAAAGTTGGAGGCAGCTTTGCTTAACACAGAAATCAGAGCAACTGCCATCAAGATTCTGCCAGAAGTCAGACCAGATTTTGCCTGCTGGAAGGTAAAGCCAATGTGGTCTTTGAGGCGTAAGAATGTCTTACAAAGGCAGCATCTCAGGCACTGTTGTTTATGTCAAGGGTGGAGGGCTTTTAAAGGATAAGACAAAAATGGCTGGCAAATCTAACAAAACTGCTGAGTCTTTCTGCTATATTTGTCCCTGTAGATCAATGGAGAGAGTCCTTTTCTGGCTGGGCCCCACGCCCATTGTTTAATCAAAAATTTTTCCCTGAAGCCACTCAAGTCCCACCACTGTGGGCGTCTTTGACATCTATCCACTTGCATTCCCCAGAATAGGCTTGTCCTTGGTGTTGGGAATTCACCACCCTTCTCAGATCCTCTTAGCTGTGGCTTATCCCCAAGCTCCAACTGACAATTAACAACAAGAACCCCCACTACCAATGAGCACCATGCTGGAAAGAGGCACACAGAGCCATCCTCCTGCAACAACGCTCCAGGGAGCCTTGTCATCATCTCAGCCAAGCCATGTCTGTCCTTGACCTGCAGCATCGCCAACTCAGTGATGATCCTTCCCCGGATCAGCCCATTCTCACCCTCCCCCCACTTCCTCTGGAGAAGGGAGAGATCTCAGCTGTTGGGACTTTAGGAAAATGACTTAACCTCTTAAACTGTTACTTCAGACACAAAGTGCTTAAAGTGCCTTCTACCACACAGGGTTGTTCCATGATTCCAGTAAGATGATGCATGTGAAGTGCATGGCCTGAACCTGTGTTTACTATTTACTGACTCTGAATTGCCTTCTAGACACATCTCTCTTTAGATGAATGAGATTACAGAGTATGGGCACAACCACACGTCAAAAATCCCCAGGAGACTGTGTGGTCCCTTCCAGAGGGTTCTGACGAGTGAGCAGAGACAGAGGTGGTTGGGTCCCTCTACGGACACCCTATTCAAGGAGCTTTCAGCCAAGTGAGACGGGGATACAGGAAGAGCCCTGGCTCCCAGAGGGCAAGGCCAGCCCCCAGGGCGCAGGGTGGTGCTAACTGGAGCTGCTGTCCCAACAATTTGAGTGGAAATCCCTTAAGACACCCACCAGTCCTAAGGTCAAAGGCGTCACAATTGACTCTTTGTCCTGGAGTTCAAAAGCCTCACTCACCACTCCTTCCAAAGCCAGTTTGCAGGATGCACAACACATCTCCCCTCCCCCACCATCAGCCATCCAGCCCCCTGAACTGGGAAACCACTCTCCCAAGGATCTGCAGTTGGCCCTCTTCCTTTCTCCTCTTCACCCACTCGGTTTCTCCGGTTAAGCTGGTTTTACACTGCAGGAGGGCTCCTTGTTTCAGACGGCAACAGACAGTGTGGGTTTGCGTGGTGGACACAGCACTCCAAGGTCCTTGCGTTCACCAAGGGGAGAGACGTGAGGTCCAGGGAAGTGGGAAGGCCACGTTCAGGGAGGCTCTGTCTACCTGACACCCAGGGCCCTGTGGCATCTCCCAGCCGTGAAGCGGGCTTGGGGAAGTTATCTGCTCCAGGCCCTGATTCTGAGCACCCAGGAGACTGTCTCCATTTCACAGAAGGGGCGGCAGAGGCCCAGAGGGAGGAAGGAACCTAAAGTCACCCAGCAGGTGGGTGGTGGGCAGAATCCCGCTTCTAGGGATGGCAGCTCCCTCAGAGGGTCAGAGTGCCGACTGGGCTGCTCTGGGGAGTCAGTCTGCCTGAGCCCCTCAGACAGCCATCGGGGACTCCTCAGGAGAGGAGTACCTTATGGTTCCAGGTTTGCTGCAGAAGCCCCACTTTGTCAAGGTGCCCCCTCCTCCACTCCCAGGCAGGGTACTGGATGTGGGGTGACAGGGCAAAGGGAACCAAGGAGTCTGATAACAGGCTGACTGCCTTTAGTTGGTGGGGGGGGTCTCCTCTGTAGCCATCCTGGCCAGCAGCTGGTACCCAGGGACACGGGGGCTCACCACTCCCCATACAGACAAAGAGCTGCACTGGTGACATGAGGCAAGAGGGTCCCTAAGCCAGACATCTACTTCTGAGCAGCCCCGACTTTATATGGAAAAGCCAACACACCTTCCTTTGGACCACGCCCCCAAACAAACAGGTCTCTACCTCCTCAGTGGGTGTCTCCAATCCCACCAGTAGAGAGCCCTTTCTCTGGGTCTTGAGGTGCTTAGGGTTCCAGAGCCAGGCCCCTCAGACATGCAGCTTCTGTGGGGGCGGGGAGGTGGGGCTGATACTGTGACAAAGGCTGAAAGCCACGCCATGCAGGAAGGGGACCAGTGTGGGCACCTGGGGTGAAGGGCCCAGGCCTTACCCTGGGGACAGTTGGGTGGGGACAACGGCTGCCAACCACAGTGGTGATGACTCCAGACACAATGGCAGAGCCTGACCTCTCGGAGGGGAACAAGCTCTGAAGACTCCACTCCCAGGAGGGCCATGAGTCAGGTCTATGTTGGCATCACAGCCCTGTTCTCAGCACAGCCCCCGAGCCTCCTGCAGCAGGAGCCTAACCTCACCTCCCCCAGGAGGTCTGCTGGGATTTCCTCAGTACCTTTACTGCTGCTTCACTACTTGCTGCCCTTAGGCACATGAACCAGGGGCCCAAGAACATTCC
This sequence comes from Cervus canadensis, assembly GCF_019320065.1. NCBI lineage: Eukaryota > Metazoa > Chordata > Mammalia > Artiodactyla > Cervidae > Cervus > Cervus canadensis. The sequence continues at coordinate 26,611,936 of NC_057393.1, read as the reverse complement.
TGTTCTGTTTTCGACTTAAGGTGTCTCACTTCCCCTCAGTTTTTCTGTGCCTCAGTTTTTCTCTCTCTAGAGTGGGCACAGACGTCCTTTGGTCTGTCTTCCTGTCAGAGCTTAAAACACTGGGAAGAATAGAGTGGAACAGGAAAAGAGCAGGCCCCTCCCCTCTGGGAGTGTCCTCCAAACACAGCTCAGAGAGGCTCCAACACAAGCTCGGTGCAGGGGCCCGTCCCCCACTGCAAACTGAAACCAAAACAGAGCACCCCAGGAACCAACTCAAGCGCCAGCAGGTCACCAGCAAACTGACAATGGGTGTCCTGGGCCAGAGTTCACCCCGGGCCCTGCAGGGGGTCGCACGGGCCTGCACCTCAGACTGGAGTGCTCCTCACTCCCCCTGAGAGACTCCTGCTGCTGAGGCACTGAGGCCCACTCGATGAGAACCCGGGAACTGGCAGCCCCCCAGACAGCCATCTGCCTGGCCCAGACAGGACAAAGCCTCAGTTCCCAATGACAGGGCGGCTCCTGTGGGACCCTCCCTGGCCCCAGGACCTGACTTCATCCCCCTGTCTGAGCCCTTGTCTCAGCTCAGCAGGGGGCAGTCAGCTCACCGCCCAGACACCAGCCAACCTCCACAGGCCTGGCCTTTCCTCAGACAACCCGCCCTAGGACCCTGGACCCCACAGTGACGTCATGGCCTGCCTGTCTCACCAGCCAGCCAGGTTCTTCCACCCCTGCCTCATTCCCAGCCTGGACTATGGCCCCAAGGGAGAAGATGCTGTAGGATGCCCCGGAGCTGGGCGCTACCTGACCCTGGGCCTCAGAGGGCACAGGATCCCTGCTCACGGGCTGGATGGTGGTACCCGTGCTGCCACCCTGGCCTTGCATTAACACAAGCCAGTTAATTACTCCGAGCGCTGGAGACATTCTTCCACCACCAGGCAAACTGCTGGCCTGCAGCCCAAACCAACAGGGGAAACTTCAGCCTCCTCGGCCCTCTCCCCGCCAGATGGAAATAACGTATAGCTGCAGAGGTGGGGGAGGAGGAGGGGAACAAAAACCAGCCGGGCTCCTGGTCTCCGGGCGGGCCAGCCAGCCAGCCGGGCACTTACCGCTCTCATTCTTCTCGATGACATCCACCACCTCCCCAGCCTGGAGGCTCAGCTCCGAGTTCTCCTGCTTCTTATAGTTGGACACCACCACGTACTGTTCCAGGATCATGGGTTCGGCGTTGGTGTCGGCACCTGGCGAGGGCAGAAAGCACGCGGTGAGCCAGCGGCCGGCCATGGCCCCGCGGCCGGGGCGCCCCCTGTCCATCGGCCTCGGGGGAGGCTGCTCGGTCGCCAGCGCCGCTCAGAGAGGCTGCCCGCAGCCAGGGCTCGCAGCTCGCCGGGCCCCAAGGACAGGCCATATAGCAGGGCCCCACACCGGCCCGCTGCACCGCGGGGACCGGGGGACATGGGGAGCCAGGGGGCAGCGGAGGGGGCGGGGAGCGGGGAAAGACAGGCAGAGATGAGACAGAGGCGGAGGGGACTCAGAAGGAAAAAGCCCGTGGCTGCGATGAACTAATCACGGCCCAGCACAAGGCAGAGGGAGTCGGAGGAGAGGCCCGGGGTGGAAGTGGTCTCTCCAGACCCCTCGGCCACAGGGGTGCGAGGGGAGGGCCGCGGGCAGGCGGGCGGGCGGCCCATGGGGGCTGATTCTGGAGTCGAGGAGAGAGGAAAGGCCAGGCGAGGAGGAGGGCTCGGGGCCTCTCCCCAACCCCTGTAAACCCAGAGAAAGAGAGTCAGCAGTCCTCCCCTCGGGAGGGAGAGGGAGAGAGCGGGAGAGGACGACTCCACGGCCGGGCCCAGGCGAGAAGTCAAGAGGGTTTGAGGCCGCCAATCACTGGGGTTTACTCGCAGCCCTTAAATAGAAACACATGAGACCCATCGAATGAGGAGCCGGGGGTGGAGGCAGGGGAGGGGGAGGAGGGCCGAGACTGTTTACTTGAAACCCAAGAAGAAAGTCCCAGCGCCAGCGCCGCCGCCGGAGAGCCCAGCCCGCCCCCCGCCAACTTTTCCTCAAGCTCGGCTCCACTCTTGCCCCTCGGGCTCACCAAGGCGCGGTCACTGAGCCCATGGGCCTGGTGCCCAAGGTCCGGCTTCAGGCTTTCGCCTCCAGCCCCGCTTCCCGTCAGGGCATCGTCTGGCCTGGCTGCCGCCCTCCGGCCACATGGAGACCGACTCAGCGTCCCTCTGCTTTTAAGCTCTGCTGGGGCTTGTGGTCAGGCTCCCGGAAGCCTCCCGCCGCCCTCTCCTGGCAGTTTCAGGATCTCGAGGGGTCAGGAGGTGGGGCTCAGGGGGAGGAGGGCAGCAGGCCGGAGGTGCCCTGGAGCGAGCAGCGGCTCAGTGGACTGGGAGCCACTGGACCAGTGCAACAGGCATTAAGCAAACACCGGGATGGAAGGTGGACAGACCCTATGCATCCCAGCTCACTGGCTGTATGGCACTGAATATCCAGCGAAAACCTCTCTGCATCTCGTGGTCGTCATCACTAGGGTGGAGGGGGAGCACCTGAGATGACACGTGACCAGCTAGGAGCTGAAAGGATCCACGAACCAGAGACCCACTGGTCACCTTCTACAGGAAGCTTTCCCAGACCCCTCCCCTCTGATCTCCCCCGAAAAGGGAACTCCTAGTATACGTCTTAAACTACGTGTCTACTGCCCCACACATCTACCAATCTCCTGAAAAGCTGGGGGCTTCACACCACCAGCCTGACTATAGAAATGGCTGAGAGGGTCCCTGGGCTCCACACGGCCCCCTTGGTGCTTCAGCCTGCAGTGACATTCCCCACATGCCTGAGTCTAACTTGGCAAATGTTCTATGCCAGGCACGTACCCTGTCGCATTTTTATCCTCACAACAATCTTATTACCTTCCCACTTCACAAAGGACACCTCAGAGACCCAGAGCAGAGGCTTGAGCCAGCCCACATAGCCTTCATGGAGAGAACCATATTCACTCTTGTGTTTTAAGTTCAAGTCTGTCTTTCTGTTACAGAACTGCCTGATTTGTTTCCAGACATCCCATTCCCCTCACAACGAACCTCAACTTGATCCCAAAAGATCTGGGGAGCATCTAAAGAACATGGATGCCCGAGCCCCGTCCCCAGAGAGGCTGATTTAATTGGTCTCAGTTATTTTTTTTTTAAGACCCCTGCCCTACAACCTGTGGTTCTCACACAGAGCCAGGGTGAGAAACACTGCTTAGATCTTTGGGTCTTTCCCTCCAAGGGGCTCCATCCAATCGAGGGCAGGGGGCGATGTTGGGGAAAGAAATCCACCTCCCCTGTCAATTTTCTCCCCTGAGGTGAGGACCCTGCAGTCCCTGCTCAGCCCTTTGGAGAAGCAGGAGGGACCCTGTCCCAGCTGAGGCCTGCCACATGGCTATGCACACGCACTGCCCCAGGCCCCTCCAAAGCCAGGATTGGGTTTCAGGCCGAAATGCAACCAACAGCTGGGCAGCAGGGCCGGCCTGGCTCTGCACTCAGATGGGGCCAGCCTCCGTGCCTGCCCCTGCCAGCCGGACAGAGGCAGTGCTGGGCACGGGGCTGGCAGAGACCACTTTCCACTGTGTCCCCGGAGGGGAGGGGGGGTGCTGGCAAGGTACCCCGCACAAAAAGGGCCAGTCCCTAGCCTATGGGACACAGAGGCTCCCTTGCCAGTGTGTGGGAGAGGAAAACTCAAGGTACAAAGAGAAGATGGGAGTTCTCCAGCTGGTTGGAGAGCTCCAAAGCCCCAGGAGCCCAGATGATGCCGACCATCAACAGCAAGCATTCCTCAGTGCCCACTCAGGATGCCCACCATCACATATCACATCGCTGTCTCAGAGGAGCCTCAGAAGGACCCAAGAGTAGGCGCGTGTTAGTGTCCCATTTCACACACATGCAGACTAAGGCTCATGAGGCAATTTTCTCAAGGTCACACAGCTGGGATTGAACCCCTGGGCCTACCTGACACCACTGCTCATGTCCTGACTTCTGCCCTCCATGTGCCACTGCTTCTGAGGAGGGCCCCTGCCTCTTCTGACCCGAACACGCTTGGGCAAATAGTCAGTGCTTACTGAATTTGAGTAAACTCATGGGAGAGAGTGAAGGACAGGGAAGCTTAGTGTGCTGCAGTTCATGGGGTCGCAAAGAGTCAGACACGACTTGGCGAACAACAACAATGAAGACTGGAGTGTGGGTTTCTTCTCGACTGCGGTACCTACTGACCAGACCCACAGTGCCCACTGAGGGTAGGGACTCTGTAACTGTTGGGTGAAATGAATGAATGAATGGGCAGATGGATGAACAAGGTGATTTAACAGCTTGCTTTGAGCCAATACAGATATACCAAGCAGGGCCTCACCTCCAAAATTTGGGGAAACTACAAATTCTGGAAGGCAGAAAAGGGGAGATGGGGAAACAGAGGAGGGAGAAGTGAGGAGTGATGGGGTTGAGGCCAAAAGCTGTTTGAGAGGGTAAGCAGGGTCCCGGGGAATGGAGAGACTCACTTTAATCCAAGCCAAGGAAATCTGAGGCAAGCTTTCAAAGAGAGGGAAAATCCACATGCTGCTCCCACCTCCACCCCACCCCCTGGAAAACTGGCCTGAGCTTTCTGAAGACTTGACACTCTGGGACACAGGTAGAAAAGTTAAGAAAATGTTCTCTAGGCATTTCAGAGCACAGAAGACAGGCAGTGGCCCGCAGGTTAGGGGCCAGACATATGGACACACAGACAGACACTCTGTCTTCCTGGCTGCCCCCCCCACCCCCACAGCAGACGCAAGCCCCCTGCTCACTCTCTCTGGCATCTGCCTCTTAGGGTGTTGCCTCTTTGGGCTGCCCGGGCGGGCGTGAGCTGGGAGCAGGTATCCGGATGAGAAACCACTCGGCAGGCGGGCCTCTGGGTGATGTCATCCTACAGAGGCCGCTCTGGATCGCCTCCCAGCCCAGGCCTGGAAAATCGGGGGCTGAGGGAGTCAGCCCGAGGGAGGGGGAGATGCAGTGGAGGGAGCCTCCTGTCTTCAGATAGGAAGAGTTTGGCGGAGGCATGGAGAAGGGGAGTACTCCTTTTAGAGAGAAGAGCCCCTCCCGGATTGGAAGGGGACTTTTCGCCAGCGTCTCCTCCTCCATCTCATTTTCGTGCCTTTCTCAGAGCCCCTGGCTGGATCTGCTGAGGCTCTGGCAGTTCCCCAGAGCCTTGCCCCACGCCTGCCTCACACCTGCATTCCTCCTGCTACCACCTGGAGGGACCCCTGGCTCCTGCCTGATCTGGCTGCCGACTTTAAGGCTTCTACACGAGGCTTTTGCCAAATCAAGTCCACTGCTCCCACACCTTCAGTGGGTCCCTGCTGATGAAAGACGAAACGCTGCATTCAAGCTCAGTCTTTCTTGACAACCTGAGTTCCCCAAGTTCCCTGACACACAACTCCTCTGACCCAGGCAACATTCAACACAGCACACTGTTCTAGGCAGGTTCTTATACCCAAGCCTCTGCTCCAACTATGCCCCTTGCCTGGAATGCCTTCCCCTTTACCACCTCCAATTCTACCTGCCCCTCCAGCAGCCCCCCAGTCACTCAGCCATAGTGCTTGCACTGGATTTTCTTGTGGGGCACTGCTCCCCAACTAGACCATGTGGTTTAGACAAGAGTCGCCCTGATGAGGGCAGACAGACACCCCAGGATTGGGGCCATGGGACACGGCACTGGACACAGTAATGGTCTGAGAGCCTGATGCAGAAGCATCCACCTGGAGTCTGAGGGTCTGAGGTCTGGTCCTGATTTGTCCTTATTATTAACAGCTCTGTGACCCTGCAGAGGACACTTAACCTCTCTGAGCTTTACCTTCCTCAACCATAAACAGGAACAACAGTACCTACTCTGTGGGGTTGTTCTGAGCATGGTATGAAGTGACAGGGTTAATACCCTATGTAAACTGTAGACGGTGTTTATAAAGCAAACAGGAAGTGGGAGATTTGGGGAGGAAGGGAAGGGCTTAGGTTCCTCTGAAGCCTTGAAACCAGCAGGTAGGTTAGGGCAAGGGCCATGGGCGCCAGGAGAAGTGGCCACGGCTCTGTCCTTTCTCAGACCTCATCTCCTGGCAGGCAGTGGGCATTTGCCAGCTGGGCCCACTCATGGGTGGGTGCCCGCCTAAGCAGCACAAGGCCTCTTATCTACAAGGGTCCCCAGCATCAGCCCCTTACCTCTGAATTTCCTGTCTCATTGAGCTTGCCAACATTCCAGATGGGGAAACCAAGGCCAGCCCAGAGAGACCTGGCGACTAGCCCAAGACTCCAGCCCTGGACCCCCAGTCTGGCTGGTTTCTCCTGGCCCATGTGACCTCCCCTCATCCTCTCTCTCCAAACAGCTGGGCTCATCCTGAGAAGCCAAGTCCTACAGTGGCCCCACCCCCCGCTCCCCACGCTATCCATGACCCCCCAAACCCCGGGCATCCCACCAAGGTCCCTTCAGTCCCTCACAACGGATTCCTCCCAGGCCGGCCTCCGCCTGCTGGCCTCTCCATAGGCCCTTGGGCAGCCAGGCTATACGTTTGGTGAATAAAATGTATTGTTGTGGGCCAAGTGGGCTCTGGCTCACTGGCTCAGGAGAGGGGAAAAAGGGCCGGGAGCCCAGTGATTAGCTCAGGCCGAGGCCCTTGTCACAGGCAACACCAGAAGAATGGCTGTAAGGGGCCTGGGACAGGCAAGGGGTCCTCTACCTGCTGCCTCCTCCGTCCCCCACCCCCACCAGGATGTTCACTTCCTCTTCCCAGCCTACAGCTGAGTGAGGATGGGGCTGACCCAACCCCTTCCCTCTGACCTCTGACCTTTCTGTTTTGGGCCCCAAACCCGAGCCTCACCTGTGCTCTCAGGTTTGGGCTTGGAAGGAGGGCCAGGTGGCACTCAGAAATGGGGAGGCTTCTAGAAGACCTTTCTGGAAATCCCCATCCCCACCTGACACCACCCCTATCTCACAGCTGAGAACACTGCTCTCTAGGGCGTCCAGTAAGACAAAGGCAAAAAGCAAGCCTCTGACCCTGGGCCTGGCCTCACCTGGATACAAGGCACAAGCCCAAGTCCCTGAGGGCCATCGGTGGCCAGGCAGCCCCAGGTTTGGAAGGTCCCCAAGACCAGAGGCAGGTCCAAACTCTGGATCCCTGAAGCACAGGGGCTGTGACTTCATCACAGTTACAGGACTCACCACCCCCCTCACCGGCCACTGTCTCAGCTGGGGTGTGGGGACTCCAGCTCTCTGCCTGGGGTTAACAGCCTGGCGGGAGGCTCATCACCTTCAGCTGGCCCACCTCACACGGGTGGATGGGGATGGCAGTCTCAGGTCCGCCTGGATACTTTCTGTGTGCCAGCTCTGGGGAGATGCTGCTGAATCCACTTAGGGCGGCTGGAGAGGTTACGTAACCCGAGACCCGGACGCGGCAGAGCCGGGATGTAAACCCACACATTCCAGGTCCAGGGAGCATCTGCTTCCACACTGTGCTGTGTGGTCATTGCCCCTCAAAGGGCTCCAAGTGGATCTGGGACCTAAAAAATGGGTCGACGGGAAGGCAGAGGGGAAGGCCAGCGGAAAGGACAAGAGCGGGCTGAGGAGACGCCAGCATGCTGACAAAGAGCTGCTACACATCACAGGGAAGCAGGCAGAACGTGGCCGGCGGGCACCGGCTCCCACGCCCACACGCGGGGACACACATGTTCACATGCATGCGCTCACATGTACACCAGGCGGTACCTGTCACGTCCTTCTTGGGAGACTCAGCCCAGCCGGAGAGCCACACTTCCGAGTCCCCCCGAGAGCAAGCGGCAGCAGGAAAGGGGAGAATCAGAGGAGGAGAGAGAACCGTTAGGCAGGCAGGAGGTCCACCGGCGAGTGGCTGCAGGAGCCGCATTGGGCCGGCGGCGGAAGGCGGGGGAGGGGAGGGGAGTGATTTCCTGGCCCTGGGACGGCTGCTGGGCGTGGGCCGGAGTGATTACAGAGGCGCTGGGACGCTGCCGGCCAGGACGGGGATAATGAGGTGTCTGCAAAACGCAGGAATCCTCTGAAGCACAGAGAATCCTCCACAATCCCGGCCTGGAATAGGGCCCGTGGGTTATCACTGCCCTGGAGAAGGCAGCCTGGACCTTCCTCTCTGGCCACGTGGGTGGCTGGCCCCACAGGGCCTGGTGGCTCCAGGGATCCTCACCAGGCCAGCAGGCTCAGCAGGCTGGGCCTGGAGCTTTAGCCATCAGGGCTGGAGAGCCCAAGGCCAGCCTCCAGCCTCTGGGCACTGCACCACTTGGGCCTCCATGTCTTGTCCAGCCCTTGCCCAAGCCCTGGTGGCTTAGATGGTAAAGAATTTGCCCACAATGCAGGAGACCCGGGTTCAATCCCTGGGCAGGAAGATCCCTTGGAGTAGAAAATGGCAACCCACTCCAGTATGCTTGCCTGGAGAATTCTATGGACAGGGGCTACAGTCCATGGGGCCGAAAAGAGTCGGACAAGACTGAGCGACTTCACTTTCTTTCACTTTAGAAGACAGGCCCTGGCAGAATGGAAGGAAGCTTCATTTTAAAAAGTCCCAACTGCCCCACCCCTCCAACTCCAACCCAGAAGAATGGGGACCTTTAGAGACCAGAAAAAATGAGGGCTCTTGTCCAGGCTCAGACAGTCATGTGGGATCTGGGCCTCAGTTTCCTCATCTGTCAGATGAGGTTAAAAGTCATCCTCCTACCAAGAAGAACAAAAGCAAAGCATCTAAAATAACTTAAGATCATGAGATGTGAAATAGTAACATTATGAGACAAAAAGCTCCTAGCCTAATCAATGGTGTGAACATTTCTAGACTATCAGAGGGTCAGCGCATAAAGCTGACAGTTTACCTATAGGGTACAGTGGCTTGTTTACACCCGAGAGTCCTTGAGCTGGGTAGGCCTCATTTTACACGGGTGGAATCTGAGCTCAGACAGGGGAAGGAACTGGCCTAAGTTCCAATGAGGCCACAGTAGTACAGCAGAAATGGAACCAAGTCTGGGACACCCCAGCTGCTGCGTCCTCTGCTGAACTGCTCACTGCTTCCAAGCAAGAACAGCATTGGACGAAGTGGCTGCAGTGGGAAGGAAATGTGGAGATACAAGTCTGAGAGGCAAAGCCTTGGACTGCTTGCCCAGCGCCAGCCAGGAGAGCAACCTGACAGATGGAAGTAATAGTCATCGCAGCAGTGACATGGATCAGCACTGACTGTACACCAGGCATTGTGCTGAGCACTTTACATATAGTAACTCATTTTTTTTTCACATTAAACCTACAACAATAAGGAATTCCCTCTATTGTGCAAATGAAGAAAATGAACCAGAGAGGTTAAGTAACTTGGCCCAAGGTCACACAGCTAGTAGTGTCTATCTCTTGTGGGGAAACAGGTTCAGGCTTCAGTTTGTAGCTATTCACCATTTAAAGCCCTTGACTTTCCCTCGCTCAACAAGCCACCTTCCAATTGCAGGTGGGCTCCCCATGTAGACCTAGGAGCCTGGCCCTTCCAGAGCTCACTGTAAAACCAACAAAGTGGGACTCTACTGGGGCAGTCTCTGGAGTCTGTCTGAATTTAAATCTAGGCTCTGCCCCTTTGATAGAGTTACTTAAGCTCTCTGAACCTCTTCCCTGGGCATATCCCATGAGCTTGGTTCGGTCAGTTTTGGGGGAGCAGGAAAGTCAGACTCCTGGAGCTAAGAGGATGAGAACCAGATGGCAATAAGATACTAGATGCATCAACAAGATGCTTGCACCCAGAGCTGCCTACCAAAGAGCCCGGGTCAGCTGGAACTGGGGGGAGCGGACGCTGGGGGACTACACCCACAGACAAGCATCCTGCGGCCAGAGTCTCTTACTGGGCCTAGCAGTCAGAAGCTTCCCGGGATAGCAGGAACCTGGCTGGCCCAGGTTTCACACTCTGGTAGGGCCATGACAAGACAGATACACTCCAATGCTTGAGGCTTTCAACTGCTGTAGCTGAGTGGGTCCGAGTTCAGAACGTGGGGCTTCATTGTCTGGAGCCAGATCTTGCTGGGCTATGACTTCTTGCCGCTGTGCCCCAGATAAGGCCCAGTGGGCTGCCACCCAGTAAGGCTACCCTCACCCCCTTGGGGCAAGCCTAGTTCCAGGCCCTTCCCAGTGCCATCCAGCCCCACTCAGCCCTGGGGGAGCCAGCTAACAGGTTGCCCACACCTCTCTCCATGATGCTCTGCTGGCTTCACTACTTTGTGCACTTTCCTTCAGGTTCTTCAGAAGGAAATGTTTGGGAAGTGCTAATGTCTGTCAGTGAGCCGAGGTAAATCATTTGGCCTGAGCCTGGTGAACCCAGGAAGACGTGTTCTGCTAAAACAGGTGGTCGACAGACTTTCTGCAAAGGGCCAGAGAGTCAGTATTTGAGGCTTTGTGGGCCACGTGGTCTCTGTTGAGACGACTCACCTCTGATGTTACAATCTGTAGAGGAAAGAGTGAGCCGTGTGCCAATAAAGCTTTATTTACAAAACCACATGGTGAGCGGGGCTTTGTGGGCAGTGATTTGTCAACCCCTACGCTAGGAGATGAGGTTGTCAGAGAAGGAGAGCTGTTCCAAACCTCCAGGAGACAGAAGGGGGTGCTGCTGTGGACTAAAAACTCACAAGAGCTTTGCCGCTTGGTTGATCTTTTTTCAATCGTCATCTTGAAGGGTCCGATGCCCTTCTAGGCCTCTGGGGCATGGGCATCTGGAACCAGTAGACAGGAAGAGGTCCCTCGGCCTCTGGAAACGGAGCCCCCACGCCTAAACGTGGAACAACCTGAGCTCATGCCCACCCCCCTCCCCCCTCAATAAGCAGGCCTTTCCTCTTTCCAAAGGAAAATGGGAAGCGGACCAGAAACGAGCCTGTCTTTAAAAAAAAAAAAAGTCTTTTAAAAACGTGATTTATTTCCCAGTCCCTGAGATCCACAGAATTAATCCAGTTCCGTAGCTCCCACCCCAAATCCCACCCGCCTTTGCAGTGCCTTCTCTCCAGCCCACCAGAGCAAGCCCTCTCCCAGGGCGGGAAGGACGGCCCCACCTCCCACCTCATTACAATGAACAGAGGAGGAGAGGCCCCTGGCTCACAAACCCTGGCCCCCCAGCCAGGAGGTAGACATGGCTGCTGGCTCAAGGCTGGGATAATGGCGAGATGAAGGGACAGGGTGAAGGAGCAAGAGGCAGGCGCAGCCAAATGAGCAGCTGTGAGTGACACGAACCAACTGCTTCCTGTCCTCCCTGCTGTCTCTACCCCCCATCTCTGGTGACAGACCAAGGGCCCTAAGAGCAGAGTCATGGGGCCTGGTGGAAAGCACGGGGCATGTAACTGGGAATCTGCACAGCTGGTTTTGCTGGCTGTGTGACCTTGGGCAAGTGGCCTGACTTCTCTGAGCTAACCTGTAAAATCAGGCATTTGGGGCCCACCGATCTCCAAGATACTGGTTTCATGTTCTAAGCTCTTCCAGTAGAAACCTGCTAGTCTCCATGACACAAGCGCACCACAGCTGAAACAAATCTTTCCAGAGAACCAGACTGCCTTTCCTGGGAAAACCACTTGAACACATGCTCAATATATGAAACTCAAATGAAGTAGGCCAACAGTTCAGGAGGCACATAAGACAAAGAGGAACTGGAGCAAGAGTTTTTTAAAAAATCTTGGTTCTTGTGCTTTCTCTGCCACTTTAGCTCACTGATTCTGGGCATTTAGCAAATCTCCAAGCCCCCTTTCCTTCTGTGAAATGGTGATAAAAATATCTACTTCATCTTTTTTTTCCAGGGTTGCTTTAAGAGCAAAGTGGCCTAGTGCCTGTGAAAGGTTTCAGAGCAGGAGGAATTAGGCCTCTGGATATAGAACGGGAGTGGGTGACAGGGACAAAGCGGGTGATGAAAGCAGTGTGTGCCTGAGAGACAGGAAACATGGAGACAGGGTCCCTCCTGAGGTTACCCCACAGGAGGTGGGATCCCTGCTACAGTCATTCCTCCTGGCTTACTGGCAGCAAGAATCCAGGCCCAGAGGAAATCAGGGGTCAGCAAGTCCTGACACTTAGGTGCTGAACCTGACTTGGGTCAAGTCCAGGTGGTTATGAGAAGTCAAAGAACAATACCACAGGGGCCCCCAACTTTAAGGATGTTCCCCTCAAACACAGATATACACCCATGGACTACATTTTAAACACCTGGGTAGACTTCAGTTAGGAGAGGGACTCCTATTGGTTTGTAATCAGGTTTCTTTTAATGTTGAGTAACTCCAGAGCAGGGAGATTTGGGTTCAATTTAACCAAATCTAGTCTCCAACCATGCTTCCAGGAATTCTCCCCTGGTGTAGAGCAAGTTCCACCCATCCAAACTAATAAATCCAGAGTGGGCTGTGAGCCCAGGTGGGAGAGACAGAACGGCCAACAGCATAAACTCCTTGGAGAATGAAAGCAGACCAAGGGTTCAGGGGGACCAGGGCAGGGTCACCCGCCTTATCGGCTTACATGGCCCCCGCCCTGGGCTCCTGGGATGGGAGGAGGAGCTGGACCCCTGCCAGGAGTGAGTACTCCACTGTCTTCTCTATGTCCTTCCATTCTTCAGTATCTCAGCGTACTTGAACACTCAAGACCTCTCTCTTCGGGAATTCTATTGTTCTTACCTTACTGCAACCCCGAATGGATTTCTAAATATCTGTAGTATTCGAGTCTTTTCTCTGCTTTCGTATAAGGGAACTATACATAGGGCTAGATTTCTAAAGTTTCCTATGGACGCCACGTGCTTCTTTTCCCTTTTTGACTAGGCCACCAGGGAACTCAGCCACTGCTTTCAGGCCATCAGCTAATTGCCCTGAGTTGCTCAGTCAGGTCCGACTCTTTATGACCCTTAGGACGGTAGCCCACCAGGCTCCTCTGTCCATGGGATTTCCCAGGCAAGAATACTGGAGCGGGTTGCCATTTCCTCCTCCAGGGGATCTTCCTGACCCAGGGATTGAACCCGGGTCCCCTGTATCTCCTGTACTGCAGGCAGACTCTTTACTCTCTGAGCCATACTAGCCCTGTAATTTAACAGTAGAAGGAGAAGGAACTACTTTTTCACTAGGAGACCATATATTCCTGTTGCAGGCAGTGTCCTGTCGTGGGCATGAAGTAACTCAAATGTTTACCAGAGCCCTCCAGGGCTAACGGGCCTTCACAAAGAAACAGCAGCTTGACCTACATGATATATGGGGCCTGAAATAGGTCATCATGCTCAGAGCAGCGGAAACAGGCACGACAGTGTAAGTGGCATGAATGGCATCTGGAAAAAGCATGGCATGAATTAAGATGGCCAAGACAGAGAACAAGTAATAGCTCAAACATGACTTCCAGTCCAAAGTCACAAAGGTACAAGTTGGGGACAGTTTTGTGTAAGGTGTGTGAGCTGCTGCCTACAGGGGGTACCTTTCTGCAGCTTGTTCCAGGGTGAGCAGCAGCCTCCAGCTCGTCGTCAGTGCTTAACGGTATGAAAATATCACACCCTTGCACTGGAGGGGTAAGGGATCAGTGCTGCTACAGGGACGCCCAGCCCCTTGGCTGTGCCTCTGATGCTTGCAACCTCTGAGGCCGGGCTGGCTTCAGGGCGGTATGACGTGCGACCTGCCCTGTGCTTGGTTTAACACTCTTCTCTCCCCAGTTTGAGATGTTTAATAATTTACGAACAAGAGGCCCCATAAATTATGTAGCTGGTCCTGCCCAAGGTCTGAGGGTTCTGAGCCAAAGAATTCTCAAGTAAACAAACAAGGCTGGAAGGAGCATGTAGGGACTTAGGACCAGAGAGGAGAAGAGTGCCTAACATCACACAGCAAGTGAGTGGCAGGGCTGAGGCTAGAACAAGCATACTACTTCCCACTTCTTTAACATGCAAGCTAGGTAACAGGCTGACCATTTGATGGGCACCATCTAGTTTAATCCTGTACTTCACAATCTGTACTTCACAGACACAGAAAGTGAGGCTCAAGAAAGTTAAGGTTTTTCCCAAGGCCCCACAGCAAGGAAGTGATGGGTCGGACTGGAGCCCAGGCAAGCTGGCGGGAATGGGGAACAAAGGGGTTTAAAAATGGGGGACCTCATTCTCTGGTTCCCCCCTCCCCCCACCACCATGGCCATTGGCCAAGGGAGGCTCATTTATTTCTGTTGGGCTTCCCTTGGTAAACACAGCCACATCCCTCTCACTTTGCTCTCAGTAGGAAGGGGCCTGCCTCCTTCCCTGGGACCTGCCTTTCCCAGAATCCAGAGTCCATGTGGGGGCAGCCCAGCCTGGGGCAGGAATGCACTACTAACCCGCCGGCCACCGAGCCAGGCGGTCAGAGAACAGTCAGTCTCCCAGCTCAGGTGGGGAGTGGGGGTGGGGGGGTGCTGGAGCCACTCCAGAGCCCCTTGGGGACTAAGTCCAAGGACACCCACACAGAGGCCAAGGTTGGGGCCAGCAGAGAGAGCCCAGCCCAAGTGGGTGTGGGCAGAGAGGCCAAGACTGCCCCCCGGGAGCACTGCAGCTGCCCAGGGGGGCTGTCAGGCAGCCCTGCCTCCTCCTTCCACCCTGCTCTGAAGACCCTCAGCTTCCCGGTTCAAGACAGGTGTTGTGGTCATCAGCTGCGCTGTGGGCGGACAGAGGGGCGCTGTGTGGGGAGGTCTCCCACAGCTGTTGCCTGACCCCACGGCCGCCCCTTGGGGTGATGGCCTCCCCCTCAGCTCTCTGGCCCTTACCTCTCCCCACGCCAAGGCACTGGTGTGCATGGAAGACACAAGCTCAATACTGTTCAGAGTTCCCGGATCCCAGCCACCCCCCACTCCCTGGGGTGGCCTGCCTTGGTGGTCCTCCCCCACTTACTAGGATATCCCCTCTCCAATTCTCCCACCCACCGGCTCCCCCGGCCAAAGCCGGTGAGAATGAGGCAGTAGCAACAGCAGAAACAGAGGGCCAGAGATGAAGTGAGCGGCTGCTGGGTCTCCAGGCCCCTGCCCAGCAGTCCAACTGGCTCAGTCTTCACAAGAGCCTGGAAAGATGGCATAGACAGCAAGGGACCCAGGACGGGCAACCCCATTTCAGGGCCACAAAAAAAATGCAATGCCTTTTCTTCTCCAGACTGGACTTCTGCCATCGGATTATCAATGAATCCACTGCCAACTATCTAATGAGTATTTACCATGTCACAGCTGAAGGCTCCTGGCTATGGCCCACTGACTCTCTGGCCTCAGGGATGGGGCACAGATATTTACAATCAAATACACTCTCCCAGGCGTTCCTGACTGCTTCAGGGGTCATGGAGGTTTGGGGGAGCCTATTTGGCTCCCTCAGCCACCTGCCTGGCACCACTGAGGCTGCCACTCAAGTGTATCATTATAGTCCCAGGCTGCCCAGACCCGACCATTGAACAGGCTAGAGCCGGACACCTCAGGCAGGGCCCCGGGAGGGGATTCATGGGTGGGGGGGCTGAGACCTGGAGGCCTTGCATCTGCTGGGCCCCACCTCTGGAGCAGGGCTCACAGTGACATCTGGCTGGACACTGTCAGGGGAGGCTGGGGTGGGATGAGAGAGCAGGGGCTGGGAGCTGAGTTCACTTGTGGGGTTGAGGATGACCCCCTTTTCAAGGTTTGCAGGCCGCCCTCATCTTGCCCTGGGCAGGGTCTCTGTGTGGTTCACTGACTGTGTCAACTGGCTCCAGAATGTCTGGATAGTGCGGTAGTCCTATCAAGCATCTGAAGAGCAGGTGATTCTTCAAAATTTGTTACGAGTCTCTCCAACCAGAGCTGAAGTTCCTTCCGGGTCTTAACCCTCTCAGCCTCCTCATGGTACACTGAACACAGGTGGTGGTTCACAGGAAGCCCCCAGAGGCTGATGGAAGGACACCTACTCAATGCCCTCAGTCCCCAAGGTTTTGTGGGGAAAGTGAGGTCTCGCTGACCCCGCCGACCCCGCTGGGTCTTTTTGGCGCCCAGGGCCCTGCACTCCCTCTAGCCTAGGTTTTGGCTGGGGTGGCCCAAGACACATACAGGCATCCTCAGGCTGGGAAAGACCCTGAGCCTAGTTGGTGCCGGACAAGGTAACTCACGGGCAGGCCCCCCAAGCCCGGCAGAACATCCCTGGAAGCTGCAGGCTTCCAGCATCTGCTGTAAAGCCCTTCAAAGAGATTTTAAAAAATTATCCATGAGCAATATGGTCTATGGCAAGATGGATGTTGCAGGAAATGGGAGTCTGAGCAAAAACAACTGGCTTATCTATGATGTCTGGTGGGAGCAGGGCTCAGCAGAGCTCAGCACAGCCTCCCAGGGTGTGTGCCTGCAGCCTTAGGCCTCTCCTCACCCCCATCCCGCTCCTGCTCTGCGTGGGTCTGAACCAATCCCCCGAGCTTTCAGATGCCACGTAAACAGAGAAGGCTATGTGTGTGCACGCGAATGCATGCATGCTTTCTCCTTCTCTCTCTCTCTCTCACACACACACACACACACACACACACACACACGCACACACATAGTTTGGGAAATCCCCACATCTGGCTCTCACGTGATTGAGCTATGCCCAGGAGGCCGCAGCTGGGAGGGCCTGGAGGACAGGGGAGGGTCAGGAGTGTGCAAGCTCTCTGGGGGAGCATGAAGTTAACTCTTTGGCACCACAGCTCTGGGACTCCTGGGGAAAGCCAGGGAGGAGACCGGTGCTCAGAGAGTGTGGGAAGGTGGGGCCACTTCTCAGGGTCCCCCTGGTCTTCACTTGTGACTTGAAAGGGCTGCTCTTCGTTTGTCCCTGTCAACCCTGGTCAACCATCATCTGCGAGGGAGACCCATTAGATGAAGATTCCCTCCCCAACAGAGACCCGTCTGTCAGTCAGGGATTTAATGAGCCCTGCCTAGTGCTGGGCACCTGGCTGGGTGGGTCGTGGCCCTGGAATCATATGGAAACAGGGCATGTGGCCTCTAGGAGTCCACTGGAAGCCAGATTCTCCTAACAGGTCAGAGGGGCCTTTGATCTTTGGGGCAAGTTCTCTCCAACTCAGGCATGTATATTATTTTATAAATCAGAACTTTTTAAGCTTCAACAACTTTAGTGAATGAGTGACCATCTGCAGTGGTATCTCTGAAACGGCACCACCCAAAAGGTATCAGGGGACACGGAGGACGTGCCCCAATCCAGTGGAGAGGACGTGGCATGCTCACACAGCCAGTGCTGAGCCTGCCCAGATGCCTCTGCAGGCTGCTCTCCCCTCTCCTCCGGGCTGACCCATTGAAAACCTCAGGGAACCAGGGGTGGAAGGCCTCACTCGGCACCCCACCCCCAAGCAGATCTATGCCTCCCCAGGGGAGGCTCCCACCATCACTCCACCCCCCACTGTAGCACTTGGACATCACACCATAACTGCTGTTTACTTTCCCACCTCCTTGACCCAACCAGGACACAGACCCCAGGATGCCCACCTCAATATCCCTGGGTTTGGACCACAGGGCCTGGCACAGAGGGGATACTGAGATGTTCACTGGACTAAATCTACATGACAGCCACGGCCAGTGTCAGGGAATCAGCTCTAGGTCTGGCATGAACACCTAATCCTAGGGAGTCTGATACCAGCATCCATTGGGAAACTCACTTCTTATCAATCTAGCTAGCCCTTGAGGGTTCCCCCACCCCCACCTCTGGGAGAGCTGCCATGAGTATCGGCGGAGCCCTGGGCTTAGAGCAGAGAGGGCAACCGAGGTCACTGAAGAAGTTGAGGAAGGGACCCTCTTACTCAGAACCCTGTGACCAAATGCAAGTGAGGAACTGACAGAGAGCTCTCAGAGCCACCGTGCTCCAGGCAGGGATGGTGTGTGGCCAGGCCATGAGGACCAAGAGGCAGATAAGGAGAAACTGCCTGACCCAGACAGATCCGGGATAAGGGATGTTAAAATCTGCCCTGTTTGCAAGGTCTCCCCAGGGGAGCTGATGCCAACAGAGACAGTCTTAATTTGGCTTCTTGTCACTAGCTGTCATCACAGCTTTGCAAGGACCTCACCCTCCTCCGGGAACAGTTATGTACCCAACCCTGACACATTGATCCAACACTCAGGGAGCCTAAGGTGGCCCAGGGCCAAGGGGGAGACCCTGGCTAACAGAAGAGGCAGACACCTGTGGGGGGCTTTTCCTACACCACTGTATCCACTAGCCAAATGCAACGCCAGGAGGAAGCATCTTGACGAGGATGAGCACGGGGAAGTGAAGCAAATTCTTGACATGGCTCAGTTTTCCTGGTACAAGAATCCAGTTCTAATGTTAACAAAATCCATCTTCTTACCAGCTGCTTGGGTCACATGTGTCGATGACAAGATCCAGGGGGCAAAGCAGAAAGAGTTGGGGAAAAACACTTTTTTTCCTCACAAAAGTCTAAGTTTCGCTGAAACGCTGGAAAATTTTTCTTTGCCGCCACATTTCAGAACTGACCAATTATAAAAATGTCACGAGCCAACTGAGTTACACACGCTACATTTCTGTTTCTAAACAAAGTAAAGTTCAGATCAAAAAAAGGTGCTAACACAATAAGTAACGCACATTTCCCCCGAATCTTTGTTTTTCCATTGGCTTTGTCATTACTGGAAATGTTGCCTCTTTTGTCACATGTTTATAAACCAAAATGCCCAAGTGGGGATTTGCTGGACCACAATGCAGGCGTCTCTTCCCCTGAAGAAGAAAACCTTGTGGAAACAAAACTGTCCTCTTAACTGCCCCCACCCCTCACCCCGGGGACATGACCAAATCGCACCCTCCAGGAGCAGCCCCATTTAGTCAAGAGTCCACCCTGGGGGTCCAAGCCTTCTGCCCCCTCACTCTCTGCCTGCCCTGAATATGGCCATCCACCCTTATGGATGACCCATCCCAAACTGAGCCCAGCCTTGATCTCAGGGTATACCTGGGGAGCCCATCAAAGCTGGCTGGTGTTTCTGGGCGCCATCTGGGTCTAGGAATCTGTGCTTCAACAAGCGGGCTCAGGACTCTCAGCACACCCCTGGGCCTTAGCACATGCTGTCCCCTTCCAGACCATCTTCCCATCACCCCAGCAGGACAGGTCAGCTGACAGGACTGAGGGGCAGAAAGAAGCCGAGCAAGCAGGACGGAGGGGATCAAGGCTACCTACCCGTTAGCTGCCTCACTTCCCAGGTATGAGATGTGTACTCCCAGGATTCGGGGAGCCCTCCCCTCCCCCACCCCTGTTCCGAGTGTCCGGGCCAGTAGGGCAGTGGGACCACACCGCCTGTGGCCAGACACACACTTTCTCCATCACATTACTGCCACATAGGCTGGCGGTGGAACTGCCAAACCAATCAGCCTCCTTCATTCCCAATTAGTTGGCTTTGAACTCCAGGGGTGACATGAGGCTGGGGACCCAGAGCCACACAAATAAAAATTATTTAAAAACACCAGCCCGGGTGAGATGAGCCAGAAGGCAATGCCTTCACGAGACACGTTCACTCTTGGAACAGGCTGTCGGAGGGTGCCAGGAATGTCTTGGCCGTGTTCTCCAAGCAGCCTGGGCCTTTCTCCCTGAGGATGGATGGCTTGGGCAGAAAAGAAAGCTTTGGAAAAGGCTTGCTGATACACTCTCCCAGGTTTCCTTTCCAGACGTATCTCCTGCCCTCCCCCTCTTCCTAGCCCTTCATGTCTGCCAGGCTAGACAACCTCTTCTTCCCTCAAACACATCCCAGACTCAGAGTCCTTGCTCAGACCCAGCCCTTCTATCAGGAGTGTCTGCCCGCCTCTCTGCTCATGCCCACCCCTTCCATCCTCCAGCAAACATCCCCAGCTCCTCCCCTCTTGGCTGGTACCCC
Source organism: Cervus canadensis (assembly GCF_019320065.1). Taxonomy (NCBI): domain Eukaryota; kingdom Metazoa; phylum Chordata; class Mammalia; order Artiodactyla; family Cervidae; genus Cervus; species Cervus canadensis. The sequence continues at coordinate 26,592,088 of NC_057393.1, read as the reverse complement.
CTCCCCCGCCCCCGGCCCCTTCTATTTGACTCCCTCGCATCACAACCCATCATGGCCCTCATTCATCAATGAATCCCTGAGCACATCCTGCTTTCTCAGTTGAGCTGTGACCTCCATGAGGCCAGGAACCAGCAATCACTTAGAAGAAATGAAAGCCTCCAGGGGAGGACTGAAGGCTGCTGCCATCTGCCCCTCTGCGGCTGGTAAGCAGGGCGGCCCGGGGTCTGAGAGAGGCTGGCCCCACTCTGCGTTCTGGGGTGGGGTGGGGGGTGCATTCGTCCCAGAGGCACCAGAGGCTTTACAGACCTGCTTTCTCTGCTTCACCCTGGCCCTCCTTACACCCCTGCCTCATTGCAGGATTTGGTGGGAGTGCCATAAGCAGGAAGCCAGGTTCTGCCTGCCCCTCCCCTTGGGAAGGCAGCAGCCCCTCTCTTGGTCACTTCCTCTGTCAAAGGAGGGCAGACTACCTTTTTATAGTAGTCAGAACCTACAGGCAGGTTTTAAGCCAAATACACCTTATTAAAGACCAAATTCATACAAAGAGAAATGAAGGGACACTAGTCACAGCCTGCAAAGGGACCCTTTACCTCATGAAGAATTCCTTGTGCCCAATGGATCCCCTCTATAGACACCGCGGGGTAGGGGGGTGCTCTCTTGGGGCAGGCCCTCTCCCGGTCTGTGGAGCTCCTGACAGAGGTCTCCAGAGCCCAGTCTTGCTCTCTGTGGATCCCTCGGGTCTCAGGAAGGAACAGACTTCAGTGGAAAGAGGCTTGAATCAGAAGAACGAGATTTGAATCCTGTCCACCCGGCCAGGTGACCTTGGTGACCTGGACCTACCTCTCCTGGTCTATATAAGGGGGATAAGACCACCCAGGTTATCGGGAGGCTGGCTAGCAACTATGAGTTGGTGCGCACACAGCCTTCCCACTCTGAGAGGAGTCTCTCCTGCAGGAGGTAAATGCCAAAGTCAGTAGTCTCTCCTGTTTAGGAGCTGCCTCCTACTCAGAAATGGCTTAACCCTTGGTGTCTCCTGCACCAGACACTTCCCATGTATTAACTCCTATTCAAGCCTCAGGCCACCTGCTGAAGTGGCCATTATACCCATTTCATAGATGAACAAACTGAGGCACAGGGAAGTTAAGGACTTGCCCAAGACCACATGGCTGGCAGAGCTGGGACACAAAACTAGGTGTTCCGGCTCCAGAGCCTGTCTTAACTCTACAGAATATCCTGAGACTAGGTTCTGTCTCCTATGAGGCCAGGCCCTCGGCTCACAGAATGAAAATTATGCTTCAAGTCAGGTCTTTTTTTACTCCTTTCTGAACCTATCAATAATTAAAAGAACAACACTGGCAGCTGCTATCATTGGGAGCATGCTATGTGCCACCCCCTGCTAATTCAATCCTTACCATTCATAGAGGCAGGCACTATTTTTACCCCCGTTTTCCATATGGAGGCATGAGGTCAGAGGTCAAGCAGCTTGCCAGTCACAGAGCAAACATGTGGCAGAGTAGGAGCTCAGACCCTGTCTGACGCCAAAACAGGAACTCTGAACTCCAGGCGACACGCTTCTCTGTTGTCAGACTACAGTAATACTGATCTCATGAACTCCATCCAATGATGCAACCTGTATGGTACTAAAATGGAAGCTGGCTGAGCTTGCCAAGTTTCCAAGGAAAAGCATAAAGTAAACAGGATCTCACGAGGAGCATCAACACTGACCTAAAAGAACAAACTTGCAACACACTTGAGCAACCTCATTTGCATTTAAATGAGCAGTAGCTCATCACAGGACTCCTGGGTGGGATGCAGCCTCAGACACAACCCCAGGGCCAGGATGATCCCAGAGGATCCGTGGACACCTGCGCCCCCTGGTGGAACTTCCTAGCCACCGGAATTGGAGCCAAGCAACTTACCAGAAGGGTGCGGGCCCCAGCCCATCTTTGCAGGTCTGAAGAGAATGCCCTGCTCTGGGTGGGTGGGTGGGGGCGGGGGTTTGGAGGATGAGGGGCTCCTGCAGCAGTGCTCACCTGGGGGAGGCCAATCACCAACTGGCCCATCCTACTGCTGGGCATGGCACAAAGCCCTCTAACTGCATCACGCCCTTGAACCTTCTGCACGTTCCTGCAGGTGGCTGCTACTCCATTTTCAAGGGCGTGCCCATCACTCGGGCTAGGCTATGATCCCCAGTTATCCAACCACACACTCATCCAGGAATGGCTCGGGAGGTATTATGCAGGGGTGATCAGGTTCAACATTAGCTGGCTTTCACCAATGTTACACTTGATACTCTGAGGGGCCCTGGGTCCCTCAGCTGAAATGCTTTAATGGGCAGAGCTGAGGTGTTACTGCAGAAGAAATTTCACCTGTGGACTGAATCCCCAGTCTGCTCTTGGGTTTCGGACTTGCCTGACTGGCCCACAATTGCGTAAGCCAGTTCCTTGCATGAAATGTAATATACAGTAGCTCCTATGGGTTTGGCTTCTCCAGTTGAATCCGGCCAATACAACAGAAGAGGTAAGGGCATGGAGCTTTGGTGAAGAGATCTGCCCAAGGTCACGGCCTGCGAGTGGGAACCCAGGCAACCTGGCATAAGCTACCCCCCAAGGCTCACGTCGTCCTCCATCACCGTCCTTGCCCCCTCATCGCTGGTCTCCTCCCCTGACCATCTCTACTCACTGGCCACAAAAAGCATTCCAAGAGCTAAGGCAGATCATGCTCCTTCTCCGTAGAACCCCTCAGTGGCTCTTCAGCTCTCTCACCGTGAAGGCCGAAACCCTTAAGAGGTCTGACGTGGTCTGAGCTGCTGCCCCACCCCCACCACATCTCTGCTCTCGCCCCTAACACCTTCACCTCCCCTCTACTCCCCTCCAGCCACAGACCTCCCAGCCGTGCCTTGAGCGGGCAGATCACCATGCTCCCGCCTCTGGGCCTTTGCACTGGTTGTGCCCTTGGTCTGGATGGCTCTTCCTTGGGTGACCACGCCACTTCCTTGCTTCCCTGTCCAAACAGTACATTGTTGTCTGCACAGTTCATCACCCAGAGTGGACTGCAAACCCCTCGAGGTCAGAAAGGCACATTTCGGTCACCTCAACACTTTACCAGCATACAGCTGGTGCTCAATAAGGGCAGCTGCAGTAGCTGGTTTCCAAACAAGTTGCGCTGAGTCCTGCTCCCCCACCTGTGTGCAAGTACTGTGTCTTGACTTGGCAAAGCCCCAGCTCTCCGCCCCTAATCACCAAAACTCCTCCTCTTTCCAGACAATGTCCCTGACTTGAGGCCACAACTCTCCTTCCTGACCTCAGTGTCATTTATGCACCCAGGCCTTCTTCTTGAATGGTGCTGCCATTCAACCAGCACCGGGGGTTCCTGCTACCTGTGCGGGCTCTGCAGCAAGGTCTCTGCTTTCAAGGTGGTGGGACACAGATAACACAAGAAAACCCACAAGGTAACTAGAGTGCGGTCAGTGACATGCAGGGAAGAAGCAGGGTGATCTGAGGGTGAGGGGGGGAAGCTAGAGAGTGGAGCATGGGGCAGCTTCTCTGAGCAGAAATCTTAAGGAGCCAGCCATGTGCGAGAACAGGGAACAGCATTAAGGCCAGGGGGAACAGCAAGTGCAAAGACCATGTGAAGAGAACGAGCCTGCTGCATTTCAGGAATGGAAGGTGATGGGTGCGGCTGAGCAGACTGCTGGGGTGGGGAAGGTGGGCAGGGGCGAGGGTAGAGCCTGGGGTGGGACGGTAAGCAGGGGCCAGAGCACACACAGCTCTGAAAGCCGGGATCAGGGGTTTTTCTGGGTGGGTGGGAAATCCTTGAAATTTAAGCAGAAAGGCACATTATTTGACCCATATTTGGAGGAGTTCACTCTGTGGCATGGAGAACGGTGTGGAGGGGCAAGGGTGGGAGCAGACAGGCTGAGGAGGAAGCTGAGGTCCTCTAAGGGATGAAGGGGGCTTCTAACAGGTGTGATGGTGGAGGTGGGAGAAGGGGGTGGGCCTGGAGGTCAGGTGGGCAGGTGAGAGGAAGGGAGGGGTCAGGGATGACTTCTTGGTGCTGGGCTTGAGCAACAGGGTGGGTGGTGGGAGCAGGAAGATGTGAGAAGGAGCAAATTCCATGGAGGGAAGGAGCAGAGATAAATTCGAGGCTACACTGTCTTCTGGGTATCAAAGTCGCCAGTCCTGCCTCCTCTGTGAGGCTGCCATCTGTCTGAGCACTTTCTTCCTGTTCACGCCACCCTCCCCAGGTCTGCCTTGTAGTCCTGGCTCTGTGCTCCATAGGAAATCCCTCCAGAGATCCTCCAAGGATGAGCTGGGGTTTGGGGACTACAGTGTGACAAGAAGTGGCCAGCAACAAGCATTCGTGTTCTCTACACAAACATCCCTGACTGGAGTCACCCTGGGAAGCTTCGTGAGCTTCATCACAGAGCAAAGTGAAACCCCAAACATGAACTCAGACCCCCACTTTGCCACAGACTCCAGGCAGCCACCCTTGGAGACTTAGCTTCTCATTTGTGAAATGGGAATCCCATGAGCCACCATGCAGTGTGGCTCTGAGTAGGAAATGAAGAAACAGATATATAAAGTTGCCAGTACATAGTGAAAGTGAAGTTGCTGAGTCGAGTCCGACTCTTTGCGACCCCATGGACTGTAGCGTACCACACTCCTCCGTCCATGGGATTTTCCAGGCAAGAGTACTGGAGTGGGTTGCCATTTCCTTCACCAGAGGATCTTCCTGACCCAGGGATCGAATCTGGTTCTCCTGCAATGTAGGCAGATGCTTTACCATCTGAGCCACCAGGGAAGTCCTCCAGTACATAGTAGATGATCACTAAATAATAATAGTAGCTAGCACTTCAGGAGAACTGTCCAGGGTGCAGGCAGTGTTCTAGGCAGACTTACATATAGAAGTTTATGTAATTTTCATTATAACCATGAGGTGTATATTAGTCAGGATTCTCCAGATAAACAGAACAGAATATTGATAGAGAGAGAGAAAGAGAGAAAGAAGAGAGGGAGGAATTGGCTCATGTGACTATGGGGCCTTGATGAGCCCACAGTCTGCTGGGGGTAGACATATAGGCTGGAGACTCAAGGAAGAGCTGCAGTTCAAGTCCAAAGGTGCTGGCAGGATTCCTTCTTGCTTGGGGGAAGTCAGTCTTTCCCTTAAGGCCTTCGACTGATCGGATGAGGCCAACCCACATTAGGGAGGGTAATCTGCTTTACTCAAGGTCCACTGATTTAAAAGTTAATCTCATTCAAAAAACATCTTCACAGAAACATCCAGAATAATGCTTGACAAAATATCTGGGCACCGTAGCCCAGTCAAGTTGACACAGAAAATTAACTCTACAAGGTGGGTAAGAATAGTATCCCTAGTTTACAGAACAGAAGACAGGCAGAGAGAGGGTAGGAGGACTGCCCAAGGTCTGAACAGCCAGACTCTAAACTCCTGCAGTCTGGCTCCAGCGCTGACTCTTTTAACCATGACAGTAAGTGGCTATTATCATAAGCACAGCAGCATAAATTAAATTTCTCCATCCATCCTTTTCCTGGCCTGAGAGTGGGAGGCAGAGAAACCGGGGAAGCTTTCCCTGGGTGGGGCCCTGCCTTGCTTAGGAAGCAGCACAGAATCTGAGGCTCAGAGATTGAGGGCAGGGCACCTGGGAGATTATCTGATCCAGTCCATGACTCTATGGGGGAGGAAACGGAGGCTGAGAGTAGAGAAGGGACTCACCCGGGGTCCCAGGGCTTCAGAAAGTGATGATGACGACAATAAAAATCATGATTCTATAGCAGTTATTGTGTACGAGGGACTTTTCTGCATTAACTTCTTGAATCTTCTACATGTGAGACAGAGAGCATCATTATCCCTGTTTTTTCAAGGAGTGAGGAAACTGAGGCAGAGAGGTCACGAAACCAGTGTCAGAATCTCAGCCCAGGCTCAACCAGTCACTGCACCTCTGAGGTTCGGGGCAAGTTTCTTGGGGAGGAGGGTGTGTGCCTGTGTGCTAAGTCACTGCAGTCATGTCCGACTCTGGGAGACCCCTATGGACCATTAGCCCTCCAGCCTTCTCTGTCCATGGGATTCTCCAGGTGTGAATACGGGAATAGCTTGCCAAGCCCTCCTCCAGGGGAGCGTCCTAACTTAGGGATCGAACCAGCATCTCTTAAGTCTCCTGCGTTGGGAGGCGGGTTCCTTACCACTAGCGCCTCTCCCAGTTTGCCCCACCTTCCCAGTTCCCCCACCTAGGGCTCTGGCTACAAGTGGCTGCTGAGAAGATGCTGCAGTTCAAGTTGCTGAGGCGGCCTCAGCCTCCTGTTCACAGAGGAGATGCCCCGCCACACAGCGGTGTGCACACCTGAAACACCCCTGCCCAGGTGACGGGCATGTGTGCGCACGTGTCTCATCCCACAGCTGGACACAAGCACCCATACCAACCCACAAATGGATACATCCCAACACACTGGCACACACACCTAAACAAGGAAACACATCCTCAAGAGCACACAACTGCGAAACCCCACGTGAACACGCACAACCCCCCCACACTCATGCCCCCTATATATAAACCTAGGACACACCTTTCCTCATCCCAATGAACATATAAGCAAACACTGATACACACAAAACACAGGAACCCACACTCAGAAACACACCATGCAATCACAGCTACCCCAATTCACAGCCCATCTTTCACACACAGGCATATTTCTCTACTGATCCAGGGTTCAAAGCACCTGCCCACAAGGTGAGCAGCTAATGTGAGCGGCGTGTTCTTCCACACTTCCCACACCCCCAAGGGCCAGAACCCGCCCCCCCCCACCCCGGCTGTCCACCCCCACAACTCACCACCCCCATAAGTAGGAATAACACAGATCGTTCCAATCCCTTCACTACCCAGCAACTCCCAGTACACACTCATCCCTAAATACAAGGGACCACCCTCCCCCAAATAACTGCACCCCGCCCACGTGCAGGCATTTGCCCAGTTCCTCCCCCGACCCCCCCCCCACCACCCGCGAGAATCCTGACCCCAGCGGACAGCGCCCAGTGTCCAAGGACTTGCCCCGCCGCTCCTTGTCTCCACCCCCTTCGCAAACTCGGGGTGAGCCCTGGCACCTACCGGGCCAACGCCGGGGCAGGTCAGAGCCCTACCACCTGGTCTCCGAGGGCCACCGCGCAGAGCCCCCACCCACCCCCGCAGCGTGGACCAGGCGCTCACAGTCCGGGGAGGAGGGGCAAGGCAGCTCCTCAGGCGTTAGAAACTCACAGTCACTCGGGCACGATCCGCCCCCCCCACCCCACCCCTCCCCGCCCTACCCCCGCCCTGCTCCTGGATCTCACCTTCTCACGGGGAAAACCCAGCATCTCTATTAACCCTTCCGTGGCTGCCTGCCGCACCGCGGTAAGGACCCCGGGGGAAATCCCAGCAGTGTCCAGCAGTCGGCCCCGCAGCCCCAGGGGGAGGACCCGGCTGCACACGTTGAGCGGGTCTAGGGGGCTTAGGCCCCCCACTCTCCATGCACCCACACTCATCAGCACCGGGGAGAACCCGAGGGACGAGGAGGGAGGAGGGGATGCGAGTACCAGACGTCTTAGGGGGCAGGAGCTGGGGATGGGGGCAACAGAAAGGGAGCAGGACCACGGGGTAGGCGGGCGAGGACAAGCCCCCAGAAAGTCCCCCGCAGGGTCAGAGCGGCGCGTGCACGAAGCGGGAGGGAAGGTTGGAGGGAAGAACGACCGGAGGCTGCCTTACCTGATTTCCTCTTGGAACTGCCGTAGTCTCTGAAAAAGAAGCAACAACACACAGACATGGTTAGGGTCGTGCGGGACCGCGAGGCTGCTGCGCTGCGGCTGCCGGGCACTCACGGGCCGCTGCTCATGTGATTCCCGCTGCCGGCGAGCCGCGCGCTCCGCAGCCGCACGCACTGCGCGCCGCGCCCGCCCGCGGGGCCCCCGCCTGCCCGCCCTCCGCTCTGGGCGCGATCGGCCCGCCCCGGCCAGCCCCGCCCGGCCGCCCGCACCCCCGCCCCGCCCCGCCCCTGCCCGGTGGGCCACTCGAGCCCTTTCCCTGGCACCTTCCCCCGAACGCCGATGGGGGAGGACGAGGCAGGTTCCCAAGCACTTCCTTAACAGGGAAACTGAGGCCCCGGGGAGTGGTCGCTAGAACCCAGGCCCTGCAGCGCACCGGGAGCCCGCTCCCCACCCCTGCAAACTTCCCCTCCCACTCAGCTTTGCCCCCTCAGCCTTTAAAGTCACGATCGAAATGTTACCTCCTTCACCTCTCTTTCCTGACATCCTCCCCTGCAGGCCCTGCCGTAATTATAGATTTGTGTGACCCTTTGATGGAAGTCCGCCCCCACCCTAGACCCATGGGTCCCTGAGGTCACACTGTGCCTTGTCCCTCCAACGGCACCCCTTGGCCAGGCAGTGGTGATGAATGAACAGGGACTGTAAGCTTAATGCTGACCAGAAAGGCTCAGGCTGGGAGCCGGGGGATTCAATAGGGGGTAGGCAGAGCATACTGCCAGGTATGGTGGCTAAACTTCCAGTGAGCACTGGGTTCAAATCCTGTCGCTAGAAATAACTGCTGGGGGACCGGAGGTATGTAACAGACTGTAGCCTGCCAGGCTTCTCTGTTCGTGGAATTTACCAGGCAAGAATACTGAAGCAGGTTGCCATTTCCTACTCCAGCCAATCTTCCTGACCCAGGGATCGAACCTGAGTCTCCTGCATAGGCAGGTGGATTCTTTACCACTCTGTCACCTGGGAAGTCTGTTAACAGCTTTACCTGGCCTGGTCTGCTCCAGCCTGGAGCCTGCTCTGCCCTCCAGCAAGGAGTTAACCCAGACTCAGCCACAGGCTCCCTCCCAGTCCTGCGCCCACTGCCTTTGGTCCCTCCCTGCACCCTTGCAAAAAAGCAAAATGGCTCTCCAAAGAGGCCTAACAAATAGTTGTGAAAAGAAGAGAAGCGGAAAAAAAAAAAGAAAAAAAAAAAGAAGAGAAGCGGAAAAGCAAAGGAGAAAAGGAAAGATATACCCATTTGAATGCAGAGTTCCAAAGAATAGCAAGGAGAGATAAGAAAGCCTTCCTCAGTGATCAGTGCTAAGAAATAGAGAAAAACAATAGAATGGGAAAGACTAGAGATCTCTTCAAGAAAATGAGAGATAACAAGGGAACATTTCATGCAAAGATGGGCTCAATAAAGGACAGAAATGGTATGGACCTAACAGAAGCAGAAGATATTAAGAAGAGGTGGCAAGAATACACAGAAGAACTGTACAAAAAAGATCTTCATGACTCAGATGATCACAATGGTGTGATTACTCACCTAGAGCCAGACATCTTGGAATGTGAAGTCAAGTGGGCTTTAGGAAGCATCACTATGAACAAAGCTAGTGGAGGTGATGGAATTCCAGCTGAGCTATTTCAAATCCTAAAAGATGATGCTGTGACAGTGTTGCACTCAATATGACTGCAAATTTGGAAAACTCAGCAATAGCCACAGGACTGGAAAAGGTAAGTTTTCATTCCAATCCCAAAGAAAGGCAATGCCAAAGAATGCTCAAACTACCGCACAATTGCACTCATCTCACACACTAGTAAAGTAATGCTCAAAATTCTCCAAGCCAGGCTTCAATAATACGTGAACCGCGAACTTCCAGATGTTCAAGCTGGTTTTAGAAAAGGCAGAGGAACCAGAGATCAAATTGCCGACATCCCCTGGATCATCAAAAAAGCAAGGGAGCTCCAGAAAAACACCTACTTCTGCTTTATTGACTATGTCAAAGCCTTCGACTGTGTGGATCACAACAAACTGTGGAAAATTCTTCAAGAGATGAGAATACCAGACCACCTGACCTGCCTCTTGAGAAATCTGTATGCAGGTCAAGAAGCAACAGTTAGAACTGGACATGGAACAGACTTTCCAATAGGAAAAGGAGAATGTCAAGGCTGTATATTGTCACCCTGCTTATTTAACTTATATGCAGAGTACATCATGAGAAATGCTGGGCTCGATGAAGCACAAGCTGGAATCAAGATTCTCAGGAGAAATATCAATAACCTCAGATATGCAGATGACACCACCCTTATGGCAGAAAGTGAGAAGAACTAAAGAGCCTCTTGATAAAAGTGAAACAGGAGAGTGAAAAAGTTGGCTTAAAGCTCAACATTCAGAAAACTACAATCATGGCATCCAGTCCCATCACTTCATGGCAAATAGATGGGGAAACAGTGAAAACAGTGGCTGACTTTATTTTTTGGGCTCCAAAATCACTGCAGATGGTAATTGCAGCCATGAAATTAAAAGACGCTTACTCCTTGGAAGGAAAGTTATAACCAACCTAGACAGCATATTAAAAAGCAGAGACATTACTTTGCCAACAAAGGTCCGTCTAGTCAAGGCTATGGTTTTTCCAGTAGTCATGTATGGATGTGAGAATTGGACTGTAAAGAAAACTGAGCACTGAAGAACTGATGCTTTTGAACTGTTGTGTTAGAGAAGACTCTTGAGAGTCCCTCGGACTGCAAGGAGAGTCAACCAGTCCATCCTAAAGATCAATCCTGGGTGTTCATTGGAAGGACTGATGTTGAAGTTGAAACTCCAATACTTTGGCCAAATGATGTGAAGAACTGACTCATTTGAAAAGACCCTGATGCTGGGAAAGATTGAAGGTGGGAGGAGTAGGGGACAACAGAGGATGAGATGGTTGGATGGCATCACCGATTCAATGGACACGAGTTTGGGTTAACTCCAGGAGTTGGTGATGGACAGGGAGACCTGGCATGCTGCAGTCCATGGGGTCACAAAGAGTTGGACATGACTGAGCACCTGAACTGAACTGCATCCTTGCATCCACCAGTCATCAGGGGAACCTCTAAGACAGGTCTATTAAATGCTCAGGTAGGGCTGGATGGTGATCTATGTGGAAATGCTCATTTCCCTGGGGATCAAAGAAAATGCCAATTGCCCAGCTTTAGTCGAAGTGAACTGGCAGCTAGGTCTGCCGGCTGGAAAGACGGGGTCTCCTGGAGGAAAGGACAGCAGGTTCACTGGGAAGGGAGTCACCCTCATGGACTCCCCAAGACTCCAATCCTAGGAGTCTAGGGGGTGACCTGGGCTTTGAGGGCATTTGTTAAGTTTCAAGGTGTTTTGCCTCCACAGCCTAGGATGAGGGGACCCCCGTTTCCTAGGCTCCTAGGTTTCCCACAGAAGCCTGTGAGTAGGAATGCTGGGGTTGAGGCCCAGGAACCTCCATTTCTGATATCATCCCCTCCCCCCTCTCCACCAGCCCTCTTGTTTGAGAACCTCCTCAGTATTCCAAGCCTCTTTCAATCCTCATGTCCACACTAAGGAGGTTCTATCATCCACATCTTACAGATGAGGTTAGGCCACTGCCCAGGGTCATCCAAGCTGGGGAAAGGCTGTGGTTTATGAGCTCCCCTGCCCCCCATGAAACTGCATCATGGATGGGGGATAACGGGGAACCTGCCGAATCTGTTGTCTTCAAAAGGCTGGTGGGAGAGTTCCCATTTGCCCCTGTCCCTGGCCTGTCAGTCCAGGAAGGCCAGAGCCAGGGTCAGCTCCCTAGGGCAGAATGGAGATGGGGAGACACTGTGTAGAAGTGCCTGGCTGTATCCATTGAAGCTCTGCCGTGGGGAGAATTCCCAGGGAGGAGGAGGACAGTGTTATATGGCAGCTACATCCAGCCCAGCAGACTTGCATCTCCCAAGGAGAGACTTTGTTTCCCGGGCCTTATTGCCGAATGGGGCCTGAGGAAGGGCAGGGAGTGGAGGGCCAGGATCAGCTCCCCTCCCTTGCCCCACCACCTCCCCGCTGGTCCTACAGGAGAAGCCTCTGGCCCGGGGACCACAATGGCCCACTGCCCATCCCCTGGCGGCCAGCAGACCAGATGGGGGGGGCGTGGCTTCCTTGCAGTGATGGTCACTGCATCGTCCCCACTCTGTTTGTGCAGCTGCGCTGCCCATGATTCTCTTTAAGCTTGTCAACAGCCCCCAAGGGGAGACAGGCAGGTCATTACCATGTGACGGGAGCATGTTGAGGCTCAGGAGTGGGAGAGGGACACAGTTCATGGCTGCTTGAGGCCACTCTGTGCCAGGCCCCATCAGCGATTCTCAACCTGAGCATTCAACAGGGTCATCTGGGGAGCCGGAGTTACAAGTTCAGACGTGGCCCCCCACCCCTGAGCTGACGAACCTAGTGTCTGCATCTCGGACAAGCCCCCCAAGGCTGCCCCAGTGTTGGTTGAGAATCCCAGGTCCAGCACAGTCTCCGCTCAATCACTGAAATCCCTGTAGGCAGCAACAGTGCCAGGGGGCACCCCATTCCCTGTACCACAAGCTCCATTGGTACTCTAGCCACCCTCGAGAAAATCTTGCTTAGTAAGAACAATGAGCTTGAGATGCCAAAGAAGCTTCCAGACAACCCCTGCCCACTCCCCCCAACCCACCCCAGCCAGCCTGTCCTTCAACTAGAGGATAAGCCCTTCCCTTCAAGGACCCCTGGATACTGTGGTCTCCTTTTTTGGGCAGGTCAAGACAGCAAAGCTTAGAGAAGCTGGACAACATATTCAAGGTCATGCAGTGAGTAGGTGAGGCTGGGAATGGAGGCCGAGAACCTGGGCCTTCTCTGGGTCAAGACCAACCCCCAAATGCTGCCACCAGTGGGTGAAAGGGAGGAGGGCAATGCCAGCCCTGGGTGCCTGAGAAGCACACGGGTTAATGGGGTGGAGGCCGAGGCCCTGGCATGGGGGGGCTCAGGCTGGGGCTGGATGGTGGGACGGGCAGGCCTAGACTCCTTCCACAGGGTCTGGCCTCCAGCCCGAGTAGGGGCGGCCCTAATAGGAAACCTCTTGGAGGTTTCCGGTTGGGCACCTTTTAGCAAAGCCATTTCATATTTTTAGCCGTTGAATGTGCTCAGAAGCAGCTTAGATATCCAGTGGCTGGGACTCCCCCATCCCTCACATACCAGGGCATGGGGCGGGGTGGGGAGAGGCAGGGATCTCCCACCTCCTGCTGCCCTGCAATCAGTCCTGGCCTGGGCAGGACAGCAGACCTTCCATCAGAGTCCAGTTTCCCACCAACTCAAGACCCCCTCCCCACCTCCCCCTCTGCTCAGTTCTTGCCTGGAGCTGGTGCTGACAGCCCCCACGCCCCTGGCAATTCCACTCCCCGTAGGTCACAGTCTAGCCTGCTTCCGACTTGCTGCTGAATCACCATCTCCCGGGGAGTCACAGGAAGGGAGGAAGGGAGAAAGGGAGGGGAGGCGAGGCTGGCGGCTCCCTCTAGTGCCGCCAGAAGCTAATGTAATTGAAAAGCCCTCCCAGGCCGTCCTGACACGGCTCTGTCAGGCCACTCAGCCTTCTCTGCAACTGGTCCGGGGGTGACCAAGGCCACAGTGACCAACCATCCTGGGCAAAACTGGGACACGGGACTTTCAGGGCTCAAACTGGGAAGGTCGCAGACAAACCAGGATAGTTGATCACCAGATGGTGTACAGGTCAGGCCTGGCTGGAGAAAAAGGGTGGGGTTCCTCCAACCCAGCATCATACCCTTCCCTTATTTAAACAGGGGACTTCCCCTCTGCAGCCTGTGTGACATAAACAGTTCACATAGGATGTTGCTGTCTGCAGCATGAGGGAAAGTGCTGGAAGCAGATTCCAGTTCAGCTTTCTGCTACTTGCTAGCTGGGTGGTCATCTTGAGCTACTTCCTTTACCTCCTGAGCCTCTATTTCTGTGTACAGAAGGAGGATAGTAACTGGAGCAACCCATTAGGATTTGGGGAGCATGAAACACACAGTGCTCTTAAAGAGCTTCACATAGTGCCCGGCACAGAAAATGCTACAGAAATGCTTATTTTCTCACCCCTGCACCTGACCCCACCTCTGTTGCTACTCAAACGGCAAAGTCGTGTTTGAACTTGGACCCTGCAGAACCCCCTAAAACCAAAGGAAGGGACTTCTTCTTAAGGACCCCACCACGATGCTGGCGGCACAGTAGCACGCAGGGGTGAGTCCAGACTACTCTGCATAGTTTCAGGCTTTCAGATGCCAACTCAGCACTGGTGTCTGTCAGGTGCCATCCACAAAGGGAAAGCCTGTTTGTACACACAATGTTTGAATAGGGCTCGTCTAGAAACAGCCTCATTTTCAAGGTGACACTGAACCACAGGAACTGGCAAACTCTGGACTCCTATATTGGAATGCATCTAACCTCCAAGGAGCGGCAAATGCTCAGAGCCCCGAACCAAGAGATGATCGTGCTAATGGCACTCAGAAAGGCCAGCTTTCCTTTTTGTTCCCCCTTTCATTTCTCCTGGTGAGACATGCTGTGCTCCTTCCCCGGACATTCCAGGGAAGGGGCTGGTGCTGGATACAGAAAAGAGGGAGAGGCTGGAGTGAGGAGGCGGGAAAGGCATTTAACAGGTCCTGTGTCTGGGCCACCTGTTTTTGCACATGCTTCCCCTCCTTTTCTTGAGCAGATATTTGCCCTGCAGTGCTCTGAAGTGGGCAGAGGTGGTGTTAATCCTTTTTGTGGATGAAGAGACTGAGGTCCTGAGGGCTTAAGTGGCTGGCCGGGGCTCATGAAGCTCCACTGACATCCTGACCCAGAGGGCTCCCCATGTCGAGGTCCGCCAGGGACTGGGATGCAAGGAGAGACGCACGGGCAGGAGAAGCAGGCTCTCGATGGGGAAAGGAGGCAGCCCTCCTGCCAGTGAGGGTTCCTGGAGTGAGAGGCAAAGCCAGGAAGAGCCTCCGAGACAAGGGAGAGACTAGGAGAGAAAGCCCACTCTGGTGGACCGGCTGTGTGGAAGGATGCTGAGTCCCCACTTCGTGGCATTCTGAGTGCTGTAAGGCTGTGCCCTTCTGCCCCTTCCCCCCACCCTCCACCCCCGCCCCCTGCACTGTTGCTCCTGTCAGCGAGTGCCCTGGCAAAGGAGGACATGCACGCACTGCCAGCCTGATGTTCTTACCCCCTGTCTGCTGGCTGACATTGGCTGTTTGGCCCAGGACGCCTGTCTGCAGGGCTGCGGCTGCTGGGAACTGCAGGTTGCCAGATGGCTGTCGGTGACCTTGAGAGCCAAGCAGTCTTGGGGTAGTGGGTGGGACCTGGATCATTGGATCATGGGGATGGTGGGGGGGCGGGGGGTGATGATATGCAACCCTGGCTAGGGGAGTGATGTGGAGCCCTTGAGGTGGGCAGCAGTGGTTCTGACTGTTGTTATTAACCAGTAAGCACCTTGTGGCCCCTGCAGGAGGCAGCCTTGTGAAGGCCTGAGTGGGCATGGGAGAAACAGTGACTTGTGCTTCTGGCCTGCAAGTCTGGGGTGAAATTAGGGGGACAAAACTACCTAGCACAGTGAGAAAGGTAACATTCTGAGACGGCCCATGCTGAGAGTCACAGGAGAGGTTACCCACCAGGCGCAGAGGAGAGAGAGATCCCAGGGCTGTAGGGCATCCAAGGTGGCCTCTTGGAGGAGGAAGCTGTGAGCTGGGCCTTGGAGGAGCAGAGGAGTTTGGATCCATGGAGAGGGTAGCGAGGGGGAAAGTTCAAGAAGCAGGAACAAGGAGCTCTGAAGAGGAGGAGCTGAACTACTGGGGAGGGTTGGTGAGCAGAGGGACAGGCAGGAAAAGGCCAGGCTAGGGGTGGGGGGAGGGGGAGACCGGAGCAGGGAAGGGTAGGGCTTTGAAGTCCTGCTTCGAAATCTGGAAGGTTTCAGAACGGAGGAGTGATAGGGTCAGGGCCTGGCTGGGGAAGGTTTTTCGTTAAGAGGCTGAGGTGGACAGCTAGGGGGCGGGCAGGAGAGCTGTGACGACTCTGAGCCTGAATGTCCACACCTCCTCCCCACCGCCCACCCCCACCCCCGCCGGTTCTGGGCCTGGCTCTGCCCCTTCTGTGGCCGGTAGACCTGGGCAAGATGCTTCCAACTAGCGCTTTTTGAATGCCAGGTTGTGACCCATGACTGAGTTCTGAAACCAACTCGATGGGCCCCCACCAGTATGTTTAAAAGGTAAAACAGCCATCTCCAAACTTTTGGACCCCAGGGACTGGTTTTGTGGAAGACAGTTTTTCCATCGACAGGCAGTGGGAGGCGGGGGGTGGTTTCAGCATGTCCGCCACTTACCTCCTGTTGTGCAGCCTGGGGGTGGGGGTGGGTGGTGGGTGGGGTGGAGACCCCTGAGGTAGAAGAGGCAAAATGATCTTGTCACCCAGAGCTAAGATGAAATACGGTTCTGTGAACCTTGGCTTCAGATGTCTGTCTACTCATCCCCTCGTCTGTCTGTATGGGATTGTGATGTGAAATTTCTGACTGTGGCAGAAAAAGGTTTAGAAACACCAACTAATTCTCAAGCCCTCAGTTTCCCCATCCATGGAAGGGGGCCTCTCTGACTGTCCTCAGGAGCTGTTAACTCTTCTTTGTAAAACCAAAACACCGAGACAGCGAATGTGGCTCCAGAGGCCGAGTGAGGAGGCTCTGGAGAGCTGGAGCTTTCCACCCCACGGAGCCCCAGCTGGGCTTCTGTTCTGGCTTTTGAGAGCCCTTGCACGGAATGGTGTTGAGGGGCAGCGACCTCTAGGGAAGACAGACGGGGGGTGGCGGGGGGCATGAATCTGTTCTTTGCCCCCATGTGTGCCCCGGTCTAAATCATGGCACTGAGGGCCCTTGTGTCCAACAAGAATCCATCCTTTCTCCGCAGGGCCTGTTTGCTCCAGGGTTCTGAGAATGGGCCCCATTGTGCCATGTGGACAGTCCAGAGAGGCCGGAATTCCTGCCCCGGGCAGAAAAGCTGAATTCCTGGGGAGGGAAGAGGTCCCCCCCCAGCCCCAGGCTGTGTCTCAGAGAGGCCCATGCCAGGCGATCGCAGGCCCAGAAACCTCCAAGGCCTTGTGCTCTTGTGCTAGTCTCTCGAACACCCCAGAGGGTCTCTGCTGCTGCTCCGTCCACAGCAAAAGGACAAAGCCCCATCTGTCTGTCTGTCTCCTCACGAAGACTGGACTCACCACTCTGGCAAAGGCCCTGAGCATGTCTCCAGCCCAGGGATCCCGGCTCCAGGCCTCCAGCAGAGGGTTAGCAGTGTGAGCGGGTTTGAGCCTGGTTCAGACACCACTTTGTGACAGAGGCAAGTTTCTTAACCTCTCTGGAGCTTATTTGTCAAAAGGGATGAAATGAGCACCTACATCTGCCATTGTTGTGGGGAATTACCTGGGATCACGCAGAAAGCTCTTAGAAGGGCATCGGGCATGTAGGGCCTGGCCAACAGCCTGGGTTCACAAGAGGGGCTGGGTTTGGAGTATGGATGGCAGCCAGGGTGGAGGAAGTGTTGCCTGGCCCCTCACCAGCATGGGCTTCGAAAGAGCTTGGCTCTATCGTCCGTGGTGCCAGCTCAGGACCGGGAAAACAAAGAGTGTGCGCACTCCCAGGCGTCCCACCCAGATGTGACTGACATGCAGTCCGAGGAGGAGAGGGAGGGTGGGGAATGGTGAAAGGGGCAGTGACAAAGTCTGTGATGGGGTTCCACCATGAAATCCCAGGAGAGAAGGGCAAGGAGGGTCTTCCATGTTTGGAGGCCTTCCCTGTCTCTCTCCAAGTGCATTTGTCTATCTGTCCACCCATCCATCCATCCATCCATCCATCCATCCATCCATCCATCCATCCACCCACCCACTCATCCATCCGTGTCTTAACTGAGGAGTTACTAGAGACACAGCCTTGCACCTGAGCAGAAGCGGTGGGAAACAGTTCTGCCCTCACAGGCCACACCATCTAGTTGCAGACACAAGACAAAAGCCCAGCAAAAGAAAACATGCAAGTCACCCTGTGATTAGGCGCTACAAAGCCTGGTCAGAAGGACACGTTGTGGGGATCTTCCCCGGAAAAGGGAGGTCGGAGTGGGCTGAGGTGGGGGGGAGGTCTACCTGGAAGGGGAAAGCGTAGAGCTACCTGTGAAAGACGGATATTTGGAAAGAGCAGAGGCAGGAAGGAAAGTTGGAGTGGAAGGGATGATGTGGTAAAGGTGCAGGGGCAGGAATGGATGTGGGATCCTGCGTGTGTGTGCGTGCATGTGGCCTCTGGGAGGCTGAATGCCTGGGGGGACAGGACATGTAGCTGGGGCTGGACCGCAAGCCAAGGAAAGTGGCTCAGACTTTAGAAGAAGGAACCCAGAGGCGATGTTTGTAACAAAAGACTTTCCCCTGGACGGCGGCGACACTAGCTCTGGGACCAAGAACTGGGTTCCCATCTGGTTCTGGTTCTCCCTGTTCAGGGGGCAGGATGGGGACTTCTTCAGGAGACAGAGACAGCTCCCAAGCTGCCGTGGCCCTGACTGCAGAGGTGCGTTGTTTGTGTGTGTGCATTGTGTGTGTGTGTGCGTGTGTGACAGACACGGGGGCCCACCGCTGAGTACACCTCCGGCTTGCTCCTTGGCTGTGGGCCCCGCACTCCCCAGCCCTGGTCTCATTTGGAGCCGGGGTTGGAAAGTTGGGAGCTTGGGCCAATGGCTTCCTGCTTCCCACGGAGGCCCAGGAGCCCGTCCAAGGCCCAGCTGTGCCTGTTCCTACCTCGGCCGCTGTGGGAAAGAATGCTCAGAGGAGGGCCCTGGGCCTCTCCCAGGCGCCTGGCTCACCTGCACGGCCTGGGAGGGCAGGGGCTCTGGGAGCCTGCATGGTCACCTGTGACCACGAGAGAACCGTCTTCCAGGTTTGCCAGAACTCTGTATCACAAATGCACGAACACTGCGCACTCAGACGTGCCAGGCCCCTTGACAGCTGCTTGATGTTGTTCCTGGGGCAGGTGCCTTAGGCCCCTTTTACAGATGAGGCTCAGATAGCTTAAGTAACTTGCCTGGTGCCTCACATCTAGCAAGGAAGCAAGGCTGCAGACTCATGGTTGTCTGTGCTCACAGCCACCACTTGCGCCTTTCAGCCGTCTCTAGTTTCTCACAACCTTCCACGGCTTGGGGAAGGCCAGCTTGTCCAGAAAGCCCACTGATTTTGACCTCCAATCGCCCCGAGTGTCCCAGTTTGGCCCCCAACACCTAGTACTGCCCTGCCTGGAGCTGCCTGATAGAATTCCCTGTGATCACTGATGGAAACAGCATCTGCAGTGCCCAGGATGGTGGCCACTGTGGCTGTCGAGCACTTAGGAGCTGACTAATGTGATGCAAGAATTAATTGTTATTATTTTTTTGACCACGCCATATAGTTTATGAGATTTTAGTTCCCTGACCCAGAATTGAACCCAGGCCCTGGCATTGAAAGCCCAGAAGCCTAACCACCAGGGGACTCCCCAAGAACTAAACTTTTAACCTTGAAAAAGTGAAAGCATTGGTCACTCAGTCATGTCCAGATCTTTGCAACCTCATGGACTATAGCCTGCCAGGCTCCTCTCTCTGTGGGATTCTCCAGGTAAGAATGCTGGAGTAGGTTGCCATGTCCTCTTCCAGGGGATCTTCCCGACCCAGGGATCGAAGCCGGGTCTCCTGGAATGCAGGCAGATTCTTTACCATTTGAGCAGCCTAATTAAAATTAAAGACACCAAGCTGGACCACCCAGCGTAGGGTTCACAAGACCTGGGGGACAGCAGCCTTCTCTGTGCCTCAGTTTCCTTGACTGAAAAAATCAAGGTTCTAGACTGGGCCCCACGTGACTTCTGCCCAGGCAGAGGCTTCCAGCTCCAGGCCCCTGGCAGGCCTGGGTCCTCCTTGCTGTGGAAGGGGCAGCCTGGGAGCCCTGTGTACTGGCTCCCAGCCCTCCCCCAAGCAGCCTTCCGTCAGCACCAAACCTGCTCTCTCTCCTCTGGGTCAGCCTGGCTCCACTATAGCAAAGTCACCGTTCAGCAAGACAGCTCCCAGTGGGCCAGCCCTGGGCCACCTCCTCCAGCCTCTGCGTGTACTGACGTCACCAACGAGTCCCCGGAGGCCCTGGAGCAGGCGTGAGCCCTTGGACCCCAGGGCATGGTGGGAAATGGGAGGGGGATTGGAGGGAAGGGGTCAGGCCATCCCACCCCGAGTGAGGCCTTCCTCTCCAAAGGTGGGAGGGAGAGGCGTACTACTATTATTGCTATTGTTACTATCACTAATACCACAACTGACAAGAATGTCATGTTTTTTCAAGCATTCACATTATGCCAGGTACCAAACTAAGCTCCTGACACACATCAGCTCATTTTATCCTCCTGGCACTCCTGTGTGTGGTAGGTTCTCTTATTTCTCCCACTTTACAGAAGAGAAATGGAGGATCAGAGAGGGCATGTCACTTGCCCAAGGTAACACAGCATGTGAGCCCAAGTCGCCCGACTCTAGCACTCAAATCATTCACCATCTTGTGGTTCATAAGAACACCTATAAAATTCGGCCAGATAAGCTAGTTAGGAGTAGGTGGGAAGAGGAAAGTTAAACCAAGACGCAGGGCCAGAAATACCAAAAGGACACCAAGTTCTAGACACTCTGTTATCACAGCCTCAGCTCGGTGTGAGCATAGCCGTGAGGAAGAGGAAGCCTGACGTGACCCGAGGCGAGCATTCACGACCACCTGGGCTTAGAGGCGCAGTGGTTTCTGACCCTAATGGTCCCTCATCCGGTGCCCAGGCCAAGTCTCCTGCTGCTTCTCGGAGGCTCTGCGGCTGAAGTGAGCCTTCACGGGTCCACAGCCAGGACAGTCTGGCTGCATCTGGGGCCGGCTGACAGTCTCCACAGAGGCCGTTTCTCTCAGGGGAGCGTTCGTAAGCTCCGGGGACCGTGACGCTGGGCTGACGCTGTCCTGGGCTCTGTGTCTCTCTCTGACTTCTCTCTCCTTTCCCTCCTTCAGCGCCCAGCCCAGTACTGATTCCCGACACCCCCAAACCCAGCCGACCACAGCACCCTCTTTTTTCCTTCGTAGCTCTTACTATTAATACCTGTGCTGCTTCCTCCTCCACTGTAGGCTGCGTGAGGCAGGAACCGTGAGGTGTCTCCAGGCCTCGCACAGGGCTGGGCACCGCTGGCATTTGCTGAGTGAGTGCTCGGAGCCCTGACGACTGGCAACCGGGCTAAGGGCTGCCGGCTGGTTCCGAGGGACTGGCCCGAGCTGTGGTGTGATCCTGAGTTGTCCCGCAGGCAGATCGTGGGTCTCTGCCCTCCCCTCCCTCCGGTAAAGCCCAGTGGAAAATGCCGCTTCCTTCAGGAGGTCTTCCCTGATAATTATAGATGGGTTAGAATCCCATGGACAGAGGAGCCTGGCAGGCTACAGTCCATGGGGTCACAAAGAGTTGGACACAACTGAGTGACTACCACACATACACACACACAGAGCAAGTGCGGGTGTTAGTTTGTGTAAAATACAAGAGGGCTTGAGCAGTCTCGATGGGCAGAGTCCAGCCTCGTGATTTTCTGTCCCCTGATGAGGATGGCCTGGATCTCCCGTGCTCCGTCCTCTGTCTGCGCCATCATCCTGGCAAGTGTGTCTCTCTCCTCCCCCACCTGACCACAGCATCTGACCACCTCCTTTGCCGTGTCCCCTGTGGGCCCAACGCTGAGAACAAGGCCACGTGTGAGCTCAGAACTAACATCTGGGCACAGTTTGATGTGCTCTGGGCTTCTCTGGTGGCTCAGATGGGACAGAATCTGCCTGCAGTGCAGGAGACCTGGGTTCAACCCCTGGGTCGGGAAGATCCCCTGGAGGAGGGAACGGCAACCCACTCCAGTATTCTTGCCTGGAGGATCCCATGGACAGAGGAGCCTGGCGGACTACAGTCCATGATGTCCCAAAGAGTCGGACACAACTGAGCAAACTAACACTTTCATTACTTTCCTCTTGATATGCTTCAGACACATTATTTCAAGTACCATTCTAAGAAGAAGGTTCTATCATTACCCCCATTGTCCAGATGGGGAAACTGAGGCACAAAGACCTCACATTGCTAGCCTAGTGGCAGAGCTCAGGTTTGAACTGGGTGTTGGCTCGCTCCTAAGCCTTTTCCATCTTTTCCATCACCATCTTTTCAGTCTCTTCTGGTCTTCCCATGCCCCCGCTCCAAAACCCCCACCCCTGCCTACCGCCCCTGCTTGGAAGCCTCCCTCAGCCCAAGCGTCTCCCTCCCAATCTGTCTCTGAACCCTCCCTCAGCATCCAAGTCCAGGCGGAGGCCTGGCTCACTCTGGTGGTCTTCCCTGCCCACCTCGGCACCCCCTCCCCAAGGTCCCCCTGCCCTCCTAGTGAGAGGACTGCAGGGGACTGGCCCCTCCTCGCAGGCCCACCTGAGTGTTTAGCCAGGGTGGCCCTCAGGCCTGAAGCAGACTTAGAGTCACGGTCATCTCCACTCTGCTTCCAGAACCTCAGTGCTTAGTGACACAGCGCCCAGTCCCGGAGCCCACGGCCGGGGTGGGGCGGTGCTCGCCCACCTTCCCGGCAGCTGCTCTTTCCTCTGACTGATTCCCTGCAGCGGCTCCACTGTCCTCAGCAAGAATGTGCCAGCACCTCTTAGTTGCCAGGACTTGAGCGAAGTCCCGGAGACGGTGGAGGACAGGGAAGCCTTGGCGTGCTGCAGTTCATGGGGTCGCCAAGAGCTGGACCTGACTTGGCAACTGAACAACAATTATGTGCCAGGCCCTGGGGCTTGCTGCATTGAGTAGGACAGACTCATCCCTCCCCCAGGGAGGACAATGAACAACTGGATAAAGCCAAGTGATAAACTGGGTTAAGAGCCCTGAAGAAAGGCATAAGGATGCTGAAGTGGAGGAAGAAAGGGAGGGCTCTCGAGGAAGAGAGGATTAAAGGAGAACCTGAGGGCAGATGGAAAGGCTGGGGCAGGGCTGTGGGCTGGGGAAGGGGAGGGGTCTGGGGAGGGGTAGGAGGCTGTGGCTGGAACAGAGACCAGAGACCAAGCCTTCTTGGGCAGGCCACAGGGACACTCCCGGAAGTACTCCTAAGCATAGGGGAAGACCATGTGGGTGTTGGCACACAGGCCTTCAGGGAAGCTGTGTCCCCTGCTGTTTGGAGGCGGGTTGGGGGAGGGCCCACAGGAGGAAGGGTTCCAGCACCCTTGCCCTCAGGCAGGGCCGCCCTGCAGCTGGCTCCCTGGGTTCCTCAGGGGATGAGGCCCTGGTCGCCCCCAGGGTAGCTGTGATAATGCTTCACATTCAGCTGCTTGGCGCTTCCCGCCTTTCCTCACTCCCTCACTGGTCTCTTCTCCCAAATAAGCTGCCTGAGCTCAGTCCTCTCCTCAGATCTACTGCTGGAGGATTCGGAACCAAGACCTCCATCTCTCTCTGTCCCTGTTATGAAGTGCCCCCCCTCCCCACCTGCCCACCACGATTCCTGTGGCCACAACCCTGCCCGGCGCACAACACACAGCGGTGGCTCCACCCAGACGTGCCATGAGTCAGCAAGGGGGTGACCCGGGTCCCCTGGATCCCGAGGCGCCTGCCCTTGGCATCGCGGGGCTCTGGGGACTTCACAGGTGCCCCCTCCTGCTTGTGGTGGGGGCCGGGGCACTCCTGGCTCTTAAGCTCGAATTCTTTGGCTTGGCAGGCGCAGCCTCCTCTAATCAGAAGCCTGCCTCTGCCTAATTAAATCAGACCTGACCACAGCCCAGCTCCCACTTCTCCAGCTATTCCCTCCTCCCTGGTCCCTCCTCCCTGTCCCTCAGCCAGGCCCCGATTTAAGTCTCCACAAGGACCTCCAGGTGTCCTTCTGCACCAGCACTCGGGAAGCTCTGGAAATCAGCTGGGAGAGTTTCTGAGCGATGGAAAAAACACTGGGCTCTGAGTCAAAAAACCTGGTGCCAATCCAGTTTCTCTGGGTGACCTCAGGCAAGTCACGTCCCCCCTCTGGGCTGCAGAACCTGTCAGGGCAACGTGGGGGCTGGGCCAGAGGGGGTCGGTGTAACACTGGGCTCTGAAGCCTGGGACTGCGGGCAACCTTCTCCTCCTGCCTCTCTGTGGATGCAGTCAGGGGATGTCCAAGCAGCCTCTCCCATCCTGGCTGCATGCATGGAGTGAGGAGGGGCCTCACTCAACAGCCTGGGCAGAGAGAGCCTCTGGCCATGTGTCCTGGGTTGGGGGCTGGGAGTTCACAATGACTTAGGAGTCAAGCTATGGTTTTTCTAGTAGTTATACATGGATATGAGAGTTGGACCATAAAGAAGGCTGAGTGCCAAAGAATTGATGCTTTCAAACTGTGGTGCTAAAGAAGACTCTTGAGAGTCCCTTGGACAGCAAGAAGATCAAACCAGTCAATCCTAAAGGAAATCAACTCTGAATATTCATTGGAAGGACTGAAGCTGAAGCTCCAATACTTTGGCCACTTGATGTGAAGAACTGACTCATTGGAAAAGACCCTGATGCTGGTAAAGACTGAAGGCAGGAGGAGAAGGGGGACGAGATGGTTGGATGGCATCACCGACTCAATGGACATGAGTTTGAGCAAACTCCGTGAGTTGGTGAAGGACAGG
Source organism: Cervus canadensis (assembly GCF_019320065.1). Taxonomy (NCBI): domain Eukaryota; kingdom Metazoa; phylum Chordata; class Mammalia; order Artiodactyla; family Cervidae; genus Cervus; species Cervus canadensis. The sequence goes on along the minus strand of NC_057393.1, from coordinate 26,567,637 downwards.
GAAGCCTGGCATGTTGCGGTCCACGGGGTCACAAAGAGTCGGACACGACTGAGCAACTGAACAACGTGACAACTGGGCGACTGGCTGGAGAGGCTTAGTCAGGGGCTGGGGTCACAGCTACTACCCTCAAGGTCAGAGTCAAGCCTCAGTTTGGTTGGGGGAAAGGAGACCTGCTTTGTGGATGCTCCCAGAGCCAGCTTCACTGTGACCATCCTGAAAGGGGAGCCGGGCAGCACCCCTCCTCTGAGGTCTGACCCCACAGCAGGAGGCCCGCAGTGGATATGGGCTGGACTGGCCCTGGCACTCCTGAGCCTTGCACCTTCTCACCGGGGGAGAAGCCTGGAGTCCCCTTAAAGAGTCCCCAGGTGGGGAAAGTGCCCTCAGCTGTACCTTCAGGGGCTCCCCACCCTGTGACCACAGCAACCACGAGTGCCGATTCAATTATTCATCCCTATGGGTGGATGAAGGTCCCATCTTGCAATTTGGAAATTGCTGCATGGCCACAGCCCCTGTGTGGTTGTGGGGGGCAGACCTGGAGTGGGGAAGGATTTGGATTCAGCCTCTGATGCTTACCGGCTGAGAGATAACTCAACCAATCTGAGCCTAAGATTTCTCATCTACAAAAAGGAGGCATGAACCTCACAGGATTATTGCTTGCTTGCTTGCTTCACTTTTGTCGTTTCCAACTCTTTGCAACCCTATGGAGTAGCCTGGGAGGCTCCTCTGTCCGTGGGATTCTCCAGGCAAGAATACTGGAGTGGGTAGACATTTCCTATTCCAGGGGATCTTCCCAACCCAGGGATCGAACCCACTTGTCTTTCGTCTCCTGCATTGGCAGGCGCCTTCTTTACCACTAGCGTCATAGATGGTTAAACAACGTAGACCAAGCTTAAACATCCAGAACAGCTTCAGCTGTCTGCAAACGCCTGCCTGGGTGGGGGTTGGCGTAATATCCAGTGCCGCCACAAGAGGGAGCCAGACACACACAGATCCCGTGAACTAAGGCACTTGAGCGACTGAACTGAACTGCTCTGAACTTGAAGGCGCTGTAAGTGACCCAGTTACAGAGATGCCTAAACTCCAACCCACCCTAAGACCCAGCCTACAGGGCCTGTGACTGGGGGGCGGGTCACATGATCTCCAGGATGCCTGCCTCTTTTGCATCTGACTTACTGTGATTGTCTTCCCTTCTCACAGCTCTTAGCTCCCACTCCAGACCCTAGTTGTTACACGCTTGGACTATTACAACAGCCAACCGGTTTCCGTAAGATCACACAATGTCAGAGCCAGGAGGGATCCTAGAGACCCCCACCTTATGCCCCTCATCTGATGCCGAAGTGTAGAAGGGGTTAACGACTGCCCCACATCACCAGCTGGACACTGCATGCCCCAGGCCCATCTCCTCTGGCCCAGCTCAAGCCAGCACTCTCTCGTCCAGGCAGACAGACTTTCTTTCAGTTCCTTGAAATGGCCCCAGTCCTGGCTCCTGGGCTAGGTCCGCCGCCTCCCACAGCAGCGAGCCAGGCCTCTCCCCTCAGACCACGAGGCTCCCCAGGGGCAGGGCCTGGCCTCGCCCACTTCCGTGGCTTTGCGCCTCACACCAAGAGGAGGATGAAAAATGCTCGAATGAACCAATGCTTCCTGCCCGGCCTACAGGGCCGAAGACCTGGGTCCGAGGCTCAGCTCTGCCATGGGCTCCCTGTGGAGGGGCAGCTAGCTGGCCAGGGGGCTGGCTCCAATGCAGGGGCAGCAAGAGTCCCCCGCACAGGACATAACAGCGAAGCGGACCTCGGGGGCTTGGTGGGGGGTGCACCCCTCCAGCTGGAGCCTCCACGGGTGTCGCCACCCTGAGAAGAAGGAGTGGGAACGTGGGACCTGGGCATCTGCGCACAAGAACGCTCCTCCCGGGGCTGACGTTTCAGGGGAACAAAGCAGGCACAAGCCTGAGAAAATAACGGGGACTCCCCCGCCCCCTCCCCTACCAGGATACCCTTCCCCAGCCGGCGCCTCCTGTCCATCCTGGCTTTGAGAGCTGAAAGTCCTGCGCCAGGACTGACCACTGAGCCACCCTCCCCTCCTGGCCCTCACACGCCCTCGCTCTGAGCTGGCTGGTTTAGAGTCGGCCTCCCACCCGCTCGCCCACCCAGCAGGACAGACGCACCCTCAGAAGTCCTCGTTTCCCAGAGCCGATGCCCCTTTCAAGTGGGTTGGACACAACTTCCCGCCGGCCCCTTCCTCCCACCTGCCCACCCAGGTTAAAGGCGGGGCGTGGGCAGGGGCTCCTCACACAAAGTTCTGTGCTGTTCCAGCCCCCGGCCTCCTGGGGACCCACAGTCCCCTGTTCCAGCTGGCCCGCCCGCCCATCAGCATAAACAGGCTGTCTGTGCAGCTGCCAGTGGCAGAGGCTGGGAGGGCAGTGTGGCGTGTCCCCGGCCAGACGGGAGCTGTCCCACTGCTGGGGGTCTGACCAGAACTCAGCAGAGCTGGGCACTGGTGGGTGGGCTACCCACTCTAATTCCCAAGCCACTCGTCCCTTAGCGAGCGTCAAGAGCATGGGTGCCTCAGAGGTCCTGGTAGCCAGGGGGGCCTGGTGGTGGAGGGGCAGCCTCACTTCACGGCCGGCACGAACCCTGGAGAGATCTCCCAGAGCTCAAAGGCGCTCGGCAGAAGTCAGCCCAGCTCCTGCCTTCAGCAGGAGTCCTCTAGTCTTTTCTGAGCAGCCACTGCACACCCAGGAGGGGTGAACAGGGAAGGGGGAGAAGAAGCAAAAGTTCCCGTGGACAGAGCATCTGTGATGCCAGGCACCCCTAAGGCATCAGAGCCCGTGAACCTCATGACCATCCTCCCAAGAGGGTACTCCTGGCCTTGTTTACAGAGATCTGAGAGGTGAAGGGACTCATTCAAGGCCATAGGCAGAGCTGGGTGTTCTGGCTGTTGTCTCCGAGTTAGTTTAACTCAATTTAAAATTTCCACCTAGTGGTACCCTTGAGCCCTGAGTTTGCCAACCTGCCTGGTCCCTGGCACACAGCAGGTGCTCAATGAACACGTGTGGGTGAAGGCTGAGGAAGAGGTGCTCTCCGGGGCTCTTCCCAGGACCTTCTGTTTGCTCCCAGGGAGCAGGAAGGGAGGGAGGAAAAGGGTAACCTGACTCAGCACGTACTAAGTGCTCCGTGTGAGTGTGTGTGCTCAGGGTTTCAGCCGTGTCTGACTCTTGGCCACCCATGGACCGTAGCCCACCAGGCTCCTCTGTCCATGGGATTCTCAGGCAAGAATACTGGAGGGGGTTGCCATGCTCACTTCAGGGGATCTTCCCAACCCGGGGTTTGAACCTGTGTCTCTTATGTCTCCTGCATTGGCAGGCAGGTTCTTTACCACTAGCGCTACCTGGAGAGCCCAAATGCTCCATAAACACGTCTTCTATTTCCTTCTAGCACCGAGCAGGTAGGTATGACTGCGGAGAAGGTCACCGTGCTGTCAGCGGAAGCCTGGATCCTGAGATTGGGAGTCAGGCTCCCAAGCAAGGCTGATCTAGAGTTTGACCAGGATTGAGGTAGTGGGGGCTCCTGGAGGAGGCTCCCCCCATTCACAGGGCCATCCTGGCTGCACGGCCACTTTCACGCTCCATCTTCCTGCTGGGTCCTGAGGCAGGGCTGGCAAAGCCCCCTCTGCCCTGGACACTGCTTTCCCCCGAGAAGGCAGCCCAGCCTCCACCCCTGTCGGAATGGAGAGGGAGGCTGGGAGGCCTTTTCTGGGGTCTTTTCTCATGCCACCGCAGCCCCGGAGTGACTCTGTCCTCTGCCCAGGGCCTCCAGCTCTGGAAGCCTCGCTCAGCGCCCTCCACTTCAGCACCTGGGCCACCTTCACGAGGCCGGGGCCCAGACCCCAACCTAGCACGTGGCCCAGATCAGGTAGGACAGGCTCCCTCCCTTGCCGGCCTGCCGGGGCAGGGACACGCAGCAGTGGCAGGGGGGTGGGCCCCGGGCCAGATGGAGACTGGCCATTGGGACAGGCTGGGGCAGGGACGGAAGGTCCCTCCGAACATTGGGCCATTGTTTCAGGCCACAACAGAGGGTGGCTCTGTGGCTCTGGGGCTGAGGAACAGAAACCTGTTTAGCAAGGCCCTGTTCCTCCCATGCAATTTCAAGAATTTAACCAGGGTCTGGCTGGCTTCAGCAGGAGAAAATGGGCTGAGGGGACGGGACCACGCCTAGAGCTGAGAGGGGCGGCAGGGACCAGGAGACCCTCAGTCACTGTGTGAGCCCCCTGGGTGCTTCTGGGGTGTGGGGCTTCCTGCGGGCTCCCAGGCTGATGGGCTGGCAGCAGGCCCGTGTGTGGGAGGTGATGAGAGGGGGCCCCAGCCCTGGCCTCTGTTCTCTCTGTGACATGGGGGCCAAACGTGTGCATGCCACCTGCCCACGGGCTCAGGCTGAGCGCAGAGGGCCGCCACTGTCAGAGCAAGAGGACGCTGCACCCCTACAAGTGGCAGACCTGTTCTGGGGGTGGGGGGCAGTTCTCTTGCTGCAGTTTGCCCCGATCCAGGGCTGCCACCATGACGATGGTGAGCCTGGCCCTGGGTGGTGCTGACCACGTGCCAGGCCTGTTCTGGCACTTCCCACGCACCATCCTCCCCACAGCCCCTGGGGGCAGGCACTGTCGTTATTCACACTGGACAGATAAGGAAACTGAGGCACAGAGGGGCCAGAGAACCTAGACCACCCAGCTCCAGAGGGTTGGGGAGTGCTGTTCACTCTGCAACCTGGACAGTGGGCAGTGCAAATTTTAAGCTTGTTAATCAGTCCCGACCTGGGTTCAGTCAACATTTACCAGGGGCCAGGTCCTGCGGAGGGTGGTGGGGGGAGCGGTCAGAGAATGTGGGTTCCCGTGGTGGGGAGAGACCATAAACAATGTGGTGTGGCTAGCGCCACAGCCAAGGGCTACGGGCTTTTGCTGGGGGGCGGGGGGTGGGGGTGGGAAGAGGGCTTCCTGGGATGTCTGAGGACTGAGCAGGACTGGGGTGGGTGGGTGGGGAGAGGGGTCGGGAGTGCTCTATGCGGAGGGGGAGGCTGGGCCTGGGCTTGGGGGCTGGGGACAGCAGGCTGCACCCTGTGTGGGCACCTAAGGATGAGGGCGGGGCCCGTGGGCCAGGAGGTGGGAGAGATGGGGAGGGGGTCTTGGGCCCTCGGGCCTCATGGGGCTGCCCCCCTCCTATCCCTGTTCTCTGAGGGATGTGCAACATGCCAGGGTCTGAGGATAGGGCCGCTGGACGGCCCTTTAAGAACCTTAGGTTCACTGTTTCAGCGATGGGAATCGCAACTTGAATGAAAAGAGGCCTTTGCCGGGTCACGTGGTTGACTGGGGTGGGAGTCCAGCCTGGCAGCCTGGGCTCCCGTTTCCATCACTGACACCACGGGAATCAGAGCTGAGGGACTGGCTGCCCGGAGGCTCCCTGGGGAAGCCAGGCCGGGGGACGCCTGCCTCCCTGGCCCACTGGCTCAGCACAGGGGTCTCGGGGGCTCGAACACGGCTAAGCCAGGGACAGCTGAGCCGGCAGATGTGGCCCCAGGACTGGGTGGCCATGTGCACAGCCCAGCGGGTCCCCTTAGGTCCTGGGGTGTGGCCTGCATGGGGCCAGGCTCACCTGGTTGTCAGAGTCCACCCAGGACTTGCCCTGAGCTGAATCCCCTTGCATTCCAAGGGTGTGTCCTTATCCCCCTCCTTCAGGATATGGTGACCAGGGCCTCTGACACCACTCACCTGTCTTGCACGTCTCCCGCGTACCTTCTCTGGGTACTGGTGATACTGTGATCAGAACGGTCCTGCTCTACCAGACTGACTGACAATAACGTGGGGAGGGAGCAGGGCACGTGGGAGGCAGTGATACATTCCCTGAAGGAAGATGAAGCCAGGACAGGGAAGCCAGTGCCGGGGATTTTATGCAGGAAGGCCAGGGTCGGCCTTGTTGGGCAGCTGTTTGAGTCAAGATTGCAAGGAAGCGCGGGACCAGGCTGGGGGCTCTCCTGGGGAGGGGCTGAGTGTTCCAGGCAGAGCGGAGAGCCAGTGTGAAGCCCCTATGGCAGAAAATGGCTGGAGGGTGCGAGAAGGGGCAGGAGGTGTGGCTGGAGCAGAGCCAGCTGGCAGAGGCAGCAGGTGCCACCAGGGGCGAGGCAGGAGCAGGCGGAAGGGCCTTGACTCTGAGCAACACCAGAGGCATGGAGGAACGTGACAGAAGAGGGACACGATCTGATGTACATTTTTAAGTGGTCGTTCCATCCTCTGAGTTGAAAATGGACCATGGAGGGCAAGGGCAGAAACAGTTGAACAGTCAGGCCAGGATCCAGGGGAGGTGAAGCTTGCCCCACCCCTGCCCCCAGGGTAGCAGCTGGGGAGATGGTGAGATGTGATCAGGGTCTGGGTATATGCTGAAGGTGGTGCCCAAAGGATGCGGTGACATATTGACAGGGTGCTAATCTAGAATAATGCCAGGGTCTGGGGCCTGAGCCAGAGCCCCCTGGAGAGCTGAAGGACCCGTCAGCCAGTAGTTCGAGGAGAGGAGGGCAGGGCGCTGGAGCAACCTTTGCCTTCTAGCTGCTGCTAAGTCACTTCAGTCGTGTCCGACTCTGTGAGACCCCATAAACGGCAGCCCACCAGGTTCCCCTATCCCTGGGATTCTCCAGGCAAGAATACTGGAGTGGGTTGCCATTTCCTTCTCCAATGCATGAAAGTGAAAAGTGAAAGTGAAGTCGCTCAGTCATGTCCAACTCCTAGCGACCCCATGGACTGTAGCCTACCAGGCTCCTCCATCCATGGGATTTTCCAGGCAAGAGTACTGAAGTGGGGTGCCATTGCCTTCTCAAGCAGCCACATAAGAAGGCAGAACCACCATGGCTGCCAGTACCAGGCTCACCAAACATCTCTATAAAGAACACCCTTTCTGTGTGGGGCCTATGGTCTAGAGCAAAGGCTGGCAGCCCAGAGGTGGACCCCACTTCCCACCCACGGAAGCCAGCAAGTGGCCTGGGATCAAAGCTGAGGGGCTGGGGCCCGTTGCCCACCTCCCCCACTGAGCTGGGCTGTTTTGCAATCTTGTCTTCCTCACAAGATGGAAAGGGCCACAGTCCCCCACCCCAGCCCCCTGAGCGCTCAGAGGTCCTGCAGCAGCACACTTGAAAGACGCCGGGGTTATCTGCAAAATTCCAATTAAATCCACAGGCTTTGATAATTTGATAAGCCACTCCACAGTCGCCCCAGAGTCAAAATACGCTGTTACTCGATCCCGTGTTTATGTTTCAGGATGGAGGGGGGAGGTGTATGGTGGTCTGGGATGGTGCACACGGTCCTGAGAGGAAGGGATGTGAGCACTTGGCTGACGGATCATCAGCGCGGGTCACCCTTGGGTCTGAGCTACGCTCTGCATGCAACACAGGTCTCTCTTCGCAGGTCCTGGAGGCCGAGAGGGGCCAGGGTGGAGAAAACCTCTGAACTCTGGAGCCACAGCCAAACCCACCTCCTGACCCTCAGGCCTGTCTCGTGCTAGAGTGGTTCTGTTCTCAGGCCCTCTCTTGCCAGATGAGAAGTGAACTGGCCCAGGTGGCCGGTACCACCTCAAGAAGAGGCAGATAACCCCTGTTGCCATGGAAACTTGGAGACTAAATTGCTTTATGGCTCCTCCCTGCAAAAGCCAGGCTGTGATCTGCAGAGGTGGAGTGCGCAAGGAGCCACGTTCCATTCTGTTCCACAACCTCCCATCCAATGGGCCAGTAGCACTGGCCGGGTTATCTCAGTACACGTGTCATCTCGGTAAGCCCCTGAACTGCCCCAGGAGTCCGGCATTCCTGCTTTTCAGGGATAGAAACACAGAGAGGCTGGGAACATGATCTGAGATCACAGAGACTTGAGTGGTGGGTCTGGACCCCAGAGCCTGCCCTGCAAAGCCACGCCTGCGGCCTCACCAACACATAACTGTCTCCCCAAGCCTAGTTTCCACCATTCCTTGAGGGCCTTCCAGGGATGGGCAAAAGGCTAACCTATTGCCATTAGTCGGTTTCCCTGGTGGCTCAGTGGTAAAGAATCTGCCTGTAATGCAGGAGTTACAGGAGATGCAGGTTCGATCCCTGGGTTGGGAAGATCCCCTGGAGGAGGGCATGGCAACCCACTCCAGTATTCTTGCCTGGAGAATCCCATGGACAGAGGAGCCTGGAGGGCTACAGATCATGGGGTTGCAAAGAGACGGACATGACAAGCAACTGAGCACGCACGCACACATTGCCATTAGTGTGCAGGTGAAATAAGACCAACTTATTTAGCTGACTGCCAGAGAGAGGGTGTGGGGTCACCAATCAAAGGCAGGGTCAGCTGATTTTATGTCCATGCACCTGCTACTTCACCCAACCAGTGACAATCCCTCTGGGCACACGATCATGTGTGACTCCAAGGATCAACCCACCTGGGGAGGGACATCTCCTCTCTCCCTGTGGAAGGAAGCTGAACAAGAGGCTCTGAGAGGCCAGCACAACTGGGGAGTGGCAGGGCCAGGTGGACCTGGGGATGCTGCGGCTGAGGATGGAGTCTGGGCATGTGTGTGCGATTCCAGCATGACCTAGTGGGTCATCTTGACCACCTGGCCCAGAGAAGGAAAAAAGACCTGCTTGGTTCCCTATTTCTCCCCAGCATGGAAAGTCGACCATCTCTGGACCATGAGGAATCAAAAGGTTTTGGTTCAAGTCTCATGCCTGTTCCATACCCAACCAGCTGTATGACTTCCAGAAAATCCACCTAACCTATGGGCCTCAGTTTCCCCCTCTGCAAACTGGGCTACCCTGTGTGCATGCTATGTCACTCAGTCACATCTGCCTCTTTGCAACTCTGTAGACCATAGCCCGCCAGGCTCCTCTGTCCATGGGATTCTCCAGACAAGAATACTGGAGTGGGTTGCCCTGCCCTGCTCCAGGGGCTCTTCCCGATCCAGGGATCAAACCCAGGTCTCCTGCATTACAGGCGATTCTTTACTGCTGAGCCACTAGGGAAGCCCCCTAGGCTCCTTAAGAATATTGTAAAATGCTACAGGTAAAAGCCATTTGGTATGCACTCGTTGTTTTTGATAATGATTGTTAGATCTGTTGCCACAGCCCAGGACTGCTGGGTTACTCTGCAGGTGAGGTTCGCATGGGCAGCACATGTCCTCCTGATTCTACATGTCAGTTGGGCGCTTGGTAGTGTCAACAAATAGGAGCAACGACTGCTAATCCCATGTCTGAATGGCATATTTTCTGTTATCTTGTCTGCTCCTGACAATAAGCTGTAAACCAGAAAGAGTTTGCACGAAAACCTGCTCCCCAGATGCAGAGACACCCTCCCTTGCCAGGTCTGGGGTCAGAGAAATGAGGAACAAGCCCTGGTCACAGGAGTCTGGGGACTGATGCTCTTCCTTCCTTTGGTCCATGTCTGCTTAGCCTCATTGGCCTGGCCAGCACTCCCTCTACTGTATCCCCACGTCTGGAGTCTCTCCAGGCTGGCCTCAGCATTAGCCTCACAGGAGAGGCTTGAGTTACCACTTACTCTTTGGGGGGGTTGACATCCTCCGGTCGGGCCTCAAAGAACCGAAAGACTTCATCACACTGTGAAATATGGGGCGGCAGCCGGACAAGGGCCTGTGGAAAGATAGGAAGAAAGGGCATTAGGCCTGAGGACACTGGGAGCAGGAAAACCAAAAGCGAGGTCAGCTTGGGCCAACAGTGATGGGGGGAGGCTCGAGGACTGTGCCGGGGAAGACATAGTGAACAGGTACCACCAGCTACCCACCCACCACCCAACCAGACAACTAATCAAGAAATTAACTAATCAGCTAACTAATGAAACAACTCTCCCTTCATCTATCCATCCATCCCTCCCATGAACTAACCAACCATTCCATTAGTGAACTAACCACACAGTCAATAAACCCGGCCCAGTCCAGTGTGGAATGGTGGGGGGTGTAGGGTGAGGTCAGGCAAATCCCTGCTTCTTGGCCCCTCATTTAGGATGGAGACAAGACAGTCAAAGCAATCAACCTGTCAACCATCCAGCCAGCAATTCAACCAACCAACCATCTAATTAGCCAGTTAACCAACTAAACAACTAGCCAACCAAATGAAAAAGGAAAAGAAAAAAAGGAGGAGGCCATTAAACCCTAGGTCTCAGGGTCCTTGCTGCTGCTGTTGCTAAGTCACTTCAGTCGTGTCCGACTCTGTGTGATCCCATAGACGGCAGCCCACCAGGCTACCGCATCCCTGGGATTCTCCAGGCACGAACACTGGAGTGGGTTGCCACTTCCTTCTCCAATGTGTGAAAGTGAAAAGTGAAAGTGAAGTTGCTCAGTCGTGTCCGACTCTTAGCGATACCATGGACCGCAGCCTACCAGGCTCCTCCATCCATGGGATTTTCCAGGCAAGAGTACTGGAGTGGGATGCCATTGCCTTCTCCGCTCAGGGTCCTTAGGAACATATTATTCTGCATGAACCCTGTAAGGGTTCTCTCTTGCCCACAGAATAAGTCCAAAATCCTTAACTCCACAATCCAAGGCCTTTTCCCACCAGCCTCGTCCCCCACTCTAGCCACATCCCAGCCGCACCAGATACACACAGCCTCTAAGTACTCACTGCACCATTAATTATTTAATGACAAGCTGGTCATTCTACCATGGACAACAGGGTGCTATGACAGAGTCTGACTGGACCTGGGAAGATTAGGAAAGGAGATGGTTTTAGGAAGTCTCTTTGAAGCTGATTGCTGAGAGACAGGTAAGAACTGACAGGTCAAGGGACTTCCCTGGCGGTGCAGTGCCTGACTCCACACTCCCAATGCAGGGACCCAGGTTTGATCCCTGGTCAGGGAACTAGATCCTGCGTGCTGCAATCAAGACCCGGTGCAGCCAAATAAATAATAAAAATACATAAATATTTAAAATATAAACTGATGAATTAAAAAACAAAAAAGAATTGACTGGTCAAGGTGAGGGTCAGGGGACCAAGTATGGTGGCTCTAGGACCTGCAGGAGGTTGGGTGTGGCAGGGTCTAATAGGGCTTTGCTTAGGCCAAGTTGAACTGAGCCTGGAGGAGCAGAATAAGCTGACGGGTGTGGAAAGGCTTCTTAGAAGAGTGGGCAGGAGTTTGGCCCAAGGGGTGTGCAGGATTCGGGCAGGCGGGAGGAGGTGGGCATTCCCAGGAGGAAAACTGTGCAGGCAGGGGTGAGGGGAGCTGTGAGTTTGTCATCCAGGAGGGGTGAGAGCCTGCTGCTGGAAAGCAAGGGACGAGGGTCAGAGGTGATCAGTTTCCTGCTCTGCACCAGCACGGATGCCGCACCTTTCAGCCTGGGCACCTGGACCGATGCTGACCCGGCTCAGTCCGGTGGAGTGGTGGGGGGATGTAGGGTGAGGCCAGGCAAAGTCCTGCTTCTGGGCCCCTCATTCAGTATGGAGAGAAGACACTGGGGTGATCCTTTAATACAGACAGACAGATGAGGTCAAAGTAGGGCTGGGGGACAGGGCCAGTCCTGGAACTCTGGGCTAGAGCCAAGGGAAGAAAGACGGAAACCCTGGGTGACAGGAGTGTGAGGAACTGCTGATAAGGAGGCTCCGGAGCAGTGGCCAGCTGGATGGGAGCCTGTCTAGAGCCCGTGCCTCCCCAGGCTCTCTGCACTGGGGCTGCTTCAGGTGCAGTGACCTGACCCGGCAGCTCCCCTGTGCCAACCATGCTGGGCCTCCATGAGTGTGGCCACCTCGTGATGGTCCCATGAGGGCAGATCTCATTCCCGTGTTACTGAGGAGGAGACGGAGAGTCAGGGAGGCCACGTGGCCTGCCCACATGTGGGAAAGACCTTGCTAGAAAGGAAGTTCCACGCGGGCAGAGATTTTAGTCTGTTTTGTTGACTGCTGTGTGCCCAGATCCTAGGAGAGAGCCTGGCACTCAGGGAGTATTTGTGCAAATGAATGAATGAATAAGGCTTTGGTGTGCAGCACCAATAGGACATAATAGAGGGGCAAGAAAAGCACATGTGGTCTTCGGTTGCGTTGACAGAGGTATAGTGTTGAGGAATGGACGTGATCGTTTACTTCTCTGAGCTGCTCAGGTAGAGATTCAAGCGTGGCATTGAACACAGCGGCCTTTCCGGATGCCAAACCCACAGCCGGGCAAGAGGGGACAAGACCTGATCTTAGCAGGTAAAACACACTGTGCATCTCCCAGCTGCTCCTTCCAGAGCCTGCGGTTTTCCAAGGGTCTCTAACAGATCACATCCCCAAGACCAGGCAAGGAAAAACAAAAGAAAGGAAATTAACATTCAAAGAGTAACTACCACGTGTCAGGCACTATGGTAGGACTCTCCAATCATCCAACAAGCAGGGAGCCTTTTGGTGTATGCCCGGGTAGTACAGGCATGAGCCAGACATAGCGCCTGCCCTCACAAGCATACATCTAGTGGGGCAGACCCCGTACTGTCCTGGAGGTACCCATCACTGCTTCCATTTATGGTGGGGACACTGAGGCTCCTGGGGGTGAAGCCACAACTAAAATAAGTGGCAGAATGAAGCCCTGTGCTCAGACATAGCCTGGGGGGACTTATCCCTATAGTGTTTAAGTTTTAATTTAACACACATGGTAGGTGCTGCTTTGGTCCCCAGGAGAGGATAGAAGGAAAGAAAAACTGAGGAAGAAGAGAGAGACAGAGAGATGGAGGGGAGGAGAGGAAGTTGGAGACAGAGACAGAGATGGAGGGAGAGGCAGAGACAAAGAGAGAGAGACGGAAAGAGAGAGAGAGAAGGAGAGAAAGGCAGAGACAAAGAAACAGACAGAGAGATGGAGAGACAGGGAGGAACAGGGAAACTGAGAGGCAGAGACAGAGAAATGGAACGCAGGCTTGTGCAGAGAGCAAGGGTCCCTGGTGGCAGGGAGGGAGGAGGGGGTCGGGAGGGAGCACTAATGGGCCGGGATGGGCAGGAGGCAGGAGGGAAGCATTCCCAGGGACCCAGGCTGTGTGCAGAGTGGCTGCCAGCGTGACCTCCCTGACAGCAGAGGGAGGGGGCCGGGGCAGGCGCCCTCCCACATGGGCGCAGAGCGGCCGCCTGGCTCCCCCAGCAGCAGCGGTGAACACAGGGGCTCTTCATGCCGACAGAGACCGGCATTCTCGGGGCAGAGGACGCGTGGGCTGGAAGGGCCTCAGACAAAGAGGCCTTTCGGGCAAACCACTGCGGCATCTTTATTTAACAGAGCGCCCCGAGGGGAGCCGCATTGAGGGCTCGTCCTGATTTCAGGCTGACAAGAGGCTCTTGGCTCAGAGCGGCTTCCATCAGAGACGCCGCCAAGCCCAGCTCCGGCCAAGATCATTTGGCAGGAGTGCTGGGTGCGGAGCAGTCAGTCCCCAAGGCCTGGGCTGGTGATGACAACCAGAGCGGGGAACCCGCAAACCTAGCTCTTCTTGCAGGAGCTGGTAGGGGCCAATCTGTGGGCGCCTCAGGGACATCACCCCTGGCTCAGACCTAAAATGCTGTCATTGGGCATTCAGCATGCACACCGTGAGGTGGTTAAGTCAGGGACTCAGGGCTAGGCAGACGTGAGTTTGAGTCCTAGCTCTGCTATTCACAGGCTATGTGATGCTGAATGCCTTGCTTGCCCTCTCTGGTTTCAGTATGATGGATCTCATAGGGTACCTGCCTATTGGGAGGTTAAATGAGATCGTGGATATGAGGAGCCTAGCACAGTGCTTGGCGCTGAATTAACAGTAAAATTTAGGGACTTCCCTGGTGGTCCTGGCTTCCCTGGTGGCTCAGACAGTAAAGAATCTGCCTGCAATGCAGGAGTTCAGTTCAGTTCAGTTCAGTCGCTCAGTCGTGTCCACCTCTTTGCGACCCCATGGACTGCAGCACTCCAGGCTTCCCTGTCCATCACTAACTCCCGGAGCTTACTGAAATTCATGTCCATTGAGTCAGTGATGCCATCCAACCATTTCATCCTCTGTCATCCCCTCCTCCTCCCTCCTTCAATCTTTCCCAGCATCAGGGGCTTTTCCAATGAGTCAGTTCTTCGGATCAGGTGGCCAAAGTATTGAAGTTTCAGCTTCAACATCAGTCCTTCCATTGAATATTCAGGACTGATTTCCTTTAGAATTGACTGGTTGGATCTCCTTGCAGTCCAAGGGACTCTCAAGAATCTTCTCCAACACCACAGCTCAAAAGCATCAATTCTTCGGCGCTCAGCTTTCTTTACGGGTTCAATCCCTGGGTTGGGAAGATCCCCTGGAGAAGGGAATGGCAACCCACTCCAGTATTCTCGCCTGGAGAATTTCCTGAACAGAGGAGCCTGATGGGCAATAGCCCATGGGGTTGCAAAGAGTCGGACATGACTGAGTGACCACATTTTTATTTTCACTGGTGGTCCAGTGGTTAACAATCTGACTTGTAATGCAAGGGACATAGGTACGATCCCTGGTCCGGGAACTAAGATCCCACTTGCCTCAGAACAACTAAGCCCATGTGCTACAACCAGAGAGTCTGTGCATCACAACAAAAGGTTCTGAATGATACAACGAAGCTTCTGCATGCTGCAACTAAGACCTGGCACACCAAATAAATAAATAAAAACTTAAAAATACTGAACGTTGGTTATACTATTGTCCTCATTATCATTATCCATTAGGTGAGAGCAGTGAGGCATACTAGAAAGAACAGGAGTCAGGAGACTTCAGTTCTAGGTCCAATTCTGCTATTATACACTGCTACATGACCTCGAGCAGCTCACCTCACCTCTCTGGTTGTTGCTCCTTTTAGGATAAAATAGACTAGCCTTAGAATCTCAAACTTAGCTCATGGAACACATGTTGGATGAGATAAAATGAGTTCCGTGGGCACACGTGAAATGGTGCTTCGTAGATCCCTGACTGGGTCTTGGTGGGCAACATGTTCATCAGCACAGCAAAGGCAAGAGACCCGCAGAGCTGTGTTCAGGCCAGTAGTTATTAATAATAATGACATCCTGGAAGACAGACTCATGTAATCATCACATTAAGAGATTGGTATGACTATGACTCCAATTTTACAGAAAAAGAAACTAAAACACAGAGAGGTTGAAACATTTCTCAAGGCCACACAGCTACCAAGGAGCAATATTTTGAATCAGGTGCTCTGAGTCCAGAGCCTATGCTCTGTCTCGTCTGCAACTCTGTACTGCCTCCGGCATTGCCCACAGGTTGCTATGGTGGAGCTGGTTTTCCAAACAATTCCTATTGACAGCCGGTGGAACACAGCTAGGCAAATCCAGGCTACAGACTTTCTGACAGTTCTTCCAGCTTTAACAGTCATTGGCTCTAGGGCTTTAAACAGCACCATCATCAGTGAATTCAGGGTCTAGTCTACCACAAGCTTGGTCTTTGCAAGTGCAGCAGTGGCATGGGAGGGAGGCCCCAGGCAGACTTGGCTCAGGCCCTGTGCTTCGAAATGATCCCCCTCCAAGAAGCCCACCATTCTGGGTAATGTCTGAAGAGGTATTCAGTGATGTCCGCAGGGCCACACAGCTAACAAGTGACTGAGCCAGTGTTCAAATGCAGATTGGATTAAGTCGCTCAGTCCTGCCGACTCTTTGCGACCCCATGGACTGCAGCCAACCAGCTCCTCTGTCCGTAAGATTTTCCAGGCAAGGATACTGGAGTGGGTTGCCATTTCCTTCTCCAGGGGATCTTCCCAACCCAGGGATCAAACCCGGGTCTCCTACACTGCAGGCAGATTCTTTATTGAGTGAGCTACAAGAGAAGCCCCAGGGTGACGTCTACCTTAGGACAAAACAACAACAAAAAAAGCAGTTTCGCATTTGTCAAAGCAACTGGGGGAGTCCTGCTCTTTCCACGGGATCAAACACTCTCCTATTTTTAGCAGCATCATTTTGGCTTCTAATCAATGGAAATCTTATAGGTAAAAACCCAGGAACTCTTGGTGGTGGAGGACGGGGGGGGGGGGAGGGGGGGGAGGGGGGCTGGAGTCCCACCCATTTTGCCCCCATTCCCACCCCTGGGGCTGCTTCTAACCTGCTCGGATTATTCCTCCTAGATCAGCATCTTGGAAGCTGGGAGTTCACCGAACTTGCATAAATCAGAGTATTTCAAACGCATGAGTTCTCTTTTTGAAGGATCTAAGCAGCAAATTCTTTTGAAATGGAAATAGTGCTTAATTCGCAATTGCCGTTTAAGCCATTTCACAAGTGATACTAGTAATTGGGGCCTCGGGGACATGTCACCCTCCTTGGAGGCTTCCTCTGGCTGGATTCCCTCGTGCTGGTTAGTGAAGACACAAAGACAGCAGATGGGGCCTTCGAGGGGCTCTTGCCCTGAAGAAGATGGACACACGGGAATGACCTGCTAGGAGGGTGAGTGTGCCGTGCAGAGCCTGCGTGGAGTACTCAGCGTGGCCAGCTTTCCCTGGGGAGTGGGGAGGCTTCTGGGAGGGGGGCCTGGAAGCTGAATGTGTGCCTAGGAAAGAGACCAGCACAGACCAAGGGGTGGAGGAGACCTAGGGGAATCTGGCTAGCTGTGGATGGCTGCGCTTCTGCGGACTGGGCTGTAAGGCAGGGGGCTGAAGCCAAAGCAGCCCATGGAACCACCCACAGAGGACCCGGCTGAGCTGCTCAGAGGTTCTTGTGGGCAATGAGGCTCCTCAGAAGACCTCTCCGTGGAAAATGGACACTATCAGCTTGATCCCAGGCTGGAAATGCTTTTTTTTCTGGGTCTGTCTGGACCAGAGAAGATGAAGAGATTCTGCCAGCTGGGTTTACTCCGAGTACCAGACCTCTCAGGAGGCATGAATGCGTCAGTCTTGGCTCTGCCTCAGTCTACCCCCACCAGGAACACTGCTGGCCCAGGCCTGCCTTAGCATAAGGGACACAGGAACAAAGTAACTCTCCCTGTGTCTAGGACTGAGCAGTCATGTCCTGCTTTTGAGAGGACTGTTTCTGTTGCAACATGAATCTTGTTCTTTATTAACACGAGAGACAATGATGGGCCATGATGGGAAACTCTCACAGTGGGAGGGGGAACGGCTGGGGCTAAGAACCTCCAAGTAATAGCCTCAGTTTTTGAATCTGAGAAGTGGGGCTAAAAATGAATGTGTCTGGGAAATGCAGAGGGTTGGGAGGGGGGTGCTTTCCTTACCCCAACAGGGCTGATTCCCTGTTGGGCTTGGAGTCTTTCCCTCAGTCAAATTCCAGCCAAGCCCTCATCCCTCCAACAAAGGAAGTCCTTGATTCTGAAACCAAGTTGATGGTGGACCGCAGGAATAATAGAAGGGAACTCAGCTTTTGGGGTAACAAAAAATTCTAGTTGCATCCACCAGGAAATGGAGACTTGTATAAGCATTGTTACATGGCAGAGGGTGGGCTGACTATTCTCAAACACTCTTTCTCACTGTCCACCCCCTGGGATATTTATTTTATCCCATAGACAAACACTGCAAACATGTATTTCACACACAGGAATGGGGTAGACGGAGTCATTTATGGGATAGATTGTTCATCTGAGCCCCCAAAGTATAGCTCACGCTTGTTAGTGAGATGAAAGTCTTCAAATTGTTGAGGCCACAGAACCATTAAATATTAACCGCATAACCATTCTGCCCATTAAATTAATTTATGGAGTAACAGAAAAGCCTTTGGAACCCCTCTTGATAGACAGCGGCCCTCAAGAGCCACATAAAACAATCAGCCGACTGGCACTTGGTAAATTTTCCGTGACGCTCGTCCAATCTGCTCCATATATGTTTAAAGTTAACACTGAGATCTGGGCTGTGAAACTGCCATCAGGTGGAGGGACTGGCTGGCCAGCGAAGGCAGGGAGCCCGAAGTCTAGGGGAGTCCACTGCACGGTCAGACTTTCCATATCTGAGTCCTGGCAGAGGAGCTGGCTATGCCGTGCACAAAGCCGGCTTCACAATCTTGGGCGCATTTGAGTCCCCAGCAAATCCCAGACTGGAAGCCCATGCTGCCTAGCAGGTCCAAGGAAGATTCTGGCCAGCCAAGCAGAACTGCCTGGGCAGGTACTGGAAATCAAACTCTAGAGGTTCTGAGCAGCATGTGCAAGGACAGGTGGAAATGAGGCAGGGGTGGCCTTGGAGTGGACTGCACGTGGCTCTGACTGTGAAGCTGGCTGTGGGGGGCAGTGATGCTGAGTGAAATGTTGGACCCTAAGTGGCACAGACAGGATGACCGGGCGGCAGGGCTGTGACGTGCAATGCCGGAGGGCAGTGACCATGGACTGCAGCTGGACTTATCACTAATGATCATTCCAAGGTCACTCCAAGGTCTCAGACAATCGGACCACAGATCCCAGCTTTCAAGTTCAGCAGAATTAAAGGTCACTTCTGCACTGCCCCGCCCCCTCTGCCATTCTCGGAGTAAATTACCGTCTCCAAGCTGCCTGGCTGCCTGGTGAACCCATGACATTGCTCTTGTTGCCTGGCCCTGAGCAGTTCTCATCTATGCTAATTATGTTAGGGGGCCCCCTCTCCTCTTGCAGACCCCACTTAAATGGTTTCCCAGCCACCAGTAGTACCACTGGGGCCCCAGAGTCCTCGTCCTGACTTAGGAGTCCTGTTCAAAGCCTGATCCCAGGAGATCAGATGTTATCACTTTCTTGCTCCAGACAACCCAGGAGACGGCATTTCCACAGAGCCCAACTGCAAATGCCCCAGGCTCCACCGGCTCTGGGAGGCCGAGGCTGATGTAAACCATAAGTCCCAGAGGCAAGAGGCTCCCTCCTGCCCTGTGCCCTTCCTCAAATAGCTCTGCCCATTTGTTTAACTGCTTAAGAGAGGAATAAAGAGAAATAAAAGCACAGGCTGCAGCCATCAATTTAACTGGAATTGGCGATTGCCCTTTAAAGAGAAAAATGGATATTGATCTGAAGAAGAGAAACTTCTAACTTAAGGAAATTCATCATCAGGGCATCCTTTTACCTTAAGGCAGAAAAAGTGACCGAGCATAATTTGCACAGCCACAAAATTCAAACTTAGGATAAGGGAGAATATTTGGGAGTGCTTGCCTCTCCATCGTCTTGGGAACACCAGTTACTAAATTGAGCAACTAGGTTCTTATTTAAATATTTTATTATTGACAAGTGTTCCAAATTATGAAATATTTATGCAGAAAGGAGCCTTATGGTAACAACTCCATGTAGGGACAGAACATTTCAGAAGTTACAAACACTGTGAGATATATTCTCCTGCTCAACCCCTTCATGAACCCCACGAGACAAGATATTTTTACCCCCTCATCTTACAGATCAGGAAACGAGCTCAGAGAGGTATAGCGACTTGCCAGGGTCACCCAGCTAGTCAGTGGGGCACTGGGATTCAACCCCAGCTCTTCTCACTCTAGTACCAGTACTCACAACAAAACGTTATCCCCCACTTGCTTCTCCTCAAGATTCTTGAGTCAGACTCCACAATAGTTTTCACTTAACTAGGAAATTCCATCTCCATTAAAAGCCAGTGGTGCCCGGTGATAACATTAAATTGTTTGGGTCTTGTAATAATAACAACAAAAAGCCAGCATCCATCAAATGCTTCCTCTGTGTGGACACTCTGTGCTGCTGCCTTATGCCTGTCTGGTCACTGCATCCTCATGGCTACACTCTGCGAGGTACCAGTCTCCTTGCCGTTGGACAAGTGTGGAAACTGAGGCTCCGGGAAGTTCAGTAAGTCGCCCGAGTTCACACAGCCAGCAGGCATTCAAACCCAGGTGGTCTGGCCATCTAGAGGCCATGTTCCAAGGCCACTGAAGTGGCAGCCTCTTGTCCTCACTGCAGGGGTCCCAGCCTCTGGACAAGGTAGAAAGACAAATGGGTTCTGCTTCATGACGCGGCTGTCACTGCCTGTCTGTTTTGGGGCTTTGGCTGTTCTAATGTATGTATGTGTGTGTGTGTGTGTGTGTGTGTGTGTGTGTGTGGTGAGTGTTATCATCTATAAAGATGTGTACATGAGCATCTGTATCTACCAAGACTTCTGCGTATAAACAAATATGCATTTCAGGTGATACTGAACTCGAGACTGATTCCAAAATGTCCCAAAGGGAATTCAAAGAAAGAGTTCTCCTGTATCCAGCCAGACGCCACAGACAGAATCCTTTCAGCAGAGGTCCCTGCAGGAGCTCCCAAGCTGGTGGAAGTGATTTAAAGGAGTGTTTTGTAAACACGGACTCCTGAAAGGAGTAGAGCCCACAGCCCTTGTGACCCAGAGGCAGTCCTGGGGTGACCCCTCCCTGAGGGACACCCACACCCACCCCTCTGGCCAGGAAACACCGGGCCTCAGGATGCGTCTGCTAAACAGCAGCAGAGAGTTCTGAACAGACAACCCTCCTTCCCAGATGCACAGACTCTCTGGCAGGTGGACCATACCTCCCCCGCCCCAGAGGCCCTCTTACCCGGCAGTACTCGTCTATGGGCTTCAGCCTCTTCACAGCTACGTCCCTGATGTGGCTCCTCCGGAAGAGGATTTTGCCTGGAAGAGAGAAGCTCATGAGCTGGGTGATTCTGGGTGAAGCTGCCGTAGGGACCTGGGACCCTACGTTTCCTCTCCCTCAGCTTCTCAGCATCTTAGCTGGCCACCAAATGCCCCCACCTCCGCCCACTGCCAAGGAAACAAGAGAGGAGTGGTCACCTCTCCCTGGGGGCAGAAGGTGCCCCAGGCTGAGGGTCCAGGACCTCTGGGGCGGGTGAGGAGCCCCAGAGGCTGCCATCTTGGCCAAATCACCTTGTCTGGGTCTAATGGCAGGATCCATGCCCCGATGTGGGTGAGGCTCTCAAGTGACCTCACGAATAAATACAAAGGGTGGCCCAACCCACACACTGTGCTTTGTTTTCAGGCCCATCCCTCCTTGAGAAATCAGCCTTCATTCCTGCCAGCCGGGCAGGAATTCCTATTCTTAGCTTAGGTGGGTGGTTATTTCCAGGGCAGGCACAGGCCAGTACAAGGAGGAGGGGCCCAATGGACCCCTCAGCTGGGCTGGTATATCCCTCTACAAGTATGGGCAAGGCTTCTGGGAAATGCCAGATCCCAAACCTTCTCTATTGGTTACACTTATAATCTGAACTCCTCGGTGTGATGCGTAGTGGCCATCAATGTCCGGGTCAGTGCCTCCTTTTTAGAAGACTTCCTTGATTGCTGAGCTGAGAGTAATCACCCTTTTTCCAGAATATCCACACGTTTTGTCTAGTCCTAAGACACACACCACAGTCTGCTATGTATTGCTGACACTCGTGAGCCCCCTCCACCAGGGGCCTGTCTGACTTACCTTAGGGTCCGTGGAGCCCAGCATGTGGTGAGGGGCTCACCTCATGGCTTTAACAGGCATCTGTTGTCCCATAGACCACCCAGTCCCCCTCTGGAGAGCCTCCTTCCTCCATTTCTAACCGTGTGGTTCACACGGAGCTGACCACACCCCTTGTCAACAATGGTAGGCATGTGACCCAGTCTAGCTACCCAGAGTCACAGTGATTGGCTCAGAGGTGGGCAAGGGGACAGGATCTGGACCAATGAGGGTCGGCCCTGAGACCTCTGCTGGTGTCCTCTTCCTCCCAATGTTTCCCCCCACACTTGCTAAGCTGGCAGGATGAAGGCCTGGAGCTCCTAGTGACCATCTCCATCATTGCCTGAGATGGAAACAAACCAAGAGGAAGGATCTGAGCCTGGGACAGAGTTGATGCTCAGTAATTGTTTCTTTTCTTTCCTCTTTTTCTTCAATGTACCATGTGTCTTGTGGGATCTTTGTTCTCCAATCAGGGATGGAACCTGTGCCTTTGGCAGTGAAAGCATGGAGTCCTAACCACTGGACCACCAGAGAATTCCCTCAGTAACTTGTTTCTTGAATGACTGAAAAGCAGAGCCAAGAGATGGTGAAGGGCAGACCCATTTGACATCATTTGAGTTGCCACATATAGCTGTTCCTAAACCCAGGGTCTACCTGGGACTTTTCACTTATATAAAATGTTACAATTTTCTAAAATTGAAACTTGTTGGAGATGCACTTTAATCACTTGCATCTCATTTAGGAGTCCTAAATGAGATGATTCCCATTCCATGTGAACAAATATGGAGACTGCATGTTAAGATACTTAAGCTTCCTCTATTGGTATCGTTTGGTCACTAAGTAGTGTCTGACTCTTTTGCAACCTCATGGACTGCAGCCCACCAAGCTCCTCTGTCCATGGGATTTCCCAAGCAAGAATACTGCAGTAGGTGCCATTTCCTCCTCCAGGGGAATCTTCCTGACTCAGGGATCGAACCAGCATCTCCTGCTTGGCAGGCAGATTCTTTACCACTGAGTAACCAAGCATGAGCATTGTGTTGGTCTAGGTTGTCTCCCCAGAAGTAGACCCAAGATGAGGAAGTGAGTGCAAGTTGTTTGGGAAGTGATCTTGAGAAGTAAGGCGGGACAGGCAAGAATGTGTCACCCTGCTAGTTAATCACCAGACGGCGGCAGCTCAGGTCTGTTGAGGAACTCGAGGCTCATATAGAACGCACTGCAGAGGTATCCCCGCTGAGGGAGAGGAGACTGGGGTGCTTACCACCAACCCCCCTGCTTGTCTGAGCTTCTGAGAGCACTGTTTCTCAGGCACTCCTGGACGAGGATGTTCCCATGGCTAGAACAAAACTCCCAGTTGTCCCCGTGAGCAGACTCTGGCAGGGGCCCTGGGGGCCCTGGAAGCAGCTGCTGCAGCGCTCCCCGACTTCCCCGTCACCACAGGTACTGGTCACCAGCCCTGTTCCAGCCAGACTGCCAAGTACCTAACTTATTAAGTCACGTGTGACTTCTTGCTTGTTTGTGTCCCTCACCCCTCTGCACTCAGCATGAACCGGCGGCTGCTTCCTCCCCTTTCACCACACCTGCACTGAGCACAAGGCTTTGCATACAGCAGGAGTCCAATAGGCACTTGTTGATCCACGCACCTCCCTCCCTCTCTCAGATGCTCCCTCAAGCTCCCCTTCCTCCCTTGCTCCCGGAAGCCTCGTAGAGGGGCCGTGTCCCGGGCAGAGAGGTGACACTGTGCAGACTGGACGGTGTCATCAAGATAAATGGGCTCCTCCACGTGCTCCTTTTGAAAGGAGATAAAACATGATTTATCAAGACATGAGAGACGACTGTCTTTCCTCGGGGGAAGATGTCACAGAGTTGGTATTCCTGGCCTCTTTGTCTCCTACCCTTTTTTGGTTGCCTGAGGGCCAGAGGAGTACACGTGTGCAGCCAAAGGGGATGGCGTGTGAGAGGAATGCACAGCAGGAGGAGACCCACTCTCCAGACCTATGAATGACAAGCGGCCCTGGGCAGGGTTCTGGGCCTTCTCCCTGAGCATATTGGCTGTCAGGAGCTGGAGGCCACCCAGGCTCAGTGACACCAGCAGCCCAATGGTGTCTCACAAGAGCCTAGAGGACTTGCTGGGAGGCAGAGCACCTGGGCGGGTGCGGGGACCGGAGCTGGGGGCGGGGTGGCTCCCAGACCTGGCTCTGTCCTGTGCTTCTTTCAAAGGAGAAAGAAGTAACTGATCCACTCTCCAAAAATAGCACTCCTGCTCTTTCTCATCCTATCACAGGACAAAAAAAAAAAGCAGAGAGATGGGGAGACAAACTAGGTCCCTCTTCTAGGCCTCCATCTCAGGGCTGGCCAAGCCTATGACTGGGTTTGGTATTCTTGAGATGTACAGATATAGATATAGACATAGATAGATCAGATAGGACCTGATCCAGTTGCAGAGACAGAACTAGCAAAAAAATAATAATAATAATTAAGGGACAATTAAAGCCTCCAGAGGTACAGAAATTTAGAAGCGAGGGCTGGAGTAGCAGAGATAGGGAGGGGGCTGGGAGGGCTCCTCACCCTACCGTGCCCCTCAAGCCCATCCTCTGCAGTCATGCCTCCAGGCTGGACACCTCCCATCTCCCTCCCAAGGCTCATGGGTCTGTTGCTCAGGTATAAAGTCAGAGGAGAATTTCTGTACAAGCCATTTCCCAGTTGAGTTTTTGGACTCCTAACAGGGCTTCCCTCCTTCTCACTGAAATCCTGACCGGAGCACTGTCTTCTTTCCTTGGGGCCTTGGCACAGGCTGCCGGGAGTGGAGGAGGCGAGGGGGGCGGGGAGGACAGATCTGGAAGGGACTCTACAGCCTTGACTTCTCTGTTAGGAATCCAAACCGCACTTGGATGGCCAAACCAGTGACCATATTAAAAGGGAGAGAAAGAGAAAGAAGAAGGAGGAACATCCCCATTAAGGAAGCTGGGGCCACGGGACATTAAAGGCCTCTTGTAAATGTAATTCAGCCCGTTTACGGCAAGGCCAGGAGAGGCCCCTGCCAGAGCCTTCAAAGCCAGGCAGATGCAGCCCCAGAAATATGATAAGCATTGTAAGAAAGATTACACGCGGGACCTGAGACAGACCTCAGGATTAACTCATTCCTGAAAGTGGAGAAGAGAGCTGTCGAGTCTGACAGGGCCTGAGTCTGTGAGTGGAGGCCCCTCTTCCTGCCACTCTGGGCCGGGCTGAGACAGTGAGGGGGCCTCAGCTGGAGTCCTGGGTTCAAGTCCTGCCCCGGCCGCAGGCTGGCTATGTGACCCTCCACTCCGGGGCCTGTGCCTTTCATCTGGAGACTGAAGGGCCGGGCCTTGGTGGCTGCTCCCTTCAGAGTCCTAAGATGCATGTGGGGGTGGGGTCGTTGAGGGGTCAGACGAGGAGTGAGGGGTAACAGCAGCTAGGCGGTGACTCCTGCCAGGCACAGGCTAAGAGTTTTCCATTGGGTTCTTTGACCTAATCCTCACCACTTTAATTTATTTTTAAAATTTTCTTGTTAGGTTTTTTTGATATGGACCAGTTTTTAAAAGTCTTTATTGAATCTGTTACAATACTGCTTCTGTTTTATGTTTTTCTTTTTTTGTTTGTTGTTGTTGTTTTGACTGCAAGGAATGTGAGATCTTAGCTCCCTGACCAGGGATCGAACCCATACCTGCTGCACTGGAAGATGAAGTCTGAACCACTGGACCACCAGGGGAGTCCCCTTACCACGACTTTATTAAAGCAACCGCTTTTACTATCCCCACTCTGCCCTGGAGGCAATGGTGGCTCAGAGAGGTTGAAGGACATGTCCTAAGTCACACAGCTATGAAGTGGCTGAGTTGGGATTTCAACCTGGGGTTTTGGAGCTAAGATAGTGAGAGCGAGAGAGAAGGCAACAAATCTCCAAAGAATTCTTTGGGCTCAGATCATGTAACGCGGTGAGAGCCACTGAGGATGTTCTTGTGTGTGTGATGGGCACGTGATTCACATCTCCTCCACGCCAGGTGCTGGGCTGGGGATCTGGGGAGTAGCTGCCTTGGGGGCTGAGTGGGAATGAAGCAAGCAATAAAACAAACACTAATTGTGGAGGATGCCCCACGTCAGGGGGGTCTCTGCTGACCAGACACAAGTGAATGAATGAGTGGGTAAGAGTGAGCAAGGGAATGAGCGAAAGGACCAATGGACCAACGAGGCAGGGGAGGAGAGGTGCCCCAGTGTCTAGTGGACTTGGAGAGGAAGAGCTCCCCGAAACGGCAAGCCTCCCTGTCCTTTAAAGGGCCCTTACCACCCCACCCCCATCCCCAGCCTGGCTGAGCAGGTGCCAGCCCAGTGGGAAAGGGGGATGCTCACCCTCATAAGCAGGAGGGCATCACATGGGGGAGGCCAGCTCTGCCTCACCCCCCCACCCCGCAATCTGGCCTGACCTTCTCACCATGAATGTCCACTCTGGGCAGGGACACACAGGTGGGCACTTACTAGGAGGTCCCCGCATTTAGGAGGCAGAGGGTTACTCCCTCCCACACAGGATACCAGGCACTTAATGAAGCATCTTAGTGGCACTTGAGGGGTCTTAGTAGTTGGCATTTGCTTCTAAAGAATGAATTATTTCAAGAAGCAGAGAGATGAGGACATGGCTCCTTCTCATTGGTAGGGAGAAGTGGTTAAAGAAAGGACTGAAACTTCTGAACGCTGTTAACCCCCAGGCCAGCCACAACCCCAAGTTCCTCCTTGTGAAGTGTGGTATCCATGGGGATTCCTTGAGCAGGAGTTGGGGGTTTAGGCACATAGGAAGAGCGAAACAGCAGACACTGCACTCCTGGCGAGGGAGCCCCAACCCAGCCATGAAGAGCCTGTGGGAAAACTCCACAAACCAGGCACATGTTCTGACAAACGGGCAAGTACCCACTGCACAGGGGTAATAAGAAGGTACCGGCTTCAGGGAAAATAGGAGAGAGCTGGCCTCGTGTGGTCTGTCCAGGCTGATCTATTCTTGGCAGCCTCTCCTCTTCAAAATCCACAGCATATATGCATGCATGAATACATCCTCATATAACTCCCTCTTCCTTGCTATTTTTGCCATCTGAAATGCCATCCATCTACCCATCCCTCCATCCAACCATCCATCCATCCATCCATCCATCACTGTCTTGATGGAG
The DNA here is from genome assembly GCF_019320065.1 of Cervus canadensis. Taxonomy (NCBI): domain Eukaryota; kingdom Metazoa; phylum Chordata; class Mammalia; order Artiodactyla; family Cervidae; genus Cervus; species Cervus canadensis. The sequence continues at coordinate 26,541,154 of NC_057393.1, read as the reverse complement.
GGCCTGCTCCAGTGATAAACGGATGGGGGAAGCCCTGCTCTCAAGATGTTTAGCTTCTAGGAGGGGAGGGGATGTGTATGGAAGAGATTTAGTCTCTGATTTCCATGGAAACTGAGGAGGAGAAGAGCCAGCCACACAAAGCTCTGGGGCAAGAGGGCTCAGGCAGAGGCAAACACAGAGTAAAGATGGAAGATGGAAAAGAAGCCATGTAGGAGTCTTACAAGCCACAGAAAGGAGTCTGGTTTTCTTCTAAGTGCCTGCTGACCCAAATCCCTCCCTATATAAGGCTCAATTTCTAGCATCTAAGGCCTTCTACAGGAAGCCTTTCTTGAATGCCCGCCTCGCCCTCCTTTACCAGCCTCCTGGACCTCTGGCAGTCACCCCACTCCTGCCCTCCCCTTTTGCTGTCATGGGGAATTTGCAAGGGAACTACCATCCTCAGGGGCCCCCCTCACCTTCCCAGGGGCCCCTGATGCACAGGCCAGCTCCCCGCAGCCACCCTGCCCTCCAAGGACATAGGTGCTCCCAACCTTCTCTCTTCAGGGCCACCCATAGAACTGGAGCATCAGAGGGACTTTCTTAAACTAGAGGGAGACCACAGGAGGCCCCAAGGTTCACAGACCACAGGACACAGAGTCCTCGTTTTCCACGAACATCACTCCTGTCTATCTAATTGGATCTGAGGACAAAATGGAAAGGGGAGTGATTCAAGCTCCCGGGGCTGCCAAAGCAAATGACCACAAACAACAGAAATGTGTTCTATCCCAGTTCTGAGGCCAGAAGTCTGAAATCAAAGTGTCAGTAGGGCTGCGCTCCCCATGAAGGCTCTAGAGAACAATCTTTCCTTGACTCTCCCAGCTTCTGGGGCCCTAGGTGTTCCTTGGTTTGCAGCAGCATCACTCCAGTCTCTGCCTCAGCCTGTGTCTCAAACCTCCCTCTGCCTTTCTCTTATAAGGACACCTGTCTTTTGGTTTTGTGCCCATCTTAAATTGAGGATGACCCCATGTCAGGATCCTCAATTTAATTACCGGCAAAGACCCATTTCCCAACTAAGGTCATGTTCACAGGTTCCAGGGGTTAGGTTGTGGACATATCTTTTGAGGGCCACTCTTCAACCTACTTACAAGGCTTATGGGAGAGTCCACAGGGCTGACCAGACACTTTAGAAAGTCTTGGATACCTACTTGGATTGTAATCATCCTGAGGTCAGGCATGACTTTCTCTCCTCCCTTTAGCCCTGGCAATACCTGGCATGGAGCTGGGTGTAATGAATGTGGGTGTTGCCTGACACCCTTAGGAGGGATGGGGCAGTGTCTGGAGAGAGGGGGTCAAGGGTCTCTGGAACCTAAACTGGGAGAGACAAACTGCGAGTATCTGCAAGCTAAGTAAATGGGGGACAGGGGTCCTCTCTGGCTCTGTGGGCTGATGTGGTACCCTGGGGAGAAGTGACAAATTTCCTAAAGCAGTTAGAGGAAAGAAGATGTGAGGGTTACTAGAGGGACTCCCCACCCTACCCAAAATGATATGTAAGAACGTTTATGCTCCTCAAAATTCATGTTGAAACCCTAACGCCCCCTGTGATGGTAATAAGGAGGCGGGGCCTGTGGGAGATGACGAGGTCATGAGGGTGGAGCGTTCATGAACAGGATTAGTGCCCTTATAAAGGGGGCCCCCCCGCAGAGCTAGCTCTTCTGACATGTGAGATGTAGAGAGAAGTCTGTAACCTGGAAGAGGGCCCTCACCTGACCTCGCTGGAACCCTGATCTCAGACTTCCAGTTTCCAGAACTGTGAGAAATCGATTTCTGTTGTTTACAAGCCACCCAGGCTGTGGTATTTTGTGATAGCAGCCTGAACAGATAAGACAGGGTGACGAGACACAGGCAATGCCTATGGAGAGGAAAAGGGAATAATTAATCTTCTACTCCCCCAGCTCTCTGCAGGCTCATGACCTGGCGTGGGTCCTTGGGTGAAGTGGGTCAGCCCAGCAAACAAATCCTGTGTCCGACTGCCCCGCTTGGGTGCCTGGCACGGCTGTGGTGCTGACAGACTGATGAAGACAGACGCTCTTAAACAAAGAGCATTGGGCGGAGGAGCACCAAGAGAACCTGAATCTGCTCAGGGCTCTTCCTTCACCACGAAAAACAACAAAAAACACCCCTCCTTCATTTTCATGCCTTCAGTTTCAAAGAGGCTGATACTAAGAAAGAAAGAAAAAAGAAAGTGAAGTCTCTCAGTCGTGTCCGACTCTTTGCGACCCCATGGACTAATGTAGCCCACCAGGCTCCTCCGTCCATGGGATTCTCCAGGCAAGAATATTGGAGTGGGTTGCCATTTTCTTCTCCAGGAGATCTTCCCGACCCAGGGATCAAACGCAGGTCTCCTGCATTGCAGGCAGATGCTTTAACCGTAAGGACCCAAACTGCTCCAGGGAGAATCAGCTGGGACTTCCTTAATCACTCAGACTTGAGTACAAAGAGGCATCAGCTTTTCACTGGACAACAGGGTCTGGTTAGGGAGAGAACACAGAGGCCCTGAGGGAAGGGAACACAACGGGTGGAGGGGAAGAGAATGGAGAAACAAGGTCAGCCTTTGCTGGCTCCCCAGGTTTCTGCAAGCTGGTCCTGCCCTCGATGCTCAGCTGTTTGCTGACTGCAGCGGGAGGGCAGGCCCCTGCTTGTCTCTCCAGAGCTGCCCCTGAAGCCAGTATGCCGCCTCTGACCTGCTGCAGTCTGGGGACAGCCGGCCACTGGCTCACACCTGCTCTCAGCCTCTGATGTGGCTGAGATGACAGCCCTATTCTTTGCGGCCTTCTGCCTGGCTCAGTCTGCACTCTGCCCCCAAGCCTGCTTCTTACATGCTACACCTGGCCTTGCTTGCCCTTGACCTAGACCAGTAGAGACAAAGGGCCCCCTGTGGGCTAGGGGAAGGCTGGGGTGAAGCCCAGATGCTGAGGCTGGAAGCAGTAAGAACACACAGATTCTGCATGGACCTGCTCCCACACGGGAAGGTCCACAGCCCAGGGAATCCTGACTCCATGCTGTGAGTTCTGGCTCCCACAAATCTCTCTCTTCCAAATCCATTTAAGATCCCGCCTTGGCTTAAAGTCTATCTTCCCTGGTGGCTCAGACGGTAAAGCGTCTGCCTACAATGCAGGAGACCGGGGTTTGATCTCTGGGTCAGGAAGATCCCCTGGAGAAGGAAATGGCAACCCACTCCAGTACTCTTACTTGGAAAATCCCATGGATGGAGGAGCCTGGTAGGCTATAGTCCATGGGGTCGCAAAGAATCAGACACGACTGAGTGTCTTAAAGTCATGGCTTAAAGTCTAGCATGGTAATTAAGCAATGGTGGGTTTTGCCTGTCAGAATTTGTGCCCAAGTTTTCTTTGGAGGAATAATTTCTCCTTTATTCTCAGTCTGTGTGATTTTAGGAAGGCTCATCCTACCCTAAACTCCTGGAATCACCAATTAGTATAGTCCAGCCATGGGCATGTGACCCAAGTTGCCGAGTGAGAATCAGAATGGGACTTTGGTGGAACCACCAGAAAGAGAAGTGCTCCTTCTACAGGGGCTGCTAACTCATCAACTCTAAGTCCCAAATCGCTAGGAAGCATCTTTGCGCTTCCCCGTCACCATTTGGGGAAAGCTTGAGAATGAAGTCACCAGAGAAGAAGGCAAAGCTGAGAGCTAGAGAGACCCAGCCATGCCTGAAGACATTACCCCTGAGGTTTTCAGTTAGGTGAGTCAATAAATTTCCACCTTTTTCTTAAACCAGATGGAGATGGGTCTGGTCCTTGTCACCAGGAGGCTCCTTTTTTAGGTGGGTCAAAAAGTTCATGTCAATTTTTCTGTAACATCTTATGAAAAAACCCACATGAATTTTTAGTCAACCCAATACATCTAGTTCTGCCATTTACTGTTGTGTGATATGAGACAAGTCACAACCTAACTGAACCCCAGTCTCCTCAAACTGCAAAAGGGGCACAGTAACGTCTAACTCAAAGGATTATCATGAAGAATCAATGAGCAAGTGTATTAAAGCATTTAACGTGGAGCCCAGCCCATAATAAATGTTGAACAAATGGGATCTCTTATGAGCTGACAAGTCCAGGTCAAGTAGGTGTGGGGTGGGGTGGGGCGGGGCTGGGGGCACCCCCTGGCCCGGCCCACGTCCTCACTGGGCACATGGGGTCCAAGCGCTGCAGTGTTCCATGTGCACCCTGCCACCTGGTTTCCCCACCCAAGGCCGAACACGAACTCCCCGCAGCCTGTAGAAACTTTCCTGATTCAAACCCTGCCCCCTAAACACACTGTGTTTCCCCCATGGCTGCCGTTTCTCCTCTTCCTCCATCCACCCGATTCAAAGAGCAGAGAACGTGACACAATGGAGGCAGGATTACTCACTCCATCCGCCCACCTTGGGCACTCTGGGATGACTCACACAGGTGCGGCTGCCCCTCAGCACTCTCTGCCCCCGCTCCCACACACTCAGGGAAACAGAGTTACAAAACTCCACTGGGGTTTTGTCACTGAGAAAAACCTTAACCCTCCTGCAGCCGCAGCACGCTTACGGTAAGAACCAGCACACCGAGGAGGGAACAGCCATCTCCCAAGTTCTGGCGTGGAGAAGCCCACTCCCAGTGCAGGCCAGGCTGAAGGGAACAAAATCTTTCACTCCTCCACCCTCAGTGGGGCTGGGGTGGGGTGGGGGGTGGTTTGTGGGTATCTGCCAGAAAGAAAGCACCAAGTCCTGGAGTATCAGAGGTTTTAACGTGTCTTTACTGAACCAAATGGAATTGAAGGTTTTTTGAATAGTTTTATGGAGCTATGGGACCAGAACAACTTCCTTCTTTATTTTCTATAAGAAAGCACTTTTTGGGAAGGGAAATATAGGGGTTGCAAAGAGTTGGACACGACTGAAGCAACTCAGTACGCACACATAATATACATACAGCAAAGTGCACATGCATGTATAAAACTTAATGAATTTCACAAACTGAACCCACCTATGTAACCAGAACCCAGGCCAAGAAATGGAGAAGAACTTCATGGAGCAGGAACAGATTTTAAGTGGGGGTTTTTTTGGTACTTCGGGGCTGGCATGGATGTTAGACCTCTAGACTAACAGGGTGGGTCATATGTGTTGCAGAGAGGGGACACTAACACATTTGTTGATTTTAGTGATATTTAATTTTATTTAAAAATACATGCTTTATCATTTAATTCAAGATGCAACAAATTTAAATGCACGGTGAATGTAGATCCCTGATATGAGGGAAGTGTGAAATGTGAACATGTTTGATTTGTTAAGTGTCATTAATTAGACAAGGAATAAATTACCTACAAGCTTAGCTGTGGGAAGAACAGTGGAAATAGAAACAAAGCCTTTGAATTTGCTGACTTTTTCTCCCTTGAGTTGGAGAATACCCAGGGTGGTCTTTAGCCCTGACATAGGCTGGAGATATTTCATGAGCTATAAGGTCTTATTTTATTTATTTATTTGACTGAGCCAGGTCTTAACTGTGGCATATGGGATCTTTAGTTCGTGGCATGTGGGTTTGTTCAGGCCCCCTGCATTGGGAGCTCGGAGTTTTAGTCACTGGACCGCCAGGGAAGTACCTGTAAGAACTTAGTTTAGAGAAGCCCAGGTCTTATGAATTGCCGGTAAGGCAGCCGGCACCTAAAGATTTCCACCAGACATCAGCTCAGAGAAGGATGTTTGTCCCAGTGGCACCATGGGTTGGCAGAGAATGTGGGCTGCCCCAGCCTGATTCTGGGAGGAGAGAGAACATTGCAAGGTGGCCCTGAGCCTCAGGGAAGAAAGAGGTTTTGTATTAAAGATAATAGCATTTAAAGTGGCCACACTGAGGACAAATGTCACTTGGGTACCACTGAGGTTCCTCAGAGTGCAGGCTATGGCCTCATTCAGAGCGGAGCTTGGACAGGGCTGAACGCACCCTGGCAGGTACTCGGTAAACCATATAATACTTACTCCAGTGGTGGGACAGGTGGCAAAGGCCGAGGGCACTGGCCTTCCTAGCCATGGTCACACTAGTCTGGTTTCACCTTTCGGCTGTATTTTTCTGTTCTTGGTCTAGTGGGAACATTAAGAGAAACTAAAAATCTAGGACTGTTGAGCTGCCAGCAGCAAGATCAGAGTGTGGGTTGTAGAGTTGAGAGGCCCAAGGTCTTTAAAATGTCTGTGTCCCAGGCACCGTAAGCTGCCTGAACATCAGGGTTCTCATTTGGCAAATGGGATTACAGGGCTGGGACGTGGATTAGAAACAGCATGTGGGACAAACACAGCGCACATTGCTGGGCACACTGGTGAGGAGTGACACGAGACACCTACCGTTACAGAGAAAGATGAGGATGAGTCATGACGTTTGGCCAATTGTCTCTAATCTTAAGTCCGCCTGATTTCCAATTCTACCCCCATCCCACCCCCCCTCCTAGTCCTTTTTTCCACCCAGAAGCCCAAACATTTTTCAAATGAAATCTTTCCTGGGACTTCCCTGGTGCTCCAGTGGTTAGGACACCACACTTACACTGCCAAAAGCAAGGGTTCAATCCCTGGTCGGGGAACTAAGATCCTGCATGTCTCTTCCCAGCACACTGAGAATAAAATCTAAACTCCTCAACGCAATCAGCAGGATCTGACTCATGCCTCTCTCTCCATCTCATCTTCCCAGGCCAGCGCCAGTCATGCGGGGATTTAATTAGCACCACAAACACGTCCAGAGCCTTCTCACCTCGGGCCTGAATGCCTGCCATTCCCTCTCCTGGGACAATTCCCGCTGCCCTTTGCATGGCAAATGCCTTCTATCCTTTGTGTATCATTGCGAGGCCTTGGCAGACCACTCTGCCCCCCTCTCCCAGGGCTTGATTGATTCTCTCCTAGATTTCACTGAGATTTGTAGTGATCTTGCCTCTTTATTTGCCTTTCAGTGAGATCCTATGTGGGGTCTCCTTTACTAACTGTATCCTTAGGGCCCAGCAGAAGGACTGGCAGGCAGTGGACCTTGGTTGACATTTGCTTCTGCATAAGTGTGAGTGTGTGTGTTAACACACTTTTGCTCCAGACTGTCTCTTATTTTCATACACACACACACACACACACACACACACACTAGTATACATAGCTCACCCCACACACACTGGGGCCTGCTGGACCAGACCGGGGCCGCAGTGGGGATGGACTCACCCTCCAGGATCCAGACAGAGTGGGGCCAGAGAGTGTGGTTAGCTCAGAGCCCAGCATCAGGGCCAGGCGGTCCCCCACTCCGTGTGGGTGTGGGTGCAGCGGGCGTGGTGGGCAGTGGCTCAGCACCCTCCCTCTGGGAGCCCGGGAATAAAGGGCCCTATTCAGCCCTGGCAGTCTCAGCTCCTCCCTGCCAGGGGAGGCTGCCCTCAGGAAAGGGGACGGTGGGACGCTGGGCAGTGCTTCCCGGCAGGCTCTCCCTGTGGCATGGCCCACAGCAGGGACGGAGGATTTAGCGGGGAGCAGGCAGTCAGGGATCCAGGGCCTCTGGGGCTTGAAGAGACAGAGCAGAAAGGCTCAGCCAGATGAGGAGGCTGTGGGGCAGGCCAGGGCAGTCCTGGTTCAGCGGGCAATGCTGAGAGGCCTGGTTCACTGTCGATGCTCTGAAGCAGAGGAAAATCCCCAGGATGTGGAGGCCCGTTGGATAATTGCCCCATGACCACGAGCCTGGCTGTGCCAGCCAGAGGGGTTCTTGCCTGGCAATCTGGGGTGGACACTGTTCCCAAAGCCGGCTCTTGTTGGGCTCTGGCTCTGTTGATAGAACTGAGCCCAGACAATCAACTCTCTTCAGCAACCTCCTACCAATATCTTCCTTGATTCCATCACCTCCTGCAATGGAGGTGAGGATGGTATAAATAATAGGTCACATTCGCTGAGTAGTTGGTGTGTACACAGCACTGTGCTGGGAACTTTGTGTTTATTCTCTTAGTTGATCTTCACATCAACCTATGATCTAGGTAACTGGGTACTGTTCTACTCCCATCTTACAGGTAGGTAAACTGAAGGTCAGCAAAGTTGAGCGACCTGCCCAAGGTCAAACAGCCAGTAAGTGGCAGAGCTGGGACTGGATGTGTCATAGTCTCTGTCTTTGGCAGTCTGAAAGTTCCTGGCCTCTTAATTCTTTGACTGTGTTCCTTCTTTTCTGTGCATGTTTCCCCGGGTGGTACATCCCAACCCTACTCCACCCCATGAACATGGTCAGGATGCATCATTCACTCACTCACTAATCATTCAGCTTTCCCCAGTGTGTGTGTTGACTTCGGGCTGGGATGTGGTGGTGAACAGTATGCACAGCACACGGCCCCTGCCCTCACAGAGAACACGGTCTGGGTCGGTACTGTGCTGCAGTGCAATCAGTTATGATGGGGACCTAGAAGTGGGAGACAGGCCTGAAAGGTGATAGGAATGCACCAGGGTAAGGGTAGGGGAAAGAATGTTCCAGGAGGATGGAAGAATGTGAGCAAAGGTCCAGAGATAAAAGAAACCAGCTAGGGTGAGTTCAGTGTGGCTGGTGGAATGAGAGAGAGAAAGAGTGTGTGTGTGTGTGTCTGTGTGTGTCTGTGTATAATGTGTTGGGAGGTTATGAGATGTGGTACTTGAACAGACAATGGTAACAGGGGCTCAATCACATGGGCCACACAGCAGAGGAGAGCCACTGACATTATACATTTCAGAAACACACGTCCCTGAACTCTTATGGCCACAGACCACAGTTTACACCTGGGAAGACAATCCCCTTAGACCCTTCTGAAGCCCTTCTCCCTCAAGTTTGAACCCTGAGGGGGACACACCTGTGCAGCACGCATAGCACAAACTCAAACCTGTGTTCTCACCAGCATCTGTACCTACCACAATCCAAACAGATCCAGGGGGGTAAAACCAGGAGATCCTGGAGGTCACTGTGTCCAGCTGAGGTCAAGGCTGAGCACTTTCTGAGGTCAAGGCTGAGCACGAAGAGGGCCATGTCTTGCTTGACTTCGCAGAGCAAGTTAGCAGCCAGGCTGGGACTCGGCAGGACTTGGGCTGGCAGCCTGGTTCCAGGGTGGACTTTGCAGTGTGTGCACTTAAAATTTACATTCCCCAGAGTCCCCAGCTCAGCTGTTTTTCTTATTTCCAATTTTTACCCCAATCCTAACCCAACAAAAAGGGCTGCCACCATTGACGCCATCTCACAGAACCGAGGACTCAAAGGAGCCTCTGGTAGTCTGCCTTCAAGGTGGTCTCCGGTGACTCTGGCCTCCTGGTCCTCACGCCTTATATCGTCCCCTCCCACAGTGAATAGGGCCAACCTGTGGGGCCAGTAGGACACTTTGCAAATGATGGTGTGACTTCCAAGACTAGGTTAGAAGAGGCATTGTGGCTTCCTTCTTGATCTTGCTCTGGGGTCACTCACAGTGTGAAAAGACAGCTGTTGAGTGGTAAGGACACTCAAGCAGAGGCGCACTTAGGAAGGAACTGAGGCCTCCTGACAGCAGCCAGCACCAGTCTGCCAGCCACAGGAGTGAGCCGTCTCGCCAGTGCATCCTCCGGCCCCAGTCAAGCCTTCAGATGACATCTTGACTAAAAACGTCATGAGAGAGCCCAGGTCAAAACCATGCACCTAAGCCATTCCTGAACTCCTGGCCTTAGAAACTGTGTGAGATAATAACTGTTTACTGTTTTATGCTGCTAAATTTGGGGGAGGGATAATTTGTTATGCAGCAGTAGGTCACTGATACAGGGCCTGGCACTACTCTTGACAGAATGAGAGTCCCTGGGTTACCTGAATCAGAGATACTTGGGGTATTGACTATAAATGCAGATTCCTGGGGCTTACCCAGATCCTCTGAATTAGAGAGAATGGTAAAAGTCTGCATTTTAAATAAACACCCCTTTACACACACACAAGTGAATCTCATGTAACTTTTAGGCTTAGAAGCACTGAGCTAAGCTAACTTACTTTACAGATCTAAAGAGGCTCAGAGAGCTGGTGGTCTGATCCTTATCACATATGTAAGTTGAGGCAGGCTTCGGTCAAGAATTAACACTGGATTTCTGGTTTGGTGTTCTTTCTACTTATTTCCTCCTTTGTCCATTCCATTTTACTTTTTTGAAAGTGTGGGCTTTGTTTTCTTTTTCTTTTATTTATGTTAAAAACACTCACAAAGAAAAAGTGAAAGTCACTCAGTGGAGTCTGATTCTTTGTGACATTCTATACAGTTCTATACATTCTACAGACATTCTATACAAAATTCTATACAGTCCATGGAATTCTCCAGGCCAGAATACTGGAGTGGGCATCCGTTCCCTTCTCCAGGGGATCTTCCCAACCCAGGGAAGATCTGAAGAAACTGAAGCTCAGAGGTATCTTCTGACTTTCCCCAAGTCACAAAGTCCTGGAGCCAAAGCCAGGTCTGACTCCAGGCACTGTTACCTTGCTTCATTGAATGCGCCTGGTCACAAAAAAGATTTAGCAGAAGGTGGGTGCCAGGGCAGCAAACAAGGGCAATTCTAGAGCCCGGAAAGAAAAACGAGGCCCCAGCAACAAGTCTGAAGTATCCCAAAAGACATCGAGCAGACCAATAGGGCTTGCTCACTGCCCAGGCCATAGTGATTTGTGACTGTCTACTGCTGGGCAGTGTTCGTGCCTCCAGATATTTGGGGGCAGTGTTATTTATAGGCCATGTTTCTATTTATAGTTTCACTGAATTTCTGCTCACCCTAGCTAGATTCCACTCCCCCACCCCCAGAATGGAGAGGATAAGAACTCTTTTACCAGTTGTGTCAGGGCAAAGGTGAAGGTCAAGGCCTTGGCTGTGTGTGCAGCCTTTCAGCAGGAGCCCTTCATGGGGAAGTATTCAAGACAAGGGGGCTTTCTACACTTTCCAGAGGAAATGGGGGTTGGGGGGGACCACAAAGCTCGCCTTATACAGAGACAGACGCATTCTGCAGACACAGTAGGATTTGAGGTGGGCCTAGAAGACCTCTGTTCCTCTAAAATGTTTTCCCTTTGCATATTTCACCACTAGGCACTTGTTCTTTTGGTCCTAATGGCGATTAGGTGACAAAATGTTGAGACTGCTGTGTGTGAGAAAACCTAGACAGTATCAAGTCCAGGAATTTCACAGGTGGAGAAACTCAGGCTCAGAGAGGTGCTATGAGCTGTCCTCATGGGGGGATCTGAATGAATAAGATGTGGTTCCTGCTCTTCAAAAACTTCAGTTTTCAAAATACCCATGATCAAGGAAGAAGGAACTGAAGTCCAGAGGTATTTTCTGACTTGCCCTAAGTCACACACTGCTGGGACTAAAGCCAGGTCTGATTCCTTTCTGAATAAATGTACTTCCATTACCATACACAGGAAACCATCTCAACGTTGGAAGAGCTGTCAGGCACAGCAAAAGAAACTGTGGCCAGCAAAGCAGGCTCAGAATTTCTCTCTTACCCAGTTTTATGAATGAACAAGTAAAAACCAAGTGACATTTCCTAAGGTTCTATTTGGTGCTCCAAATGAAAACTTCCTGGTTTCAGGGTTACATAGAAAAATAAAGGTAAAGTGGGATTTCTTTCTTATTTTTAGTCCCCTGGTGAACCATGGTTTAGAAAATAGTTATCTGTGACAATTGTTACTACATGGTTACTTTATAAATTTTTGTTCACCGAGCCAGCTGGCAGAAGTCATTCCTTCTGGGTACTATGCATGCAATTCCAGCATCTAACACTAGGTGGCTTGTTGAAATTGGGTAGGTTAAGTGAAAAGGGAGAAAGTGTTATCTAGAGAAGACCTTAACTGTCGGAACACTTTATCAAAAGGACAACACTGACCAACTTCTAACTGATATAATTTTAAAAACACATAATATGAAACTTGATACAAAATCTAAAGAAATGCAAACACTCTGGTGTGGGTGGCAAACCCTTTCTAGCCAGTGAGTCTTCATCTGCAAAGTGTGGTTGCTGTCATTGAAAGAGATGAATATAAGCACATGAAACCCTTTGCACAAAGTTTGACAAAAATATGTACTTAATAAAGAGTAGCTATAATCCTTAAATATAAATCTCTCAGTTACAACTGTTAATTTTGTTAAAAGTTCTAAGCCTACGCATAGTTCCTCAGAAAGCTGTTTGCAACTTTTCTCCTGTAGCCAATTCAACAAAAAAGTACCCCTGGGCTACCGGGCTTCAGTGTGAACTCCTTCTGCAACAAGCCTTACTATTTAAAGAGAAGAGCTCTGCCAACTACAGAGATCTTACTTAAGCCATCTTCATCAATTACCAACTATTAAAGTTATAAATTTATCTTTCAGATCAGAAACAAGAATCTGAGAGTAAAAAACTTGCCAATCAGAGAAGACACCAAATTACCAGTCACTCCTTGTCTCAACTCTCCTCTTCTTGCTTGTTTTGAAATTTAGATCTGCAATAACTGTTTTATAAAGAGCAAAAGATACTCCTTTAGAATCTTAGTTTATTGTATTTTAATTATTTATTTTTGTCTTTACCTTTTTGCTGGAGATGCCTTAAAAGAGACCCAAGTCTTTCCCCCTCCTAACAGTACAACACGACTGTACATGTAGACTTTAGATACCATGCTATCATCAAAACCACCAGCGAACGGTTCCTAGGCTAGTCTCTCCCACCTCCCATCTCCAGAGAAACTTTTGAAACAAAAACCTTAGCAATCACCTTGGCCCCAAACTTCACCCCTTCTTGGAAGGGAGGGGAGAATGTTCTGACTTACTGATGAAGTGTGGCTGGGGCTTGAGCACTCTTCTGGTTAGGCTGGTGATGGGGGGGAAGAGGGCTGTGCCATGACATACACCCCCATTCCACAGGGACCCAGAAACAGGCAGGCAATTCAGGTATGTGTAGGGATGTGAGATCGATGAACCAGCCCTCACAGGTGTGATGCCTCGTCTCCCATGCACCTCTACTTTAGGTCAGACATTGGCTTACCAACACAGGGCCAGTGGTTTATATTACGTGAATGGCCTGAATGTAACCAAACACCCAGGAAGTGCTGAAGACAATCAGCCAGTCTACCGAAGGGCTCCACTGGACCTTAAAACAGTGCTTCTCCAGCTTTCCTACACTTACAAATACCCTGTGCATCTCATTAGAATGCAGACTGTAACTTAGTGGGTCTGGCATGGGGCCAAGATTCTGCATATCTAACGAGCTCTCCGATGAAGCTTCACTGCTGATCTGCCAGTTATATTTTGAACAGCAAACCTTGAAATGCACAAGACCGCCTGCAAGACCTCACTCTTGGAAAGGAGCAGAGAGGGACAGCTCAGCCTTTTGTGTCGAGCCCTGAACTAGGACTCACCAAGTCACCATCAAGTATTGAGTGCTGGCTGTATGCTTCATGGATAACACTTCATCTGATACTCTCAACAGCCCTAGGGGAATTTAACAGATGAAGAGTAAGGCTAGCTCTGGGTCACAGGCTAGGCTGTGGAGAGGTTGAAGTGAGGCCTCCAGTGCTGACATGCAACATGTACCAGCCTCCGTCATGGGAAAAGCACAGTTTTGGACAACAAGCACCCAGGTGTGAACACAGAGGTGTTTGAGCCCAAAGCTGGTGTTTGGAACCATCACGCTCTGGGGCTGGCAGAGCTGAGGAGTCACACGGTATATCCTTTAGCAACGCAGCTTTGGAAATTCTCCCTGAGATCTGCCCCGTTTGTCCTCATTAAGTGGAAATCCAGCCCCTGGGCTCCAGCCTGGGGAGAAATAGAAGCGTGGCCCTTCTCCCTCCCTCCCTTCCCCTAAAGGGTAGGGAGAGGCTAGTGCTGCCAGCCCCATGCCCACCCCTTGCAGTGCCCTCGCCTCCTCCTCAGCTTTCTGAAGGTGCATTCAAGTGAACAGACTTCACCTTCAGGCCATGCCAGCCCCTCAGGCCCACTGTGGTCTGGAGGCCGGGCTGCCTGGCATCCTGGGGCCTCCGCAGTGGACACCAGTCCTTGCAGCCGTGGAGGTGAACGGGGAGGGGTGCTCTCAGGGCCCACAGCTCAGAGCCAGGCGGCCCCTGGATGAATGGGGCATCAGTTCCTATGGGCCTGGGGCGTCTCCAAGAGCTAGCTCAGTTCTCGCCAGGGAAGAGCTCTGGCTCAGGGCTCTGGCCTTGGGCTGGGTCCAGTCAGGGTGACCTTGAGCAAGCAGTGGAGGGGTCAGGCCAGGGACACCATGGAGATCTGCCACCAGCACCCCTTACCTCCTAAGAAGGGGGGCCCTGAGCTCCCTCTCAATGGACCTCAGTGTTCGTCCTGCACCACCACTACCCCTGCCACCCCTCCTAACCCCTGGACCTTGAAGCCAGAGCGCCTAGTGCCCAGAGGCTCCTGGGGAGGGAGGCTGGTGGTGGGACTCCCCACCACAAAGCATCTTTCATATGTGCCAGAGGCTTCAGCTAGCTCAGAGAGTGGGGGAAGTTTCCTTTCACCCTAGGGTGAAGTCCAAGGCCCGTGCTGGGGGAAAGGTCCTGGGAAAACTGGGTCTGCATCTTGGGCGGGGCTGCCCCCAATAGAACCTGCACGTCATCAGCCGTTCTCGATCCCTCCCTCACCCCCAGCTCCAGTCCTTCAGCGAGGCCTCCTGGCTATTCCTCGAAATACATCTCAGGCCTACTTCGCTCCACACCATTGCCCAGTCCAGATGAAGCCAGCCTCCTCTCTTGCTGGCCCCATCCAGCCTCCATGGGTCTCCCCACCCAATGCTCCCTTTCCCTTCCAGTCTATCCCAGATGCTCAGCTGAGAATCCTTTCAAAACAGAAATCAGATCATGGGTCCTCAGCCTAAAAACTTCAGAGACCTCTCACCACACTGAGGACAAATTCTCACCCCTCAGTCTGGCCCAGGACCATGGCACAACCTGGCTGGGTGTGGCAGCCACGCTGAAAGCTCACTGACCAGGCTTCTCACGGTGCCCCACCTACCCACCCACCCAGGGGCCCAGCACCTGCTTTCTTCCCCAGCCTCAGCTGCCCTCTTGCTGTCTCACCTGTATCACACCTGAGCTCAGGTAACTGACCCGGCATTTACTGATAGTGCCACTCCCAGGGCACACCAGAGTGCCCTCTAAGCAGGAGTGAAAGGATGTGACCCTCGAAAAAGAAAGTTTGGGTATGGGGTAAGCAAACCATTTATTTCTAGAGAGGAAGAAGTGGGGAGATCAGGAATGTCACGGAGACTGGAAGTCACTGGCCTCTGGTGACTTTGCCAACATGCAAGATGCAAGATGACCCTGGTTGCTCTACCAAACTTCTAGTTTTCTGTGTGCAATGCGCCACAGTGATGAGCAAGAGTTACACTAGAAGCCAGGACTCTGGCTCCCTGCCCAGGGCACATTTTCCTGCACATTATAGTAGGCAAGCTGACTGAGACCATGCAAAGAACGCATTTCTGCTTAGATCAGAGGCTTCTTGTGGAAGATACCCCAGGACACACTCCACTGGGGGCTGAGGGTTTGGGGTGGACGTTCAAGAGCCTGATTCTCTTCTAGAATTATCTCTGGACAAGAAGATACATGGCACGTGGTAACAAAGTGACCTGACTCTTGCCTTGGTCTGGAAATGAGGGAATGACATGGGGGAAGGACTAGGGGGCCTGATCCACGCTGACATTTAAAAGTAAAAGGAGCCCTTGAGTGACTGCCTTCCCCAAAGCTCATTACCTCCAGGGAGACCTGGCTGCCGCGAAGCTGGCGACCCTGCTCTGTTATCACGGCGTCAGGTCCAGAGATGCTCAGTCTCCCCCCACCTTTCTGCCCAGATCAACCATCTGGATCTTCAGCTCTTCAGAAAGGAGCTCTCTGCAGCTTCGCAAGTGACCACAGGGAAGGCGGGAGCAGCAGGAAGCGCAGCTAGGACTGCTCTGTGGCGCTGACTCAGCACGTGTCCCGCAGCCGAGCTGCCGGAAGGAGAGGCAGGCTGGGAGCCCTGGAGCCTCTCCCTCGGCAGTTCACACCGTGAGTTCTAGGCCCTGTATGCTTGCACCGCCGTCCCAAACCGTGATTAACCCATTTGACAGATGAAGAAACTGATCTGGGAGGCCTGTGACTGGGCCACAGTGGCAGACCTCACGTGCTCACACATGCGTGCGCTCCTGAGCAGCTCTGCCGCAGCAGACACGCTGTGGAATCCTTGGTTCCGCAGCTCCTGTCTGCCTGGTTCACTGTGGCCACTCCACCCCCACACTCTCCACCTGCTTTACACACTTCCGGCTGTTCTTAAACATCCACACTCAGTCACACTCAGCCTGCTGGCCCCTCAGCCTGGCACCCTGGGCCCCGATCTGCCCACGTCTGGCTCAGTTCAGGTGTCACCTCTGTAAAGCGGCCTTTTTGGATCACGTAAGCTCAGGTGCGGGGTGTCCCCTGTGGCTCAGTGGTAGAGAATCCCTGCAATGCAGGAGACACAGGAGGCAAGGGTTTGATCCCTGGGTCAGGAAGATCCCCTGGAGGAGAGCATGGAAACCCACTTCAGTATTTCTGCCTGGAGAATCCCATTGTCAGAGGAGCCCAGAGTTTATAGAGTCACAAAGAGTAGGATGTCACTGAAGCGACTGAGCATGCATACACACACGGAGCCCCAGTAGCATGACCTGGCTGCTCTTCTTTCTGGCTCTTATCACTATCGGAAACTGCTCACTGGTTTGCTTCCAGACTCCCCCTCTGGAAGGTGAACTTCCTGAGAACAGCGGCCCAGTCTACCTTGCTCTTGGCTACATCACCAGTGCCTACAGCTGGGCCTGGCACGTAGTAGGTGCTCAACTAATACCTGTGGCAGAAACAAACACGGAACACTCTTCCACGTAGTGTTCAGAACCAGATGCCAAGAACAGGCCCGGGAACCACCCGCCCCAGATTACAGAGTGACAGGATGATTTTGAGGGCTGGGGGCAGTAATTACAGCAAGAGAAGACTCAGCACTTCCAGAGGAAGTAGAGGAAAGTTGCTTTTAAAACAGCACACGGTGCTGCTCAGGCCTATAATCTTGTTGATCTTTTGGAAACCCTGGCATTACCAGCAGACCCTATTTTTCCTTCTGCATCACATAGAACGTTTGCCTTTCCCTGCCATCCCAGGTCATTCATGGGGCTCAGAAACCTCTCAGACCATCTCCCCTGGGGGCTGCAGCACCTGCCAGCATCTCTGGGCCGCTGATTCCCTCGCAGCCCTCCAGGCCCTTTAGGGAGGGTTTTCTCAGGCCTGCTGGGGACCAGCAGAACCACCGACAGCCTGGGGAGAGAGCTGACTCTTCCCCACGCCAAGGACCAGCTCTAGCTAAACACATCCCTCCCCCTTGCTTCCTTCTGAGCTGGAACAAACACCGGATCTCCTGCCCAGGGCTCTCAGGGGGCAGGGAGAGGAAGGACTCGGAGCCCGTGATTGCAATTCACCCAGCACCTACCCTGCAATGGGGCCCCAGACTGCCTCTTCACTAAGGGGCCAACATGTAAACTGGTGAGCGGGTACTGAAGGACGAAGCATGCTTGCTTTCTAAAAATACACCCCTCTAAGCTCGTGAGGTCATGAGGCTGCCGGCAGCCTGGCAGCACCTCTCTGATTAAGGTGATAGGCTCACTTTTCTTCCTAAGCTATTTAGCATCTCCACGCCTCGCCAACCCGGGAGTATGTATACTGGTGGGTGGGACTGACTCTGATATGAGGGTGAAGGGGCTTTCTGGAAGTTCAGAGGCCAGCACCAGCTGTACAGAGATACAGATGGCTTGCAAGTGGGAGGAGACCTCGCACAGCCTTTGCCAAGCGAGTTGACCTCTTTCTGCTCTGCTGCCTGGCTTCTGAAGCCCCTTGGTCCCTGGTCGGAGTGGTTTGCTTTTTACATCAGCAGCTACACATTCTACTTCACTCTGTAATGATCATTTCCTCCCTAGGAGCCTCCTTGGGCTGGCAAACTCGAGATATACAGGAAATCTATTCCAATCCCAGAATGGGCAACAGGAGATGGATTTTCCACAATAGTCTTTTAAAACAAGGCAGAGAGTTCCATGTAAACAGTAGGCTGCCCTGAGAGGCTGCTGACCCCATCATGCTTGGCCCAGTGTCCTAAAGAACTTCACTTCTGTCCACCCCTCCCCAAAGCAGAAGACCTCAGAGATGCACTTGTGAGACAATTCTCTTTGGTTCTCTTGCATTTCTGTGTCTTGTCAACAAAGCACAGACCACCTTTTGTTCTGGATTATCTTTTCAAAGGTGCTTGTAGAGCAAACAGTTTTAAAAGACAGAGGCAGTGTCTTGCTCTGGAGCAATCAGCAGGTTTGCATAGAGCCTTGGGAGATTGGGACAGTCTCTCTCCAGAGCCAAAGGAGTAGGTTTGCTTACTGCCCATTATAAAAGATGTGGGCTCCTTATGATCTGGTTCGTCTCCTATAATGTAATGCACTGCAGGTGCAGGCATTGTTCTGGGCCCACAGGGCCATGCCCTTATGGGACTTGGAGGCAACGGGGGCTGATGCCAACGTGCTGATGCTCAGGCCGCTTGCAATGCCATCATGAAGCCTTTTGTCTCTGACCCAGGAGTCTCGTGTTTTCTGCTGGCATCCAGGAGTCTGGGGTAAGCTAATGTAATTGGCTTGAAAATATGGTAAAATCCCAGATCTTACTCTAAAATCTCAAATCTGGTGGACTAGTGCTGCTCATACTGAGGTCAATACTGTTGACCAATCTCTGAGTTTCAGGTCTGTTTCCTGAAACTCGGGTCTGTTTCCTGCTTCCAGCAAACTCAGAAGAAGTCCCAAATTATAAAAATATACATAAACCAAGAAAAGAATTACTTTAATAAAAAGTATGCTCTACTTTGCAAAAGGGTTTATTATGTGTCTCTTTTACAAAAATAGCATTTAGGATACCTAAAAGATGATATGATTTGTCCCAAAGAGAAAAATTTATAGAGAAGTTTTTAGGAATAAGCCTTAAGATAAAACAAGGTTCACTCCTACTTTTCTGTTAGAGGTGTGAATGACAATAGGTCAGGATTGGGAGTGGAACTTCTCAGGGACGATTGTCAAACCGCCGTCTCCTTCCTAAGGATCAGCTGGCATGCTTGCTTACTAGCCCTCTCTACCTCATTATACTAAAAGTCAATTTCTGGAGTCTGTAATTGTAGATAACTGAGTCATCAATTTCCTGGGTTTGATATTGTACTGTTGTTACATAAGATATTACTACTGGGGAAGCTGGGCAGTGAGTACACAGCTCAGCAGCTATGTGATGACGGAAAGTGATGTGACCTTAAATTGGGACTAATGCCACCTATCCTGTTGTTTGGTCGTGGAATTGGAGGGGAGGAATATAGAGTGCCTAGGAGTGTTACAGGGCTCCCCAGGTGGTGCTAGTGGTAAAGAACCTGCCTGCCAAAGCAGGAGACGTAAGAGACGTGGGTTCAATCCCTGAGTCGGGAAGATCCCCTGGAGGAGGGCATGGCAACCCACTCCAGTATTCTTGCCTGGAGAATCCCATGGACAGAGGAGCCTGGCAGGCTATAATCCATGGGGTCACAAGAGTTGGACATGACTTAGTGACTAAACCACCAAAGGTCTATGAGCCTCCGGACAGGAGCCTGTAGTCAGAGCACAGCAGCTGGCCTAATGCTCCAAAGACACCCCCAGAACCCCTGCCTGGGCAGCAGAGATGCACATCACGTCCCAGTCACCTCTAAAGCTAAAATCAAGGCACCTCTGGAGACCACAGGGGCGCCCTGCTTCCTGCCCTTGGATTCCCCTTGCTCTGAAATTCCAGGCAAGGAAAAGTGCTGGCGGAGCTATTCCTGAACCTGGCTGCTGCCCTCCCCGGCTGCCTGCCGGAGCGCCGGCTGCTGGATTACCTCAGCGTCTTCGAGCACTGAGGTTCTGCTGAGTCACCGCCGCCAGGGCTCAGCCCTGGGGAATCAGCAGGTGACTGCAGACGCCCTCTCCAGAGGCAGGGAGGTGGGAACAGAGTCTCCAGCTGGTGTCAGGTAATACAATCTACCTGTAGGCATCCTTTCCGGGGCCCCTTACCAGCTGATGCTCCCACCCTGCGCTCTGTGGGTGCTGGCTACTAAGGGCTCACAGCTCCCCTTCTGCAGGGGTACGCCCTCAGCCCTCAAGAGCACCTGTCCACATTTCACACTGCTGGGAGAGGGGGCGGCTCATGATCACAGTGACCGATATACTACTATGGGGAGTATAAACATTGTCCCCTAAGACGGGAGAACTCTGTGGTGCCGTCCACCCTCCAGAGCTCCTCACGGGGTCAGGCTGAGGCCAGACTTAGCTGACCCCGTACCTCGGTCCAGAGTCTTCCTCTTTCCGGGGCTGCTCCCCTCACTGACCCGGGATGCTTACCTGAGAGCAGTCCTCTGAAGTCATCTTGCCTAAGAACCCTCGTCTCAGGCTCTGCTTTCCAGAACCTGACTGAAGGCAGGCAACATTCATCACTGCCCTTCTCTGAAACCCTCATTTCCTGGGGGAGCCCCTTCGATTCAGGGTTGCAGGGTGGCTTGGGAACCCCCAGGCCCACTCCAACCCTTACTTGCTTGGTTCTGCTTCTGTTGGGTTGTTTTTTTTTTTCCCTTCAATCTTTCTCCTTCCTCTTTAAGCTAAGAGCTGAGTAAAGCCTGAGAAGGTTAAGGTAGCTCCTAGTGAGTGAGGGAAAAGCCAGTAACAGGGCCTGGGGATCTGAGGGTGGGATTCCAAATGACCAACAATGTCCATTCTGAAGTTCTGGAGAGCAAGTGAGCAAAAGGGAAGATCTGGAGAGAGAGCTCTGCTGAAGGAAGGGGAGAAATGCAGAAACACACAAGAAAAGGAAACTTCCTTCAGGATGGAGGGATGGGGTAGGCATGAGGGGCCAGTCAGTCTCATTCCTCTAGACAATAACACACACGATGCACAATATCCTCTCTTGGGGGCTGGCCGAGTTCAGTGCCTTCTCCTAGGAATTGGATATTTTGGGTGGTGGTGGGGGTAGGAGGGAGGGGCAGCCTTTTAAATTAACAGTTGCCATTTATTGAGTACTTACTATGAGACAGGCACTGTGCAAAGTATTTCATATGAATTCTTTTACTCTTCACCCCAATCCTAGAAGAGGAACCTGAAGTTCAGAGAGGTCTCTGTCCTGCAGCAGGAGGCTTTTGATGCCTTGGGCTCACAATGAGCTCCTTCTCCATCAAAATTGGAATTTCAGGGAATTCCCTGGCAGTCCAGTGGTTAGGACTTGGCATTTGCACTGCCAGGGCCTGGGTTTGATCCTTGGTCAGGGAACTAAGATCCCGCAAACTGAGTGGCATGGCCAAAAAAAAGGAATTTCACAGGGATAGGAAGGGTCACATCCTACCTTAAGTGAGTCTATGATTAAGGAGTAGACCTTCCCTCTCTCTTAGCTTGAGGGTTCCTTTAGATGAAGGAAACAAATCCAGATCTCCCTGGATTCACCCAGCCACCCCAGTCCCTGGCCCTGGGCACTTATTCCTGGGCCCCACACAGGCTAAGCCCCTCATAAACACCCAGTGAGTAAATAACAGTGAAGCGCTTTCTCCCTGGGTTGATGGCCACAAGTGGGGGAGAAACTGGTTCTTCTTGATAAACAGGCAGCCTTCATACTCCAAAGCCGGGTCCACTCAGCAACAGGGCCTGGCACTGGCTTCCTAGGCTCTCGGACACTTGTGTCCACAGCATCCTAGCTGGGCTCCCAGGTTCTTGGTGGGCGGAGAATCTGACTGTACTGGAGCAACATCTAAGGTCACTGCAAACCTGGGTGTCGGATGTTCCAGTTCCCTCGAGGCTCAGTGGAAAGCCAGGCAGGGTGCAAAAGTCCTCCACGTTAACTCCTGGGCTGGGAAATGGAGGCAGTCTTCTGCCTCCATGGAAGGGGCCCAGGGATGAGATTCCCGACACCCTCACTGACTTGTTCTCATCTTGTCTGTTCTGTAGGTTTAGAGGTTCTTTTTTTGTAGCTAAATCAATTCTCTACAGCTTTAGCATTAGACGGTGAGGGCAGGCGGCAATACCTGCTGTTGTCTTTCACTGATTTTGAGGATGGAGGTACATTTCTTAGAGAAGAACCACTCTCTGGGGGAGCTGCCCCTCAGTAGGTTTTCAAGTTAACAAGCAGGTACTAACCACGGGCGGGCCACGTGCCAGGGATTAATGAGACGCAGACCTGCTACTTCAATGGCCCCACTGATCCCTGTCATCCTGGAGGCTGGCCCAGGGAGGGCATGGAGGGTGAAGACCAGTGGAGGGCAGCTCCCCAGGAAACAGCCCAGCCCACCAGCCTGGGGAAAGACAGGGCATCGGAGAGCCAGCAGGCAGTACCACACGCAGTTCAGGGCAAAGAGCCCAGTTTGGGGCAGGAGACCAAGTTCACACCTCAGCTCTGCCACTTTTATCGTCAGTTACTTAACATCTCTGAACCCTAGCATCTTCATCCTTCAAGCAGAAATTGTAATGCATGCCTCAGTTTGGAGATTTGTATATGATCACAAATTTAAAAGCACTTTGTAAGCTATATGTTACTATACCAATTGAAGACATCACAGTAATAGCAGGTTATGACACACCCCAGGAGAGTCCCTCTCGATTACACAACATAATCAATTGCTTTGAACCTGCTCCAGAATGGTGTGATGGTTAATGGCCTTTTGTCCAGACAGACCTGGGTTCAAATCCTCTCTCTGTCAGCTCACAGGCTGAGTTACGTAAGCTGGCAGGGCCTCGCTGGGTAACTGTGCCAGGAAGACTTGAGCAGGGTGGGAGGCAAAGTGTGCTCAATTTAAGGTTATCTGTGATTACAATGGGAGCCAGTGGAGAGTTCAGTCTGCAGTTTTTCATCCTTTCATGGGAGAACTTGAGCTCTCTATGCTTTTTATAAAAAGGACACTGAAATCCCAGAGCTGAGAAACTCCTCATAGGTTACACAGCCTGGGGCCAGCAGAGGTAGGACAGGCCCCCGTGAAGACAATGGCCTTCAAAATCAGAGACTTCTGATCCCCTGGGGGTTGTTAATATGCAGGTTGCTAGGCCCACTCCGGCCAGAATTCTGGTGGAGTTGCCAACCTTCTCTTGGCCTAGAGAATGCTCTGCTCCAGGGTACCCCCATCCCATCAGCAGGGACCATCCCAAGCTTACCTGGGAGGAAGGGGATGATTCGTTGCTTGGGGTCCTTCTGGCCACCTTCAATGGGAAACTTATCCAAAAGCTGCATCTGAGAAGCCAGACAGAGGGACAGGATTCAGAAGACAGGAACTACTCCACTTTCCCAACTCCGTTCCACTGCTCCCGGGCCCCACCGCCCTCACACGGATGAGTGATGCCTCAAATCCCTCATTTCACAGACGATTAACAAACCACATGGGGCATGAGTGAGCGCAGGCAGAGCTCTCTGTGCATCAAAGCGGGTGTCTGAACCATCTCAAGGAAGCCTGAGGGTGCAGGGGGAGGTGTCCAGAGATGCCCCTGAGTGAGGCCGGGGTAGGGGCCAGCAAGATTTCAGGCCAGGCTGCAGGTGGGGTTTCTAGAGGCTTCTCTGGACCCAGTGTTTTTTCATATGTCATATGCTGGGTAAGCTCTTTAGTCACACGTCATCCAACCCCATCCCCCGCCCCGCAACCCGGGCCAGGATGCGGAAGGCCCCACCTGATACATCAGACAGACCACCCACCTTCCAGAACCGCTCTGCAGAAACAGACCCAGATGTTATTTTAATTGCAAAACCAAGTCTAGCCCCTTGTCCCCTCCTCCGTCTCCTACCTTCCCACCCTGAGGTCGCTGCTGTTTTTCCAGGGACAGACCCATTGGAAGAGCTTCCAGTGTTCTGGAAGAACAGCTGTTTTTTCTTCCGCTATTCTGGGCTGAAATTCTGTATAAACTGGAAAAACACACAGGAGACGGGATGGACGAAGCCACGGCCCCTGTATGTGTGTGCGCGCGTGTGTGTGTGGTTAGCCTCCCTTCCGAGGCGAGTGAGGGCAGGAGGTGGGGCGGAGTGGAGAGTCGGACCCAACCCACTGCCCCAGCTGTGTGACCCTGGGCCAGGCTGCAAGCTTTTGCCTCATCAGTAAAATGAGGAAGATCCCTCACATGATGACTGAAAGTTCATCCCTTCTTTCTAATATTAATTAATATTTACTGAGCGTCTCCTTAGAACGCTGGGCACTTAGAAAATCGGCAGTAAAGAAAAGAGACGAAGTTCCTGCCCTCAGGGAGTTTATATTCTAGTTGGTGAGAACACACAGTAACCAAATATGTGCTGTGTTGTGGGGATACGTGCTATAAAGAAAAATGAAGTAGGATAAGGTGGTGGGGCAGAACAGGAGGAAACGGTGATTTTATATTGCATGAGGGAAGCCTCACAAATCAGATGGCAATTTGGCAGAGACCTAACGGAAGTGAGGAAGAGAGCCACAGTGGAGGGGGAGAATGGTCCAGGCAGGGAAGAGCCAGTGGAGTGGAGGCTGGAGAGGAGTGTGCAGGGCTGGAGGTACAGGTAATGGGATCCAGGCAGAGGCGGATCATGCAGAGGATGGCTGGAGCTACAGGGAAGTGAAGGGGCCACACTGGGGAAACAGGAGGTCACTTAGGAGTCAACTTGGACCAAACTGCTGCCTTGGAGGTGGTGAAATGTGGTCCTATGCCAGATTTGACATGCCCGTGTGTGCATATTCCCATCTACCCACCTGCCTGCCCAGTTCTAACCCATGATTTTAGGATCCTCTCTTGCACAGCCATAATCCAACATACACAGGCTATTTAGAGCCCACACGTGAAGGGTGGGTCGTTGTTGGATTCCATTCAAAACAACACAACTACTGCACCGTTATTAACTTTCACTTCCCTGAACACAGACTAAAATTTAACAAAAGCTGGCTCATGGGTTTTCAAACCCCAATGTTGTAAGTCCACCTCTCTAACATTTAATAATTGCCTGCTACGTGCAAATACAGACAATGGACCATAACACTATAAACTTGTACTTAGGATTTTTTATATTAATAGATTTTCAAATAAATTCTACATGGAGTAGAACTCTTATTTTTTTCCTCTCCCCATTCCCTCAGCCATATTCTATTTTGTAATTTTTTTTTTCTGTATTACACAAGTAATTCATATTCATTGAGGGGAAAAACTAGAAATTACAGAAGCAGTAATTGGACTGACTCATTGGAAAAGACCCTGATGCTGGGAAAGATTGAAGGCAGGAGGAGAAGGGGATGACAGACGATGAGATGGTTGGATGGCATCACTAACTCAATGGACATGAGTTTGAGCAAGCTCCAGGAGTTGGTGATGGATAGGAAGCCTGGCATGCTGCAGTCCGTGGGGTCACAAAGAGTCAGACATGACTGAGAGACTGAATGGAACTGAACTGACAGAAGCAGTAGATAAAAAAGAGAGCAAGAGTCACTTACTATCCTTCCCCCTGAAAAAGCAACACTAATATTTGGGATATATATCCTTTCCATATGTGCATGTAGATAAAATAAGCTCATCAATGCATTACACAATGTAATGGCATTGTCTCATGTCAGTGATTATCTCCATACTAGCATTCTTAATTGTGACACAGAATTTCGATGTTTGAATGGGCCATGGTTGATTTACCTACACTCTACTGTTGGATGAGATGGTTAGATAGCATCACTGACTCAGTGGACATGAACTTGAGCAAATTTCAGGAGATAGTGAATGACAGGGAAGCCTGGCATGCTGTAGTCCATGGGGTGGCAAAGAGTCGGACGTGACTGAGTGATCAAACAACAACTACTGTTGAATATTCACTACTTACACATAACACCAGAGTGAACACCCTTTCCATGTACCTATGTACACTGTAATACTTTTTCTATCCTTTGTTTCATCTCATTGAAATCTATGCAAATCTATAGGTGCCTTAAATCTCTTCTGGAAGAAGACTGAGGATAAATAGATGGATATAACTAACGTGCTATAGGCCAGGCCTGGGGCCTCTGAGCAGCAGCTTCATAGGATTTCTGAGAAATGGCACATAGAGTATTGGGAGAAACGCAGGCCCAGCTCAGTGCCTGGTATAGACTAATTTGCCCTCATCAGATCACTTTTCTCCTGCAAGAGGGAGGCTTGCTGTGCCTGGCAAGCCAAGAGACTTGCCCAAATTGCCCTGTCTCTTTGGGGCTCGCAGGAGTCAGGCTACAGAAACTTTAAGTTGCTTATCTGCTCTGGTCTACATTTGTTCGCTGACTGCTAAATTCTTTTTCAGACCTAGGATTCTGAGATCTCACCAACAATGCATAGGGAAGGTGGTGCCAAGAGAAGTGGGCAGGGGAAGATTCACACGGTCCTTCCTTTCCACTCAATACATTTGCCATGTGCCTTCTAGATGCTAGCCCTCTGTGAGGTGCTAGAAATAAGCTATATCACACTCTTTACACCAAGGAGCTCATGATCTTGCTCTAGAGCAGGGCTTCACTGTCTTCAACACACATACAAAGCACCTCTGTCAACATGTTAAAAAGCAGGTGCTGATTCAGTGGGTCCAGGCAGGGGCCCGAGATCCTCCATTTCTACCAAGCTCAGGTGATGCCGAAACTGCTGGTCCACAGTCACAGTCAGCAACAAAGCTCTAGAGCTGTCTCATGTTGCAGTTACCACCCACATGTGGCTGTTGAAAAATGGCCCATCCAAATTGAGATGCCCTGTAAGTGTAAAGTATGTGCCAGGTTTCAAAGACTTTGTACGAAACAAAAAAAAGTGAAATATCTCATTAACAATGTTTGTACTGATTGTATGTTGAAATGATAATACTCTGGATATGAAAGGTTAAGTAAAAATACTCTTAAAATAATTTCACCTGTTTTATGCTTTTACATAGCTACTAGAAGAATTTAAATTCTATATATGGTTGATATGATATTTGGATATTATATTGATATTACATTATATACTATGGACAGGCTGCTCTAGAGCAAGATGGTTCTCAAAGCATAGCTTAAAGTCTGCCCAAAACCGATGCCCTGGTGGAGGGAGGCGTCTATTAAAAATGCAGTTTCCTGGGCTCTGCCCAGAGGTCTGTGAAGCTTTGTCCTGGTGCTAGAGACAGACAAGCAAGTTCTGGAGTGACGGGGAATAGTGAGGATGTATGAACAGCATCCTGTGGGACCTGAAGGGAGAGGTCAGGGAAGACTTCCTGTAGGAGGTGAGGCCAGCTCTGTCTAGGCAGAGAAATGGTCACATTCCCTGTGCCTTCCTTGCCAAGAGCAGCGGGACCTCTCCCCCTGGGTTCATGTGCCTCCTGGAAGGCAGGGGTCATCCGATAGCCCCGCAGATTTGAGTTTTCCCTCAGAAGGCCTCTTGAGGATGCTAGGCAGCTGGCCTCTCTCCTACCTCCTCCTCCTGCTACAGCTTTTCCTCTTCCCCCACCTCTGTCTTAATCTGGGCCCCTCTGAGGCCAAGACAAGCCCATATAATGAAAGTACTGGGTCAGTGGGCCCTCCCCAGAGCTGCAAGCACTCAGCTGACCTGCCGCCCTCTACCCCGAGCCCTCAGGTGCAGATGCCAGCTACACCTGTCATCTGACCCCACCACCACTGCCCAGCCTCGCCATCTGTTCTCCTGGTCTTCTCCAGGGCTTACTGGCCACAGGAAGGCGACGCACTGCTAACCAGATGCTGGTGACATTTTCTCTGCCTACAGGTCACCTTTCAAAGAAAGCAAATCCCCCTGCTCAGACTCCAGAGTAGACCAAATACAGGCGGCCAGCTGAGTTTACTCAGCATGGGGGGCTCGCAAGACCTGACCGGTCAGGGGCGTGGCCCCTGCACAGCACGTCAGGGCTGCGGATAAACATCTGCCGTCACGTGTAACACACAAGGTGAATGTCCCCCTACCTGGGGCCAGGTGGGCTGCAAAGTGGGTCCGATAACCCGTTGTTGTTTAGTCACTAAGTCATGTCTGACTCTTTTGCGACCCCTGGACTGCAGCCCTCCAGGCTCCTCTGGCCGTGGGATCTCCCAGGCAAGAATACTGGAGAGGGTTGCCATTTCCTTCTCCAGGGAATCTTCCCAACCTAGAGATCGAACCCACATCTGCATTGCAGGAGGATTCTTTACCGCTGAGCTACCGGGGAAGCAGAGTTATACAACTTGCTGGGTGTCTAATTTGCAGGATGGGGGTCTGATAGAGAAAAGTCACATGAAAGGAAGGCTGAGGGGGGGCCATCTGATGAAGAAGCTGCCCAGACCTTCCCTGGGGAGGAAGCCTGGGTGTGTGGGCTGTGAGGAAGGAAGCTCTGCCCCGCAGAGAATTCTCTGCGGCCACCTTTTTGGGCAGGAAGTGGATTCTCCTGTCACTCCAGCAAGGGCCTGACTTGGGCTGGAGGAAAAGCAGGGCCCGTTGCCAGGGTCCCTCTCAGAGCAAGAGGCGTTTGGCTGAGGAAGCCCTGAGCAACCACATCAGAGCTCTGCAGTGTGTGGAGGACGCCAGGCTGTTTATCTAAGGGGTGGATAGTGCGAGAGATACAGGCCAGCTCGGCTTCAAGAGCCAGCCCCGGCCAGAGAAAGCTGATTCGGCAGCTCTCCATGGGCAGGGCTGAGCAGCAATAAACACTGGGGAGGGAGAAGGGTGGGCCCCAGACCCAGCTGGGGCACATCTGTAACCCAAGAGTTCGGCTCCTCGCCCTTCCGAGTGGGTGGAGTTCCCAGCGACTTCAGCTCTGAGGCCCCAGTGCTTGTGACCATTTCCAGCTCAGGAACAAAGGGAACGTTCGTTACAATAAGAGGCTGGTGGGTTCCCTGATCTAGAGATCCCTCTTACAAAGAGGTAAAGTCACCTCATCTCCCTGGGGATTCAGAGATCATGGCTTGTCTGTTCTACAGGTTCACCAGGCCCTGAGTTCGACGCGGGACCACAGGAAGAATCACAGAAACAGACAGGGACAATAGCGATGCATCGTGTGACTTTTCTTAAAGTTCTCATCCTTCGTTGTCTGAAATGTACGTCCCCATCCCCTTCCTTCTTTGATGAAAGTATCAGGGAATATCTATACCGGGAAGCCCCTGACCATCCAGCCTAAGTTCACCCCTCCTCTCTGTGAATTCCAACAGCACCCTGGTCACAACAGGACTCTGTGAATTCCATCAGTCCCTATTTCAGGACTTCATATAGTTTTTTGAGACTTTTTGGTACAAGTTCATCTCATTGCCCTCAAGAGGAGGGATTCTTCCTCTTGAATAGTCTTGGTGCCTTTGCAGAAAACCAGCTCAAGATAGATGTATGGGTTTATTCCAGGACTCTCAATTCTATCCCTTTGATCTATATATCTAGCCTATGTCTGTGCCACTCCATCTTGATTACTGTAGCTTTATATAAGTTTTCTTTTGTAATAGACTTTTAAAGAGAAGTTTTAGGTTCAAAGCAAAATGAAGCAGAAAGTACAGAGAATTCTCATGGACTTCCCCATTGAGCACATTCCCAGTCTCCCTCATCAAAATCCCAGACCCCACCACCACTGCCCAGCCTCGGCATCTGTTCTCCTGGTCTTCTCCAGGGCTTACTGGCCACAGGAAGGCGACGCACTGCTAACCAGATGCTGGTGACATTTTCTCTGCCTACAGGTCACCTTTCAAAGAAAGCAAATCCCCCTGCTCAGACTCCAGATGCAGCACATTAATTGCAATCGATGAACCTACAGTGACAAAGAACTATCATCCAAAGTCCACGGTTTACATTATGATTTGATTTTGATATTGTACATTTGATAGGTTTGGACAAATGTATCATGTGTGTCCACCATGACAGTATCATATAGAGTAGTTTCATGGTCCTAAAAAACCTCTGTGCTCCACCACCTCATTCCTTTTCCACTAATTCCAGCAACCATTGGAATTTACTATCTCCATAGTTTTGCCTTTACTACAAGATCATAGAGTTGGAATCATACAGTATGTAGTCTTTTCAAAATAAATTCTTTAATTTTTAAAATGTACAATATGCATTTAAGTTTCCTCCATGTCTTCTCATGGCTTGATAGTTTGTTTCTTTTCAACACTTAATAATAAGATTCCATCATGTGGATGTACTACAGCTTATTTATCTGTTCACCTACTGAAGGACATCTTGGTTGTGTCTAAGTTTAGGCCATCTAAGTTTGCCTAAGTTTAAGCATATTAATAATACTGCTGTAAACATCACGTGCAGGTTTTTGTGTGGACATAGTTTTGAACTTATTTGGAGGAGGACTGCTGAACTGCATGGTAAGAGTATGTTTAGTTTTGTAAAAAACTATCTTCCAAAGTGACTGGACCATTTTGCATTCTGACCAGGAATGAATGTTGCTCCACATCATACCAAATACCAACATTTGGTATTGCAGTGCCTTGGATTCTTACTATTCTGATATAGGTGTGTCATGGAATGTTGTAGTTTTAATTTGCAATTTCCTAATGACATACAATGTTGAGCACTGCTTCATATGCTTATCTGCCATCTATATATCTTTGGTGAGGTGTCTGTTAAGATCTTTGCTTATTAGTCAGGCTGCTCATTTTCTTATTGTTAAATTTTAAGAGGTCTTTATATATTTTGGATAACAGTCATCTATCTGATATGTCTTTGCAAATATTTACTCCAAGTCTGTAGCCTGTCTTGTCATTCTCTTGATGTAATAAGTTTTATTTATTTATTGTTATTAATGGTGTTTGAAATTTTCATTTTCTAATTGTTTGCTGTTAGTAGTATACAGATATACAATTGGCTTTTGCATATTGAACATGTATCCTGCGACTTTGTTAAAATCATTTATTAATTCTAATAGGTATTTTTGTCTTTTGCAGATTTCTTAGCATTTTCTACACAGACAGTCACGTCAGGAAAAAAAAAAAAGACCATTATACATCTTTCTATTTCCAACATGTATGTCTTTTCTAATTTCACTGGCTACAATGTCCGGGACCATGCTGAATAAAAGAAGTAAAAGAGAACATTCTTGCCTTATTCCAATCTTTTTTGGGAGGTGTCATATGGAGCGGAATGCTGGATCTTAGTTCCCTGACCAGGATCGAAGCTGTGCACCCCCTGCAGTGGAAGCATGGAGTCTTAACAGCTGGACCATTAGGGAAGTCCTGCCTTATTCCAATCTTAAGAGGAAAATACTCAGTCTTTCACCATGAAGTATGATGATACTAGCAGGTTCTTTGTAGATGCTCAGAATAAGAAAGCTTTCTTTGATTTCTAGTTTACTGAGGTTTTTTTTTTTTTTTTTTAAATCATTATTATAAATGAGTGCTGAATTTTGTCAAATGCTTTTACTGAATCAATTGATGCATTTTTTCTCCTATATCCTGCCAATGTGGTGAAATATACTGATAGATTTTGAAATGTTGAACCAAGTTGCATTTTTGAGATAAATTCTACTTGGTTATGGTATATTATCCTTTGGTATATATGGTATAATATCCTTATGGTATATTATCCTGCTGGACTTGATTTGCTAAATATTTTTAAGAAAAAATTTGCATCCACATTCACGGTATTCTGATATTTTCCTTTCTTATAATGTTCTCATCAGGTTTTGATATTAAGATTATGCTCACTTTATACAGTGAGTTAGAAACTATTCCGTCTTCCTGAGTGTAAGAATGGTATTATTTCACCCTTGAATGCTGGATAGAGTTCATCAGTGAAACTATGTGGATTTGGAGCTTTCCTTGCAGGAAAGTATTTGATAATGAATTCAATTTCTTTAACAGGTATAAAGGCACTTAACACTTTTCTTTTTCTTGTTGAGTCAGCTTTGAAAAAGTTGAGTTTTCCAAAGAATTTGTCTATGTTGTCTTATTGAATTTAATGACAAAAAACTGTTACTAACACTGCCTTATTATTATTTTACCTGAAGTAATATCTTCCCTTTCTTCTGATATGGGTAATGTGTCTTTTCTCTCTTTGGTTGTTCTTAGTAGGAGTTTATCCATTTTATTAATCTTTTCAAAGAGCCAACTTGGGTTCTGTGAATTTTCTTTACTATTTTCTGCCTTTTATTTTATTGTTTTGTTCTCATAATGTCTTTTCTTCTACTTAATTTAGGTTTAGGGTTTTTTTCTTAAAGTGAAAATTTAGGTTATTGATTTTAAACTTTCTTTTAAAATTCAGACATGTCATGATGATAGTTTTCTCTCTAAATAGTACTTTAGCTGTGGCCCACAAATTTTCATATGCTGTGTTTTCACTATGTTCAATGTTCAAAAATTTTTTAAATTTCCTTTCTTCTTTGGACTCATGGACCCCTTCCCATGCAGTTCAACTGTGAAGTCAAGAAACATAAAGAAAACTATACCAAGGCACATCATAAGCAGGTTACTCAAAAATCAGTAATTTTAAGAAAAATCTTAAAAGCAACCATAGGAAAAAAGACATTTTTACATTCAGGGGAACAAAGCTAATGATGACTGCAGATTTCTTGCTGGAAAAAAAAATGCAAACAAGAAGACAAAGGAAAGGCTGAGATGACTGTGGGGGCCAGAAAGTCCTCTATCTTGACCCCAACCACAACTCTGCTTCACATTAGGGAACCTCAGCTACAAAGTCTATCCAGGTCCCCCACAATACACTGATCTCTTCATCTATCAGCTGGCGATCAAATAATTTATCATCCAAGATGCGAAGCTACTGAGAGCGACAAGGAATGCTATTAATAATTATGTCAGGACAAGAGGTACAAAATAGGACTTCCAAGCCTGTACAGGTTAATGGAGCCATGTAGTTACTCTAACTATGAGTTCCCAGCACTTACCACTGGTCCTGGTATAAATGCTTGATGATAAAAATAAGATTTACTGAGAACTTAGTTTGTGTTAGGCACTTGGTGGTGGTTTAGTCACTAAGTTGTGTCCAACTCTCTCGACCCCATGGACCCACCAGGATCCTCAGTCCATGAGATTCTCCAAGCAAGAATACTTGAGTGGGCTGTCATTTCCTTCTTTCCTTCTCCAGGGGATCTTCCTGATCCAGGGGTTGAATCCAGGTCTCCTGCACTGCAGGCAGATTCTTTACCGACTGAGCTACCAGGGAAGCCCGAAGTATAGTCGCTCAGTCGTGTCCGACTCTGCGACCCCATAGAGTGTAGCCCACCAGGATCTCTGTCCATGGGACTCCCCAGGCAAGAATACCGGAGTGGGTAGCCATTCCCTTCTCCAGGGGATCCTCCCAACCCAGAGATCGAACCAGGGTCTCCTCCATTGCAGGCAGGATTCTTTACTATCTGAGCCACCAGGCAAGTGGTTAGGCACCTGCTCACCTCAATTCTCATACCAACTCTTTGAGGTAGGTACTATTAATACCCTATTTTCCAGAGAAAGAAACCACCATATGGAGAGCTTAAATAACCTGCCTAAAAAACAAGATGTGGAACTGGGATTTGAACCCAGGCAATCTGCTACAGACATTGGTCTCTTGACTACCATAGTCTGAATGAATCAACTGAATGAAAGAAAGGGTTCAGAAACTCTACCACTAGAGTTCCATTTCTATGAAATTGCACTGAAGGTGTAGGAATGGCGCATACTTAGAAGATATCTATTAATGCAATTTGCCACCTTATCAGATAAAGGATAAAAACTATATAATCATGCTTTGATAAAACTCAACACCTATTTATGATTTTTTTTTAATGTAGCAAACAGGAAATGGGAGCAAACTTTCTTGATCCGAGAACATTTACCCACAACACTCCTCAGTGAAGAAACACTGGGATAAAACAAGCATGCTCTCCACTACTTCCATCTGTTATTGGATCTATGCTGCTTCCCAAGGTATTAACACAAGAAAAAGAAATGAGAGGCATAAAGACAGGAAGGGGGGAAAAGTCAGTACTCACAACCAATAGAAAGTTATATATAGACTACAACTTTAAAAATGGAAGAAAAAAAAAAAACAAACCTCCAAAGATGCATGCCTTTGGCTCTTGAAGGGTTGTGACACCTTGATTAAAAAGGAACTAACCCCTAGAAGGTGTAAGACAATAGGACTTGAAGGAGAAAGTAAGATGAAAAGTTGTGAAGTGCAGTGGTGATGGCTGCACATCAGTGTAAATGTACTTAATGCCGATGAACTGTACACTTGAAAAAGGTTAAAAGGAGGGACTTTCCTTGTGGTCCAACAGTTAAGGATTCGCCTTGCAACGCAATGGACATGGGTTCCACCCCGGGTTGGCGAACTAAGATCCCACACGCCACAGAGCAACGAAGCCCGTGTGTCACAACCACTGAGATCATGTGCTGCAACAAAAGATCCTGCAAGATGAAAAGGAGATCTGCAACTAAGACCCATGCAGTCAAATAGATAAATAAATATATTTGTTAAAAGATATAGTTAAAAGATTTGTTAAAAGGTGAAAATAAGTTTTATGTGTATTTTACCATACTACAAAAATGGTAAGATTGATGTTATGCATATTTTAGCACAATAAAAAAAAGGAAAGAATAAGATACCAGGGCTCTACAGCAGAGAGGAGTCATGACAATTCTCTCTTTGTCACCCCAGGAGCAGCCGCACAACAGAGCCCTGAGCATGGCATTCGAGTCTGGAGCCTGGGCTCCAAACGGCACTGGCTGAACAGGGACCCTGTGCAGGGCACTTATTCTTGTCTGTGCAAAAAATGGGGGAAGATGATGCAACTCACAGGGGAGATATGAGGACCAAGAGAAGATGCTGCAGGAGACATGTTCTGTACACAGAAGGGGGCAGCCCAGGCATGAGGCAGCCCGGCAGCTGCTCAGAGTTCCCAAGATAAAGAGAGGCTGAGGGTGGATGGATAGGAAGGATTCAGGCTCTCTTGCCAAACCCACTAGAGTCTTTGGGGAACAGACTCGACACCTTAGGTATCCCTGAAGCAGCAGCAGAAGAGACAAAGGGTAGACAGGACCCCTCCACCCTGGCAAACAGCTGCCTGCTTTGGATGCATTTGGTGGCTGGGGCATGGGCACAGGCCGCACTGAAGACTCAGGATGTTGGTACTCACTTCAGCTTTGTGAGAGAGCCCATCCTGGGTTCCAGAGTTCTTAACAGGCCTAAGAAGTCGTCCTTGAACATTTTCTGAAAAGTGTGCAACCTTTCATGACTTCAAATCCCTTCCCAACCAAGTCATTACCATGATGTTCCAGGCACTGAGTGGGTGGGATTTGGGAAGCGTGTACATCACGGTCCATGATGTGCAGGGGAGCTGGGAAAGCCACACGGGCACAAGAGGCTTAGCCGGTAGTGTTAGATGAGTGGTTTCTGAGAGGCATAAAAAGCATGTGATGGGGGCTCAGGAAAGCACAAGACTGGTATGGATGGAGGAAGCAAAGCGGACTTCTCAAAGGACACGTTAGATGTAGGCCTTGTGTAAAGGGGAGGTGGAGAAAGGGGAACAGGGCATCCCAGTGGGAAAAATGGCTAATACAAAGGCATGGCAGTGGAGTTTCAGGACTGCTAGAGGAAGCATTCAGATTGGAGTGCAATGACTTGTCATGAATTCCATGAAACGCTGCCATGTGTTGGAGAAAGTGGTGGGATCTGGGGTGGAGGCCCCTGATCATTTATTCCAGTGATTTGGGGATGACCACACAGCTGGCCCCAGAGCAGGATACAGGCAGAGGCCTGGTGTGCTGCTCCACAAGGATGGGGGGGTCAGTCATGGCATCTGAAAGCATTCCAGAAAATGTGACGATGTGGAGAAGGAATCCATTCCAGAGCTCATCTTGAGGCTGGTACTGCATGTGGATGGAGACTTTGCAGTGGGGGATGGCAGATGAGATGCCCCAGATGCCTGCTCAAGTAATAGCCCTTACTCATTAAACTGCTGCCTAAGTGCCGAGTCTGGAAACGGGTGGGTGCTTTGCTTTGCTGAGGGTCTGAGATGAACAACTCAGGGCAACAGAGGAGGCTTTGGGTACCACCAGGGCCCTTCTCCACTTTCCCCCAACACCGTCCCACAGACGCTGAAGACATTCTCAACACGTATTTAAAGACCACCAATTTGAAGGGAACGTCAAATTGTTATCCTCCCCAAGGAGCCCGTGCACCTCAATTTGGCCTTGCTAACCCCAAGGTCCCCTCTCCAGGAAGCACCGGCTTGTCATCATGTGCACAAATACAACACACTCTCAAGCAAGGGTTCCTTGATTCTGAGTCTGACTCTGCAACACTGATGCTAGAGGCGCTCCTGCCCTCCCACAGCTGAGGTCTGGTGACTAAGGAGACCCAGGGGTGGGGTGGTTCACAAGC
Source organism: Cervus canadensis (assembly GCF_019320065.1). Taxonomy (NCBI): domain Eukaryota; kingdom Metazoa; phylum Chordata; class Mammalia; order Artiodactyla; family Cervidae; genus Cervus; species Cervus canadensis. Next base: position 26,504,898 of record NC_057393.1, on the reverse strand, counting down.
TCACAAGTGTTCTGGCCTCTGCACCCACTATGAACAACCATGCAGAAGCAAGTGACTAGCAGGAGCCAGGTGCTCAAAAATGATTCACGAATAGATCGTCCCCTGCCTGCCTCTCAGGGCTGTTAAGAGAATCAGAGAGGATTAGAATATTGAGCGATGATCAAGGCAAAACAGAGTGATTACTACGTGCTGCAAACAAAGTAGGTGTGATTCACCCTGTGTTTTATAGGCAAGGAGACAGGTGCACAGAGAAGTCAGGTAACTTGCTCAACAACAGAGCAAAGGAGTGATAGGCGAGAGTGAGGCCCAGGCCATGGGGCTTCCTCAAATGATGCAGTTACCCCTGGAGGCACGGCAGCACAGAGTCCCCCAAATGTAGGCACAAGCCCCCTTCCCTACATGGGATCGATGCCACTACTACGATTTATCTATTACTTTTCTTTGAGTCCCTTTCTGGAAAAACTTCAATAGTTATTTTTGTTGTATATTAGTTTCCTATTACTGCTATAACAAATTACTACAGCTCAGTGCCTTAAAACAACACAAACTAACTTTCTTAGAGCTCAGGTCAGAAGTGCAAAATGAGTCCTAAGGGGCTAAAATTCCAGGTGTCAGCAGAGCTATTTCCTTCCTGAAGCTCAGCGTGGAGACTTGGTTTCCTTGCCATTTCCAGCTTCCAGAGGCCACCCATACTTCTGGGCTCATGGCCCCATCCATTTTCAAAGCACATCAGTCTCTGCTTTCACTGTCACATTTCCTCTGAATCTCCTGCCTCTTCCTTCTAAGGAACCTGGTGATTACATGAGGCTCACCTGGATAATCAAGAATACTCTCCCCTTTCAAGATCCTTAATCAAATCTAAAAAGCTCTTTTCACCAAAGAAGGTAACAAGCCCAGGTTTCAGGAAGTGGGACATCTCTGTGGGGGAGCATTATTCAGACTATCAAAAGTCACATCCAAAGCAATAATATCTATGAAATCATAAGTGTATTGGTGTGTGTGTTTGCGTGTGTGTGTACACAAACTATATGTGTGTGCTGGGCTTAGTTGCTCAGTCGTGTCTGATTCTCATGACCCCATGGACTGTAGCCCTCCAGGCTCTTCTGTCCATGGGGATTCTCCAGGCAAGAAGACTGGAGTGGGTTGCCATTTCCTTCTCCAGGGGATCGTCCCAACCCAGGGATGGAATCCAGGTCTCCTGCATTGCAGATGGATTCTTTACCATCTGAGCCACCAGGGAAGCTCAAGAATACTGGAGGGGGTAGCCTATCCCTTCTCCAGGGGATTGTCCTGACCCAGGAGCCAAACCAGGGTCACCTGTATTGCAGGCAAATTCTTTACCAGCTGAGCTGAGCTACCAGGGAACATTATATATATATATATACACACACATATATACACACACATACACACACATTCATATTTTAACTGGATTAACTTGCTAGGGTCACCACAACAAAACATCACAAACTGAATGGCTTAAACAATGGAAATACAATGTTTCAGTTCTGGAGTCCAGAAGTCTGAGAACAAGGTGTTGGCAGGGCTAGTTCCCTCTGAGGTCTGTGCAGGAGGCTCTGTTCCATGCCTCTCTCCTAGTTTCTGTGATTTGCTGGCAATCTTCAGTGTTCCTTGGCTTGTGGAAGCATCACCCCGTCTCTGGCTTCATCTTCACATGGCGTTCTCCCTGTGTGCCTGTGTCCAAATTTCTCCTTTTTATAAGCATATCAGTCATTGGATTAGGGGCCCACCAGCATGACCTCATCTTAACTAATTGCATCTGCAACAAGCCTATTTCCAAATAAGGTCACATTCTGAGGTACTGGGGATTACAGCTTCAATATACGCATTTGGGGAACACATAAGACTTCACCCCCTAACCCCAGCACACATTGAAACAATACATAACTAGGAGAAGAGAAAGAATTAGCCCATATATTACCCCAAAGCCTCTTCTTGCGTTCACAAGGTGGCTGCACAACGTTTTGGAAAATGTGAATAATAATAAACGGTACATAGCTGCTCAGATCTGGATTCAAATCAGTTTTCTCATCTGTGAAATGAGGACAGTTACAGAACCTGCCTGATGGGGCGGTGAGAGGATTCGATGAGATAATGTGTGTACAGCACTTGGCACAGAGCGTGTTGCAGACGAGCGGCCCCCACACGTGAGCTATTATTATCACTGCTGTCGTCAGCATCACTCCTGGTATGGTGCTAGCCTGCATCCCCAGGGCCAGGAAAAGTGCTTGGGAACCTACAGCCCTGAGGTCACGGAGGCACAGAGCCCACGAGGGACAGACGGGTCTGGGAGGTGTCTTGGCCAGGCCTGGCCCCACTGTGAGCCTCTAGGAGCCCCTGGAGAGCTGCCCAGCTGTTGTGCGTGGGCTGTTTGGGGAGGAGACCTCTGGCTTTCCCAGCAGCTCACTGGGTGCGTGGGAGCTGGCTGGGATGTGTCTGACATTAACCTGGTGGGGCCTGCAACACCCACAGAGAGATGCAGAGTGAAGAAGCAGGGATGTGCACAATGGCCTTATCCTAGAAAGTGTCCAAAAAGAGGCGGCCCTGCCTCCCCCCTGAAACTACATAGGGGCCTCCTTCCACACACCTCCACCATGCAGACCCACAACCTTTGGAGAAAGAGCATCGGGTGGGAGTCAAGGGCGGAGGGTTCCAGTTCCATCCCGTCCTGGCTATGTGACACTGACCAGGTCACTTAACCTCTCTGGGATCCAGTTTTCTCATCTTTAAGGGGGCAGTGAGTGAAAACAGCCTCCCCACTGTGGTGTGTGGATTGAATGAGATTACACAGGTGAGCACAGCGCTTGGCTTACATGCATGCTTGATAAATGAGGTCGCCCTTTCCAAGGTGAAGAAGCTCCAGTGGGATGGATCTTCCTGTTCCTCCTCCAGCCCCTTCTGCTTTGAGGGAGCTGCTCCCGGCTGTCAGCCACGCCACCCTGCCCTCACTATCGATGGCTGAAAGGACTTCGGGGTCCCTCACCTGTAACTTCGCAGTCCAGCACACATGGCCCACGCTTCCCTGGACCAGGAAGGAAAGGAGTGATGGACACCTGGAAAGCTAGGGACCGAGCACTGGGTCAGAGATTCTGGATTCTGTCAGCTCTAAGCCCGGCTCTGAGACAGCAGAGCTCCCCCAGGACTCACAGAGCCCGAGACGTGGTTTCCTGCCGTGGAATTGGAGCTACACCCTGATTTCCTCCCAACACCCCCGTGTTGCTGTCTGGGTCCTCCTTCCTCTCACGCCCAGGAAAGCAGGGGGGCTGTGGGAGCTGGGTGCTGGGGCTGCAAGAGTGAGTGCCAGGTGGTGTACAAAGTTGGCTGGACAGTCATCTGACATAAGAGGGAAGAACTTGGACTTCCTCTTCAGGGCAAGAGGGAGCCCCTGGAGGATGCTGAGCAGAAGGAACCATGTGAAAGTGGAATTCTGGAAAGACAAGTCTGCCTGGGACATGGGATGGAGCAGTGGGGAAAGAGACATCTGTGTGGGGACGAATCGCCAAAGAAAGCCTGGGACCGGTCCAGGGTGTCAGCACAGACACTCCCCACAGAGAATAAGGTCACCTAAGGTGAGCCTGCCCATACTGGGGTAGCAGTTCCAGCGGGGTCCTGGCTAAGGTCACTCTGGTCCCTCCTGGCGAGAGGTGTCTCTCTATCCCCTAACCTCACCAGAGACCCCTCACAAGGTCTCAGAGCTGCCTGACACTTCCCTCTCCCGCCTGGACCCCTAAGGACTGTCAACAAAGAGTGAGAGGGGCGTTTCCCTGGTGGTTAAGAATCCACCTTGCGATGCAAGGGACACAGGTTCCATCCCTGGACCAGGAAGATCCTCATGAGCTGCGGAGCAATGAAGCCCATGTGCCACAGATACTGAGCCCGCACTCTAGAGCCTGCAAGCCACAACTGCTGACATCCGTGCACCTGGAGCCTGTGCTCCGCAACAAGAGACGCCACCTCAATGAGAAGCCCATGCGTGGCAATGAAGAGTGGCCCCGCTTGCCACAACTAGAGAAAGGCCACATTGCAGCAATGAAGACCCACCAGAGCCTAAATTAATTCATTAATTTAAAAAACTAACAGTGAGAGGCTCACAAGGAGGTGAGCAAGGAGGAAGGGGCCAAGGGAGGACAGACCTCCACCTTCTCTGTCTGGTGGAACCACACCCCCAGCCCCAGTGTATCTTCATTGTCTCATCCTGATCATCCATCCAAATGGCCCAGAATTGTGGTCTCCGACCAGCCGTGGGATCAAAGTCAGGTCAAAGTCTGGGGCAAAGACAGCACATTCCTGGCAGAGATGAGGCCAAGACAGACCCTCGGTGGTCCTGGGCCCAGGCTGCTGTTCAGGCAGTGAGATCTCAGAGCAGGTCCCGTGGTGCTGCCTTAACCCTGCCTTCTGGGAAAGAAGCCAAGTGGGACGCTCCCAGTGGACAATCCAACGTCCTTGCCTTCCTCTCCCTCCCCTTCTCCACGTGTCTTGCTTCTGTATTTTCTTCTCTCTTCCAAAAGGGTAAGGGTACTTCTGGACCCCATCCTTGCCTTTCCGCTCCCAGTCTTGTGTAAAAGGAAAACATGAAGAATGGGCTACACAGGCTGAGGTCACTGTGCAGACTCCAGCTCTTCCCTGTGGCCTGGCCCTAGCAATATGGCACCCTCACTTCCCAAGAGCTTGACTCTCCCCTGCCTGAGTGACCCTGGAGCTACTGGCAGCCACTGGTGAGACCTGGGCTGTCGGGTGAACCTAGCAGAAGCCACACGGGCCCAGGGAGTTCCCACCAGGGCGCCGCTGCAGCTGGTGACTTGCGTCAGTCCCCTGCCCACCTTCCCACATCTTCCTCTGTCAGACACCCCACAGCACAAGAGGCCAAAACACACATAAACCCTCTCCAAAGGTTCTGGTGAGGAGAGTGCTAAGTACATACCATCCCTGACGTTGCTGTAATCTGCCCCCATCTGGCTGTTTCATCTTAGCTTTGAGCCCTTCATTGGCTGTCAGCTTCCCATGGGACACAAGCCCATTCACGACCTCTGCCCTGCCTGACCTCTCCAGTCTCGTGTCCTGCTACTGTTGCAGGTCCCCACACACTGCATGGCCAGCCACATCCTCCTTGGATACAACATGCTGTTCCAGAGCTCTGTGCTTTTGTGCAATCTGTTCCTCTCTCCTGGAATCCAATACACCACCTCTGAGGCTTTTAGCCCTCCTTGACTCCCTTCTCTAGATTGCTTCGGTGGTTCAGTCACACTTCTAGAGCCGCACTTACTACTATATGGTAATGATTTGTTCATACACCTGCCTCCTTTCAAAAGCCTGTGAACCTCTTATAAGCAACTGTGCCCACTGTTCATCACAATGTCTGAGATGTAGCTGGGCACACAGCTAGACTACATTTCCCAGCCTTCCTTGCTGGGAAGTACAGTCATGTGACTGAATTCTGATCGATGGAATATGAGCAGGGGTGATGTGTACCTCCATCAAGCAACCCATAAAATCTCCCTGCAATTTTTCACTCTCTCCTCTTTTGCTGGGTGGAAACAGAGATGCATGGGGAATTGAGTCACCAGATGGGAGAGTCTGGATTCCCTGACTGACTACTTGGAGTAGAGCTTGTTTTGGTCTATGATATGAGCAAGAAATAAACCTCCATTGTACTGAATCACTGAGAGTTTGTTACACGACAATTAACTTGTCCTGACTAATACAAAGCAGCTCTAAATCAAGGTCTGTTGAACCAAACTGAAGGTGGGAAGACAACATAAAATGCAGAACCCATCACCTCCTAGATCCAATCAAGTCAGGCATTACATTTCTACATGATTGAACTATTCCTGAAGCCAAGCCATTACCCCTTCTCCCCCTGCCCTGCCTACCAAATCACACATACAGTATTTAGAATGCCAAATGGAAGGACTGAGAAGGGTGGGGATTGAGGCTTGCCAGATGACCTGTAAAAGTCACAGGTGAATGAGCCCCAACTTGAGGTCCTGGTTCCACAAGTTTGTAGAAGGCACACAGAGGCACAAGGTGAAATTGTACAGAGGAGCCTCCTCCTCCCCACACGGGGCTCATGACACCTCTGACACATGACCATTTAAACTCACAGCAACACCTCCTGTGACGAGCACACCATCCCTCTGAGGCCACTCACACCACCTTTGGCAGCTCCTGGGAAGTGCTGGAGCAGTGTTCTTCAACAGACTCACCAGGTCAAATTCCCATCTGATCACAAAGGACCATGGCCAAAGGGGAGATTGACCACATTTGAACAGAAGGAAGAAACAGAAAGGGACAGAGAAGAAGGGCTTCAAATGGATCTTTCCAATACTCCCTGGCCTCACTACTCAAGCTGTGATCTTGAAACTAATCTAAGAGCTGATGGAAATGCAGAATCTCAAACCCCAGGGAGACCTGCTGAATTAGGACCTGCATTTAAACAAGATGCTAAGTAGTTTGTGTACATTAAAACTTGAAAGCCAGCAGTTTGCCACAAGGATTTTAGCTAATCTTTCTCCCACCTTCCCATAAACCAAAGGTATACTTTATTTCCATGCATAGACTTTTCTTTCATTAAAAAATGGTATATTTCTTCCAAGACAAAAATCTTCTTTTATAGCATCATTTATTTTACATCAATACACAAAAATATTTTGTGTAAGTAATATATATATATATATACATGGTAACAAAATTTCAAATTCTTTCAAAATAGAAGAGTTCAAACTGTAAAATAAAATTTTCCCCTAGAAAACATGACATGTATTCTTCTGTCACTAATCTGTGCTATCCCAAAGAAAACGTTACTAAAAACAAGAAGGGAAATAGGGAGCGAAAGAGGTACTTCAAACCTCATTCCCATCCTCTCTCTTATTAGAACATGATTTTTTATCTTTTTAACAAAGATAATTAGCTATTTAGTCATGCATTTCTTACAGATAAGAATATCTTCAAGTGGAAGATATTCTTGTTGAAACCTGTGATTCAGGATAAGCACAGGATTAAGAGCAGAGAAAACCAACTCTGTACTGAAAGAGATAACAAAGTCTCATTGCAAAAGTCATATGGAACAGGAGACGTCGTGTGGCCATCTTTGGAAAGAATCAACCAGAAGTATTTAAAAGAATGTTTAACCCAAAACACATACTGTTTTCATTATTAGAAAACTTGCTTTCATTAATTTCTCTCCCTCTCTGTTATATTCTCTGTTCTCTCATGTAAGAACTCCTATTCAACAGATACTGACTCTTCTGGGTTGATCGTCTATGTCTTAACTTTTCTTCCAAGTTTTGTATTTTAATCTTTTAGAAAATTTCTTTATCCCTCCCCACCCCACAGACCATCTACTAAATGTCTTATGTTGCAATGACATTTTTAATTTCACATTTAGTATTTAGTATTTCACTTTTAGTATTCTTTGCACATTTTTTCTTAGCATTATACTCTTGCTTTCCAGATGCACCTTGTTCTCGAATTTGTCACTGTTGTTTTCTAGTAGTTTTAAAGTTGAACGTTACTTTCTGTTCCAGCTAATCCTTACAAGTGTTCCCAATGGCAAGTCCAGTCTACAAGCAAAGACGGGCACCCACCAGGGGGAATGGGAGCTACGCAGCAGATCTCATCTTTGGCACGGAGAAGAAGGCTGCGGGCCTCTCTCGCCCATTCCCTTCTCTCAGTGCCAGCTCACCACACACCCAATCCATTCATTCGATGACAATTTCCTGAACATCTGCTCTGTGTCAGGCACTGTTCTAGGCACTGGGAAAACAGAAGTTGATGAACAAGCAAGACTGTACTCTCCTCAAGCTCGCATTCCAGCAAGGGTGAGACATAAACAATAGGCAAAGAGTTAGGATAATTTATCACAGGGATACATGTCTTGAAGACAACAGAATGACAATGTCACAGGTGCATCTGTGCTAAGTCGCTTCAGTCATGTCAGACTCTGTGGGACCTCATGGACTGTAGCCTGCCAGGCTCTTCTGTCTATGGGATTCTCCAGGCAAGAATACTGGAGTGGGTTGCCATTTGCTCCTCTAGGGGATCTTCCTGACCCAGGGATCGAACCCGAGTCTCTCGCATCTCCTGCATTGGCAGGAGGGTTCTTTACCACGAGCACCACCTGGAAAGCCCAATGGAACAGGGCTGGGGGAGCTTTCTGAGGAAGTGATCAAGAAAGGCCTGTCTGGGAGGTGGCACAGGAGATCTGAATCCCAGAAGGAGTCGGCTGCTTGAAGACCTGGGGGAAGGGCATTCCAGGCAGTGGCAAGAGCAATGGTGAAGGCCCCAAGGCAGCACTGCACTGATGCCCCAGGATCAAGCAGGTGAGCTGAAAGCCAGGGAAGGAGGACGGCAGGGGACAGGTCTGGAAGAGCAGGTGGGTGGGGTAAGAACTGGGAGTTCATTCCCAAAAGAAAGGAAGTCTTTCAGAAAGGCTATAAAAGGGGTGTATGATATGATCTGATTTATTTTTAGAAGGATCACTGATGGGTGGGAAGACAAGAGCACAAGTGGGGAGATCCCCAAGAAGGTTGGTTCAACTGCCAGGTGGAATGTGATGGGGCTGGACCAGGGTGGCGGCAGAGTGGACAGAGAGGAAGAGGGTGGAGTTGGGCTCATTTTGAGGATGTGCAGACTTGTCTTTGGACAGGATGTGGCACGGGGACGGGCCAGGTTGGGGGTGATCCCAACTGGATTTGAATTCCTTTGGCACCTCAGGTACTCCTAACAGCTGCCCTGGGGGGCCCAAGTGCCCTGATCTGGCTGATAGCATGCAGGGCCAACGCTGGGTCACTGCTTTGATGACTCCCTTTCTGGTCACTGGGGTTAGCCATTTAGCCCACAGGAGGCAGCAATCATGTACAAATGTGAGAGCTGGACTATAAAGAAGGCTGAGCACTGAATTGATGCTTTCGAACTGTGGTGCTGGAGAAGACTCTTGAGAATCCACTGGACAGCAAGGAGATCAAATCAGTCATCCTAAAGGAAATCAACCCTGAATATTCATTGGAAGGACTGATGCTAAAGCTGAAGCTCCAATACTTTGGCCACCTGATGCAAAGAGTCGACTCACTGGAAAAGACCCTGATGCTGGGTAAGATTGAGGGCAAGGGGAGAAGAGGGTGACAGAGGATGAGATGGTTGGATGGCATCACTGACTCGAAGGACATGAATTTGAACAAATTCCAGGATACAGTGGAGGACAGATGAGCCTGGCATGCTACAGTCCATGGGGTCACAGAAAGTCAGACACGACTTAGCGACTGAATAACAACAAGGGTTTTTCTCTCTTCTAAAGGCCCTTTAGGCCAAGGGTGTCTTAGTGTCTCTTCACAATCTGTAGAAGGGGAAGGCAAGTGGGGCTCAGAAGAAAAAGAGAAAAATCCCTGAAGCAAAAACTCACACTCAGGCAGAGTTGCCGGGGGAGCCTAGACAAGCAGCCCACACAGTGAAGCGAGCCACCCAGGCCCGCCTTGCCCTCCGCAGGCTCTGTGGCCAGGCCAGCTGGTTTAACGAGGCTTTCCTGATGGGGAGAACCTGACTCCTGCCAGGGAACCAGGAAACACAAGAGGAAGAGCTCCCCACGGAGCCCACCCTGGTGCCCAGCTGCAGGCCGCCTGTCCAGGTGGCAGGGCAGCTGCCGACCCAGGTGATGGCTTCCTCTCGCGACCTCATAAACTTGGCAGCTGCCCACCTAGCACGAGGTGCGGGAGGAGGAGGAAGGGCTGAGGGGGAAACGGCTTGGCTGCTTGAGGCCTGCTGGCACCCATGGTCCTCCCTGCCCAGCTCCATCTTCCACGAAGCTGGGATCCCCTGACCGTGATAGGGGCGGGCAGTCCTGCCTCCATGCCTTCACACACGCAGGTGTCCACACAGGTGGACCAGCCCTTCCCCTAGACCTACCTCCAGTTCCACCTTCTCAGTAAGACCCAAGGCAGGAGGAAGGGAATTTAGCATTTATCAGACACCTCCTCTATCAGCACCATTTTATTTCTTGAAAAAAAAGCATTTGATGTCAAGTATGTCAAGTGAAAGTCGCTCAGTCGTGTCTGACTCTTTGCAACCCGATGGACTGTATAGTCCCTGGGAATTTTCCAGGCCAGAGTACTGGAGCGGGTAGCCGTTCCCTTCTCCAGGAGATCTTCCCAACCCAGGGATCAAATCCATGTCTCCCGCATTGCAGGCAGATTAACAGCTGAGCCACAAGGGATGTCAAGTATACCTTAATTTAAAATAAGCGTGTGAATAAAACGTGGCAAAATGTAAACATGTGTTAATTAGAAGGTCCACTGATGTATTACAGCATTTTCTGCAGGATTAAAATAATTCATAATTTAAAAAATAAACAATAGAAAAGAAGAGCTGACTGGCTGCAATGCAGAAAAGCAGCTGGAAGGGGCCGGCCTGGAGTGCTGGGAAGCCTGGCAACGAGGCTGTGGATGTGAGGGAAGAATCAGGAGGGCTTGGCCAAAGGGCCAGGGGCAGAGAGGAGGGCTCTGCAGGGGTGAGAGATGGTGCAGTGATTGAGAGAGGGAAGGAGGGAGGAAAGGAAGGAGGAGGGAGGCACTTAGATAGGGGCTGGGTGTGGAACACGCTGAGCTGCAGGCATACGCGTGACTTATACGTGGAAAGGTCTCCAAAAGTCAGCCGTGGTCAGCTCATGGTCATCTGTCTCCACCCCCTCAATCCCGCCCTGGACCCAGTGACTGGCCCCCAGCAGGTGCTCAGCAAACATGGTCAGGTGCTCATCCCCACCTGCCTTCTAGCTGACGACAGAGGCTGGGCCCAGAGAACTTGCCCTCGTTGAGAGAAGAGGCCTAAGGAGAGTGGAGCCCTGCCCAAGCTATTCGTGGTATCCTATCTAACCCCGATCCCTGACAGCTGGTGGGGTATTTTGGGGGCCAGCCTGACCCTGCAAGAGCTACTCCCTGGTCTGGGCAAATGGCCCCTGCTCAGCTATTTCTAGTGGGGACAGCAGCAGGGGAGGGTGGCCCTGGAGGAATAGCTAGCATAGGGCAGGAAGGGATTAGGGGATGGAACAGAGAGGAGAAGACCCTCTGTCCAGTCAGAGAAGGGGAGGAGCCAGCCTGTGGTTCCTGCCCTCCCTATGCCCACCCCAACCACAGGAACCCAAGCCCAACGCTCTGGGCAGCCTGGGTGAGGGTTGTGAGCAGGCGGGGGAAAGGACGGAAGAGCTAACAGCTGGTCATCATGTGTGCCCTCTGGAGGCAGGACAGCGCCCCCAACCAGGGTGCCAAGGCTGTCACTGGATTCTCTACATAAGCCATCATCAGGATAAAGGTTAATTTTGAGGCCCCAGAGACCCTGAGAAGGGGAAGCAGCCCCACTCCCCACCACAGGCTTTTGCCCTTGGGGGTGCAGACTTGCCAAGCCCCCACTCGTTGCAGTCAGGTCTGACCCCAGATGACTAGGGTCAGGCCCTCACCTGCCCTTCTCCCACATGCCGGCTTGGGACCTGGCAGGATCCCCAGGGAAGAGATTCAGACAAGAGAGACCCAGAGACTGACAAAGATGTACCAGAGCCAGAGAAAAAGCCTCCAGAAAGGAGGCTGGGGAAAGGCCACAGGGATGAACAGAGCCATGCCCAGAGACAGGCCAAGACTCAGAGACCCTTGGGAGACAGAGATGATTACAGACAAACTGGGGAAAGAGAGAGGCAGAGAGATTCCCCATTGGGGGAATCCAAGACTCAAGGGAAAAGGAAATGAACAGATGCAGAGAAATGAACAATTTCTCTCGCTCTCGCTCTCGGCCCAGCCCAAACCCTCCCCAGCCTGGGCAGGGGGTCAGGGCAGCACCCACCTCCAGTAGCCAGCTTGTACCACCTGCTCTGAGGCTGAAGCCTTCCTGGCAAGTGAGGGAAAGGACCCCCCTCCTCTCTGAGGTGCTGGGGTCTCCCAGGCTGGCTCTGCAGTTACAGGTTAGAGTGGACAGAAGCGTTTAGCGTGTGGATCTCGGTGCTAGACTGCCGGTCTGGGTCCCGGCCCCTCACCTGCGGGCGGAGAGCGTGGTTTTGCAGCTCCACCCGTCTTCACCTCAGTTTTCAACTACGCAGCCAGGAAACGCAGGTATTTCAAACTGACGCAAAGTGTCCCCTTAATTCATTACATGATGGATAAAATCTCACGGTTTTGAGTCCTCCTACGTGTGGTAGATTTCCTGGCCGGGATCCCCCGGTCCTGGTCCTGGCCCCAGTGCTCTGTGAGATGGAGGGAGGGGTTGGCAGGGCCCAGCACACAGAGAGGGCTTCCTCTCCACCCTCCCACTGGGGATTCCTCCTCACAAGGTTCCAAGATGCGGGGTGGAGCCCTGGGAATCTCAGGATGAAAACAACCCAGTCTCCCTGGGGAGCTGGCAGGGACGGCCTTCACCAGGGATGGAGAGCAACCGCTCCTCAGGAGACCAGCCCAGCACTGTCTCAGAGAGAAGAAAGGCCGCTTGTCGAACACCAGAGCCTCCCAACTCCAGCTATACACCAGCCTCATGCTTCCTGTTTGGGTGGATTTTTTTAAAGGTATATCTGAATGTGGTCCATTTAGCCCCAGGGACGCCCCTGCACTCGCCCCATTCCTAGCCTCCGCCCCAGTATCCCCCACACCCTCACTGAACTCAGCCTTCCAGCGTGGCTGAACCGGCCACTTTGTTCTGCTGGGCACCAGATAAACGCTCCCTAATTAGCAGACGGAGCCAGACCCTGGCTGGTGTGTGGGGCTGTCTCTTGGCCAGCCCTGGAGCACTTCTTTACTGCAGCTTGGGGGTGGCTAGGACCCTTTCGTGTCTGGGAAAATGTTTCCCTCGTCCAGGCTGGACAGGATCAGAGTTCACGGGGCAGTGATCGCCATCCTAGTGATGCTCCAGAGCTGCTCCAGGCTCAGCAGGGAAGGTTGCCTGTGTCTTGTCTCCTGGAAATCTCGTGAGGACTCTATGAGGCTACTTCTGCAATTAGAGTCATTAGCTCAGTCGGTAAAGAATCTGCCTGCAGTGCAGGAGACCCAGGTTCGATCCCTGGGTCAGGAAGATCCCCTGGAGAAGGAAATGGCAACCCACTCCAGTATCCTTGCCTGGAAAATCTCATGGACAGAAGAGCCTGGTGGGCTACAGTCCACGGGGTCACAGAAAGTTGAGCACGACTGGGTGACCAACACTTACTTACTTAGCAGAGGAGAAGGCTGAGTCTCTTAGAGGCCAGTAATGGCACAGTGTCACCCAGCTGATAAGAGGTGGGGCTGAGGTCACACTCATGTAAGTCTGTCTGACAACAAAGCCTGATCGTCCCACCACTGGGACAAACTGCTCCACTCAGAAAGTTGGGGAGTTGGTTTCCTGAACCCCATGAGCTCTTCTGGAGCCTGATGTCACCACCCAACTGTGAAGGTCTCTGATCTTTTTCCTTGGCTCTAGCTAAAATTTGGATAAAAAGCAAAGAACTCCAAGTCTCCAATAACTCGTACAATGGCCTGACCTGAGGCAATGGCCCTGAGATGCAGGAATGGCAGCCCCTAACATCACGTGGGGGCTGGGGCCCACCCGAGCGGTGGGGAGCCAGTGAGGGAATCAGTGTAGCTGGCACCTCTGGCTCACCTGGGGTCTGTCTTCCCTCGAACAAGCCCACAGCTCAGGCTCCCACAGTTTACCCTGGCTGTCCCAGGTCCCCAAGAAGCAAAAGCAAAACCAGCTGCTGCTACTCTGGGGGAGGGGTGCAAGGATGCTGAGACCTCAGCAAGTCTGCTGGGATGCCCAAGTGGCAGGCCTGATCACAGTGGTCCACACCAGGGGTTGCTCACTCATTCTATGCCTTCTGCTCTACCCTGATTCTCCCACCAGCTGACAGCTCTGGCTCAGCACAAGGCTGTCAGCCTGGCTTTTCCTCCCAGGACGACCCTGACTTTTCCCCTTGGGATCCCCGTTACAAGGCCTTGTGCAGGCATGTAGCTGGCACGCCTCCAAGGTGCCAAGATTAATCTGAAATTCCTTCCTGTGGGAAGGGAGTGACTTGGTCACAGCTAAAGGCTTCACAGAGCAAACACACACACACACCACTCACCTGGCCACCGCCATAGATCTTCCTTCCCTTCATTCTCCAGTTTGAAGGGGACGTTTGCCCCCATCCATTTCCCAGCCAACTTTCCCACGGTTATACAAGAGGGGTTGATGGGGGTCTGGGAGGGGCAGAGCTGGGTTTTCTAGGTCAGACCTTGCGGCCTGAGACCGGAGGAAGAGGGAGGTGAGGGCGGCAAGGCCTAACGTAACACCCAAACACACCCTGTCATGACACCCTCATCCCAGGAAAACAAGGTGTGCCATGCACACCTCAGAGTGGTCAGGCAGGTGGTGTGGCCTGACTCAGATGCTGCCTCTGGCAAAGCTGGGGTTTATTATCCAATAAGAGAAGTGGGCAGTGGCAGGTAGGACATTGATTAAGCCCCAGGCAGCAGCAGGTTGGACCTTTCTGGGAGCTGGAGAGAAGTCTTCTGCTGTGCACAGGCCCCTTCTCTCCAGGGAGGGTGAATGGTTTGCCCTCCCCTGCCCCCCAGGAGCTCTCTTGATGATGCAGTGGGGGCTTCCTGCCCTCCTCAGCCAAAAACAGAACGAAAACTTCTGGAGGGGAGGCTAGAATTCCAGACTGGAATGAACTAAAGCTAGAGCACCCGAGTCCTAGTCCTGCTGTCGCTTGCTGGCCCTCTGATGTAGAAGAGCCACTTCCCCCTTGTAGGGCCTCATTTCCTCATCTGTCAAACAAAGGAAATGGACTACATCAGGGGATGGCCAATAGTTTCATCTCAAGGTACCACTGCCAATTGGTAGGGAGTGTCTTCCTGATGATATCTGGGGTTTTGTTTTTAGAAAGACTCTGAGATCCCAGGCTCTGGATCGATGAACAATGTCAGCCATTGACAGAGGATGAGAATGTACCGTGATCGATTAGTGATGCCTGTTGTGGGCACCAGACCAGAAAGCGGCAGCATGAGTGCTAGATAGGCTATCTTCCTGGTAGATGACTTCCACCCTAATTCTCCAGCAGATCTGGTTAAGGCGGGTTGGCAAGTATGTACCTCCCATTTTATGATACTTGCACACAGCTGATTTCTCTCCCTGCAAGACACATTTTCATCCGCCCTGCAGGACAGTCACCGGGGGAGCAGGCAGCCCCCTCTAAGCCCCTCAGTGTCCACCCTCACCAGATTTCACCCAGAAGCTTACAGCCAACTGTTCGTGCCAAGATTTACCATCCAGAGGACATTCCAGCTTTTCTTACAATTTTTGTCAATGTCTACATTTTCCCCTGCTGTGTGACAATCCCGCCTTGACCCTGAGGAAGACTGAACAGAACAAGGCAGAGGTGGCTCCTAACGCCTTGGTGGTTCCAGTGAGGGTCTTGCCAGACATGGTTTGGTCCCTGAGGAGCTCCTCTGGAGACATGTGCCAAGATCACCTACAGATCATTGGCAGGAAGACCAATTCACCAAACATATGCAGGTACCAAAACAGGCACTCATAGACCACGTACTCATCTGTATAGGAAAAGATTAATTTCCCCAAGGCAGCTGCAACATGGTGAGGAGTCCACAGCTCTGGGCTGCTTCAGACCTTCAGACAAGCCCCCCTCTTCTCTTTGCATCCTTAGGCTCTGCCCAGGGCAGGCGGTGGGGGTGGCTGACAGCATGCACCTGGCACAGATGTGCAGAGACCCTCCCCCACGTACACTGCCTGCAGCCACCTCTCCCCATCTATCCTGGAGCTGCGAGAACCCTCATGTACAAGGTCATTCCTAAACCCATGGAGCTGGGGAAACTGCACAAGAAGGCATCATTGTACAAACTGTGCAGATTCCATCTGCTTAGAGCAGAAAAAAATAAACTCGCCTTCAAGTTTATAAATAAATAAATAAATCCGCCAAGCAACCATGGATTCCAACTCAGTGGTCAAAAGCTTTCCATCCTGAGCTGGCCTGGAGATGCCATTTCCCCAGGCCTTCCCGCCTAACACTCCCTGGAGATGCGAGGCAGAACTGCCAAAGTGGAAATCAGTAGAGACAGAGAGGAAGCTGGAGTTCACCCTCAGGCCACGGGGC
Organism: Cervus canadensis; assembly: GCF_019320065.1. NCBI lineage: Eukaryota > Metazoa > Chordata > Mammalia > Artiodactyla > Cervidae > Cervus > Cervus canadensis. The sequence goes on along the minus strand of NC_057393.1, from coordinate 26,488,790 downwards.
CAGATGAAAGGGAGCTGCTGAAGCAGAGCCAGCTCCTGGGGGAGGGGAGGCCAGCCACAGAATTCTCAGGAGCGATTGGAATCCCCACAGGGCTCCCCCGTCCCCCTGTGCCCATCAGGAATCTGAAAGATGCCTCTTTCCAAGGGCAAGGAGAAACTGTTGATCAATAATTACTTTCTGAACAGCTGTGTTTTCCTAACAGAGGAAGGTGGGTTGGTAATTAATTACACTTTGGAGGTGAAAAAGTTTAATCTGTGAAATCCTTACCACCACCACCTGCCTCTCTCACAGACAGAGGCGGCAGACACAACTACTGAAAGTTGTGTATGAAAGTGAAGTATAAACTTCATTTGGTGAAAGTAAAGTATAAATGGGGCACAGGAAGAAACCTTGGACTCCGGCTAGAGTGGGGATGTCCAGGTATTTTTTTCTTGGAGTTAAGTTTCTGAGGACCTAACTGATGAAGTTCTCAGCTTCTCTGTCTAAGGGTTTCACACCAGTCACTGTTCTCAGGGCTTTCTTTACACGGATTGTCTCATTTCATTCTTACTATCCTACCCATGAGGCAGGTATTTTTATTATCCCCATTACACAGATGAGAAAACCGAGGTACAAAGAGGTTAAATAACTCACTGAAGGTTATATACAGCTAGTAAGTGATAGGACTGGTCTTGGAATCCAACCTCCCTAGCCCTGGAATACCTACCCTTAACCACCACACTCCACAGCCATGAAGCTATCAGTGTGGTTCATCATGACACAAGAACCACCACCCAAGTGTCTCTTGGCCCAATACACACATGTTCATGTGCTATATGCAATATTTGAACACAGGATTCCAGTTTGATAAGATAATTTGGACACGTCCCTGGTGTTTGCTGTAATGGAGTCTAATCAGTTTCATTCCACAGGAATGATCTAGAATGCTGGTTCAGGAAATATGAGGTAATATGATTTTAATCATCATTTTCACTGTCTTAATCTTGTTAGATATGTTCTTCATGTCTATTTTTTTTAACCTGTGTGTTTTCTGTCCCATTATACTATAATGTATGCTATGGTTTTTCTAGTAGTCATGTACGGATGTGAGAGTTGGACCATAAAGAAGGCTGAATGCCAAAGAATTGATGCTTTTGAGCTGCGGTGCTGGAGAAGACTCTTGAGATCCCTTGGACTGCAAGGAGATCAAACCGGTTCATCCTAAAGGAAATCAATCCTGAATATTTATTGGAAGGACTGATGCTGAAGCTGAAGCTCCAATACTTTGGCCACCTGATGTGAAGTGCTGACTCCATTAGAAAAAACTCTGATACTGGGAAAGATTAAAGGCGGGAGGAGAAGGGGATGACAGAGGACGAGATGGTTGGATGGCATCACTGACCCAATGGACATGAGTTTGAGCAGGCTCCAGGAGATGGTGAAGGGCAGGGAAGCCTGGCGTGCTGCTGTCCATGTGTCTGCAAAGAGTCAGACATGACTGAGGGACTGAACAACCACCACAAATACGGTAACGACCAGGAGAGACATAGTTTATTTTAGACCTCCCACCTTTCCCACCTCCTCCCACAGGTATCCTTTTAATTATTATATATAAATGTTGTAAATAATATATGAACCCATTCTTCTTTTTTAAAAAAGTAAAACATTACAAATAAAGCTAAGGTTCCCCTTTAACCAAGCCCTTCCTCCTACCCATGTCCCCAAACCTCTTCCAGAGGTAACTCCATTACCAGTTTAGAAAGCATCCTTCCAGACCTTTTAAGAATAATGATATATTTATTCTGTGTATATACTTGTAAAAGATATATCTTGTTTTTGCATACCTACCGTCATATAATTTTTTGAAACTTGCATCGGGTCATTCATTAACATTTCTTAGTGCTCCATCCACAGGACAATCTCATTTTTTTTGACTGCTGTAAGAAGTGGTATGAGATGACAGTTTAACTTAGGCACCCTCTGTGTTCCCATTTTTGCTGTGGCAAACAATAGGAGGCTTCCTGGGATCGGGGGCTGACCTTGGTTAAGGTCAATGTTCTTGTCTGTCTGGGGCCTGTGAGCAATCACAATGACTGTCAGCTCATCGCACCGCTGGTTCTAGAACTGCCACATCAGGTGCCGGAACTCTCTAGAATCCTGGGTATAAAACTGTTCTTAGAACTTGGCAAGTTACCTCCTCTAGGCTTTAGTCTAGGGTCAATGATCTCAAACAACACAGAGCTTGCTTTGATGATTAAAAGAGCCGGAAAGAAAGACACCTCCCCCAGACATCTCTTCTACTCTCAGGTTGACCCCTGCACACACCAGGATCACCCCAGTTTGACCCGAGCTGAGGCCTGCTCTGGACATCAAACTAAACTAAAGTTCATATAAAGTTAATGAATAGAAAAATGAACATATTTACCAGCAAAATGATGGACTGGAAGTAGAATTCTAATTATAAAAATGCTGTGATCCTATAACTCTCCATACATTAAAACATGTCCTCCCACACATACACATCCCTCCTAAGGTCGGTTATTAATGATTCAAGGATTATAGTTTTCTTCACCCATCATTAGCCTGGCTATTGGAGGGCTGTGTGACGCTGGGTGGGTAAGTGGGTGGAGAGATGAATAAGGAAGAGAGAAAAAGATCTTCAAAATAGGTGAAGTCCTTTAAAGCAAATGAGCAAGCCTGAACAGCTTTCTTAACTTTATCTTCCAAACAGTGTTGGGGAGGCTAAAGGGCCTCTCCCTGGTCTGATCAAATATTGACCCTGTGCACTCACTGGCCGGAGTTCAGACTAAAGGGCCAGCAGCACTATGGAGTCAATGTTTGCAGAGCAATTACTGCATCCCCGCATCTTGTAATCAGATTGTGAAACAACCTTCGGTGGAGCCAGAGCTTCAGAGAGCCTTCCGGTCCTTCCTCAATGGGGCCAGGCCTTGGGGGAGACACTTAAGAGTAAAGGAGCTGTGCGAGGAAATTTAAGAGGCTGGAAATATGGTCCAGCACCAAAAAGAAGGCAACTTAAGAGCATCTGCAGCCCTTCTCCCTCCTCCTTCTCCCCTTAACTCCACCTCCACGTCCACCTCCTATAACCCAAGCTCTTTATAACCAAACAGGCCTCCACATCAGACACTGTCCCTGCTGGCTCCCCCTGGGACAGGTCCCTTTCCTGGTCAGATAGGGCTGAGAGGTTAATTATTTTTAGAAGAAACCAATTTTCACTTAGAGACCAAGAGCCTCTCCTCTCTCCGTTCCCAACATGACATCTGAAATGCCCTTAGAAGCCCTCTCTACTAACTGACCTGGTTTCCAGAAGAGGTGTTTGGAAGAGTTGTTGAATTTGAACTGCTCTATGGATGGGGCAAGTCATGGTGGAATGCAGTCTCCCTCCTGCAGGGGCCCTGGAAGATGTTAGAGGAAAACTGGGGAGGCCTTGGGAAGTGGCAGAGCATGCCTGGGTGGGCATAAAGCCAAATGGACTTAATTTAATTTTTAAAATTTAAGTTTTAAAATTAACTTGTGTAACTAGCCACATGGGGCTAGTGGCCACTGCACTGGATAGCACAGGTCTAAAGGCTCCATATCTGGTGCTTCCCAGTGGGCAGGAGGAGGAGCTGGGTTCAGAGCATAGCCTCCTGTGTGAGAAGGAGGGAGAACCACTGAGTCTGAAGGCTCAGGGCAGAAGACACGGGGAGAGGAGGAGCTGTGGGGCAGAGTAGGGGGTCCTCTTCTAGTGCCCTTGGAAAGGTTTGAGGTGGTTGTGAATGACCAAGAAGCTGGTCAGAATTGTATATGTACATTCATGCATGTCTGAAGGGATGCACAATAGAAACTCTGATCCCCAAAATAAAGTATAAGAACTCACTGATTTGTCAGATGAACTAACTTCTTCAGGGAAGCCTGCTCTTAGAGTATAATGTTTCCCTATAACATGTCTATAGTGCTTTTCTTTGCAGCATTTAAAATAGTATAAAATAATATGTATGTATATTTTAAACTGAAACCTGTCTTCCCTCACTAAGCTGTAATTCCCATAAAAGCAGTAACCAGATCTGCTTTTGCTCACCAGTAAATCCCCACCCAGAGCCTGGCATCCTGCCTGGGACATAGAAGGTAGGCACTTAAGACTGGATGGACTGAGGATAGATGGATGGATGGATGGATGGATGGATGGATGGATGGATGGATGGATGGATGGATGGATAGAGGGACATATAAAGAAGAGGCAGACAAGCAGACATAAATGAACAAACTATGACATAAGTGAGGGACACATTTACCCCAATAATTATAAATCTCAAAAAGCAACCAAATCCCCTCAAACTGGAGTGGGGGTGGGTGGCTCTATCACTCTTGGCTTCTGTCACCAATCAAAACCATATGTGCATCTTCTTAGCTGCCCCCTCCCAAGAAGAATATTCTTTCCTTCCTCTCCATCCCTCAGCATGTTACTTTTACCTCAACCTAGTATTCATTTCATCTATAGTGAACTTAATTGCTTAAAAGCCTATTTCCCCCATCTGATACAGACCTCTAGGAAGACAGGACCTTGTTCTTCTCAACTGAGTGTCCCTCAGCCTGGGCCATTTCTGTTCTGCAAAAGTGCACATGTGGTGGAAGCCTTATCAAAGGCCAATTCACTCCAGCCTTGGCTTCCTCATCTTTATATTTCCATCCTCACTAGCCTAAGGCTGCCAGATTTAGCAAGTGAAAATACAGGACAAAGGATAAAATATGAATCTCAGGTAAACAATGAATAACTTTTTAGTATATCTCCTGTAATATTTGGGATATAAAGTATATGGTCCCCAGAAAACTCAGAACCATGAGGTAGTAAAGCCAGTTAAGCAGCTTTCCCCAGGCTGGCTTAGTCAGCCCGGGACTTCCAGGGTTCCAATGTGGAGCTCAGCCCACAAGGGGAGGAGCAGAAGGATTCTGAGAGCAGGTCCCTGTGGGCCACACCCCCACTCCCAACTCACTCCATCCTGAGTGGCAAGCTCCAGAGAGAGCCTGTGGGGCTCTGAACACTCTGACGGAGGACTGGGCACTGCACAGCTCCTCAGCAGAGTGAAGCCAAGGGAGGGAAACAAGAAAGCAATACCATGACAGGAGGTACTAAACCCCCACACCCTTCAACCAGGCAGCCCAGCATTCTTGTCACCATTAACACCGAGTAATGTACTAGACAACCATGTGTCAGGAAAACCATGGGTTCACTCATTTAATCCTCACAACAACCCTACTGGGTGGGTACCATTCGAATCTTCATTCTACAGATGAGAAAGTGGAGAAGTTAAGGAAGCTGTCCGGAGTTAGAGTGACAGAGCCAGCAACTGGCCCCAGGAAGTGCGTCCCCAGTGCCTCAGCTCAGAACTGAGATCTGAGAGCCACCAGTGACCAAAGATGGAATTAGCAATGCCGTTTATTCTTCCTCTTATAGGAGCTGCCATATTAAAATCAGAGATTTTGATAAATGAGAAAGGCTTTCTAAAATGAATGCCACTGTATGTCCTTATGTCAAGTTCTGAAAAAACATTTCCAAAGATACTTGGTTGAAAGGTTAAATTCTGAAGAACCACCCTTTCCAAACTGCATCTACAGGGTGGCGATGACCCATGTGGACAGGCCTGGCCATGCTCATGACTAGGGCCAGCGCATCGCACAAGCGGCTTCATGCCATGTGTCCCCCCTCGACACACAGGAAATAAGCCCTCCAGGCAAGGGAGAAGTGGGGGGAGCAGCATTCCTTTCTTGTGAGATTCTGTAACTAGGGAGGGGGTGGGGGAATAGAACAGAAAAGGGGGGAAGAAAAGTTCTGATTTGAGAGTTTCCGCTTGCTCTCAGACCCCTTCTGGCTCATCAATGAGTCCTTTCAGGGTTCCCTCTCTCCAACTAAGTGATCATTTCCTGTCCAGCACACTATTCCCATTGAGGGGGTATCAGCAAATTCCAACAGTTTACACCAGAAGGACACAAGGAGACTGGACAGGAATTGATGAGGGAAGAGGAGGAAGTGAGGAGGGTAAGGAGTGGCTCTCAATCCCATATTGTTAGATTAAGAGAGGATTTGTAATGCAGGAAGCTGGCTCACCTCTGGCTCATCTCATAGGCAGAGCCATAAGGACAATGGGATAAAATCAAGTACTTGGAGGTAAACACGCAAGCCTGGCATCTCCAAGATGACTCACCACCAGAGGAAGAAGTGGAGCTTGGTTGTGAGGGCCAGCGGTGGATGTCCCTTCTTTGTGCTTTTAATAGGCCTAAACCAGGCTCATGGCCCTAAGGAAGAGTCTGGAAGCTCTCAGCTTCTGATAAACAGGGGTGGGCCCCCTAGTGGCCATGTTGGTGTTCATGCCCCTCCAGCCTCGGCCGTAATGATTGGTACAGAGAGGGCACCTGATCAGAGTCTTGCCTGGGAGTTTTCAATTTAGAACTGGGAGAGAGGCAGTCTCTGCTGTTGGAAACCACAAGGTAGGAAATTTGGGAGCTACTGACTGCCAAACTACTGAGGACAGTGCCCAGAGAGAAGCCAAGACAAGACAGAGGGAGCGCAGCCTGGTTTCAGGCGTTCTTGGAGCCATTGTTGCACTCTCCCTTCCACCATCTGATTGACTGCATAAGCTTCCAACCAAGTCTCCTTTTCATCTAAGCCAGTATGAGCACAAAACTATTGCTTGTGACCTAAGGAAGCCTAGCCAAATTAACTGACATCAAGGGAGGTGTCTACAGTGGAGCTGAGGGATCCATGCTACCATCCCCCACGCAGAGCCTTATTCAGTTAGACAGACGCAGTGGTGTGCCCAGTTTGTGTCTGTAGTTCAAGACATCGCTGATTTTCTGTTTCAGTCTTTTCCGTGTGTTTGCTTTTCTTTGTCTACAATGACGTGGTGGCTTGCGTCTCACTCTGTATGTTTATAGACACGTCTGCTCAGGCACACAGCACCCACGGCCATCCTCTTGCCTCTCTTCCCAGCCTCCAAATGCAGGAGGGTGACAGAGCATGATTGTGAACAGTCATGTTAAGAAGTCAACATAGCCCCAAGTGTCTGTCTGCAACATCCAAGACTGAGCTTAGCCCAGCTTGACTGCCGAGGTTCCCTCCTCCATCCCTCTGTTCTACCTAAACTCTGACCCTGAGATTGTTGGAAGGGGGTCTCTGGATGAGTGAGGAATGAGACAGGCCAGCTCACCAGAAGCTCAGGCCACTTCATGTGGAACCAGGCCCCTTCTGAGCTCAGACTCACTCACCTGCAGGTCAAAGAACTTGCTGTACCTCCGGTAGATGGTCTGGGACGTGGAGTCAGACCAGGTCACATTGATAATGTATACCTGTGGGGGACAGGTAAGAGAAGGTGAGTGGGTATCTAAGGAAGGGCCTCAAGCTGCACCAATCATCATTTTCTATGACTGTGGGTATTTCATACCAAGACCATTCTTTCTCTCATCTTTGTCCCCAGGGCTTTAGCATAGTGTCAGGTATACATGGATGCTACACATATGTCTAAACACACACACACCCCTAAAAGGATATTCAATGAAATGCTAAGGATGATTATATTAGGTGGGTAGGGTTACAAGTGGTTTTAATTTCCATCTTCTTGTTTATATGTACTTTATACAATGAACATAAATTTGGGCTTGTTTAAAAAAAATCTAAGTAGCTAATTTCCACCGGTTCTCAAACTTTACGGTGAATGAGATTCTGCAAAGGGCCTTCCAAAATCACAGATGTCAGAACCCCACCCTCTACAGTTCTACATAAGTAGACCTGGGTTTTGGAGGCTCAGGCATCTACATTTTCTTTTGCTAAACAATTTTTATAGAGCAGTTTTAGGTTCACAGGAAAACTGAGCAGAAGGTACAGAGGGTTCCCTTCTATCCCCACCTCCACGCTTGCACAACCTCTCCCAGTATCAACACCCCTCACCAGAGTGGTATGTTTGCTGAAACTGGGCGTCTATGTTTTAAACAAACCACTCCAGCTGATTCTGCCTCAGTTGATCCTCGGAACCTACTCTAAACCTGCTTCAGGAGGCTGTGAGCATTTCAGAGATGTGTGATTCATCCCGGTGTCCCTGAGTCTTAGCTCTGCGCCCGGCACAGAGTCAGTGCCTAGAAAACACTCTGCCCCATTTGAATGACCAAACTGGCCTTCTGGCTGAGACATAGATGCGCAGGAGGGAAGTTAGCGTGCGGAAGATCTGTAGACTTTTCTGAAATGAAGGCATTTCAGGACCCCGTTCCCAGTGTCACCCCAGTTCCCAGTGCTCAGTCAGGCTCCGGACTACTGACTGCCTCAGGCCAGTGTGGAAGGCTGCCTGGCCCAGGAGGTGGGCAGGACTGCTGACTGGAGAAGACCCACACTGTCTGGTCTACTGTTCTCCCATTTCTGTTCCTCTCACCTGAACCCACACCAAAGACATGCCTTCCTGGGCGAGGCCTCGGTTAGAGGGAGGGTCCCCCACACAACCTCAGAGCTACTCTGCTGAACTTCCCCCGGTGCCTGCTGTGAGGTCTCCGACCCAGGGTTAAGACGTTTGCTCCTTCCGCCTTCAGAGGAGACCGGGCGGCTCTAGGTCCCTGCACCAGTCCCCTCGCCAGGATGCCCTGTCCATCCGAGTCACCTGGGGGAGCTCAGTAAAAATCCCTATTCCCAGGCCTCTGCCTGGCAATTCTGACTCAGGAGGTATGAGGGGGAATCCACCAGAGAGGGGAACAAAGTGGCCAGAGAAGCCAGGGTCGTGAAAAGGAAGGAATGGAGGGAAGAGGAGGCGCGTGCGGACACCTTGGCATCAGAGTGGCAGGCTTCACTGCCTGGAGCAGGGCTGTCTGATCTGCCTGGGCCACTGTAACATAACTCCACAGACTGGGTGGCTTAGACAACAGTGTTTATTTCCTATAGTCATAGAAGCTGGAAACCCCAGATAAAGGTTCCTGGTGGAACCTGCTTCCTGGTCACCTTGTCATACCTTCACATGGTGGAGACAAGAGCTTTAGTTTCCTTCTCTTCTTAAAAGAACACTAAACTCATCATTGGGCTCTACCTTTTTTTTTTTTTTTTTGGGGGGGAGGCTCTACCTTCATGACCGCGTCTGGACCTAATTAATTCCCAAAGGCTCCACCTTGGATACCATCATACCGGGGATCTGGACTTTAACATGTGGACTTAGCAGGAGGGATTAGGGGAGGCATGAACACTGAGTCCACAACAAGGGTTTTGCACACAGGAGTGTGAGGCTGTATGTTTGGCTGCTCAGTTAACAGCCAAGGAAACAAGCCTTGAATCTAGTCCCTTCTCCACTCCAATCTCTAAGTCACAGAGTTAGCCTCGTGCAGTGCGGAGTGTTTGCTCTGAAATGCACCCAAGGAGACAGCTATAAAGCAAAGCAAATACAGCTGAGTGTTGCCACCCTGAAATGGAGTATTTATGACATGTCTTATGTGATCGCAACAAGAAAGAACATTAAGTGAAAAGGCTGTCCCTGTCCTCAGAAGCCCAAAATAAACTACTGACATAAATAAACATCCAGGGATATGCTTTACTTTATATCATATATAAACATATATCTCATACAATAAACTGTAGAAACCATTAAGGTAATGGCTACTATGTGCCAGCACAGTGTAAAGCACCATATGCATTAGCTCATTTAATCTTCAGCTCAATGAGGTAGCTACCACTGCCATCCCCATTTTGCACAAGAGGAAGCTGCGGTTCAGAGAAGCCAAATAACTTGCCCAAGGTCACACAGCTAGGAAAATACAGAGCAAATGATTAAACCCAAGTCCAGCTGAGTTTAATCCCTATGCTCTTAACTACAAAGGACTATCTGAAAGAAAAGAAAGTGAAAGTGAAGTCGCTCAGTCGTGTCTGACTCGTAGTGACCCCATGGACTGCAGCCCACCAGGCTCCTCTGTCCATGGAATTTTCCAGGCAACAGTCCTGGAGTGGGTTGATCCAGGGGATCTTCCCAACCCAGGGATCGAACTCGGGTCTCCCGCACTGTAGACAGACGCTTTACTGTCTGAGCCACCAGGGAATATGTAAATTCAGCAGCAGGGATATTTAATCAAACTTCATGATCAGGACTGAATGGCATCTTTTTAAATAAAGTTTTGGGTGATCTGAGAAGTCTGTACAACCCTTGAGGAACATGGGGGAGGCAGACTAATTCTGAGAGCCTGAGACCAAGAAGAGACAGAACATGGCCCAGACAGAAGTCAACAGTGAAGAATGCTACAAAACCAGACGGACACAGAGGAAACTCTCACACACAACTGGCTCCACCGACTGTGGCAGGATGCTCTGGGGTTTTTCTGGGGGGTTATAGCCCATTCCATCCCCCCTGTTGACTTCCAGCTCCTTGAACCCCAAATCCTGCTGGCTACAACTCCCTTCCACCCACATCTCCCCTTCCCACAGACACGCCAGAAGGAGGTCCCAAGTGAGTGGGCCCTCTTGGAGAGAGCCTGCCCTCACTCGCAGGCCATTAGACAGCAGTCTTTCTCCCTGGCCAACCAAGCGGGACCCAGAGGAAGGGCTTAACTGGGCTTAGCATGACCCCTGCTCCATCCTCTCTAGTAATTAGGGGCTTCCCGTCACCTCCCAGGGAGAATTAATCACAGGCTCGCTGGCTCTGGCAGCTGGGAGGCCCCTCCTTTTGCAAAGGAGGAACCTAGGCCCTAGGATGGCGATTCGCCAGGGAAGAGGCACAGACTCTGGAGTCAGCCACTCTTAGGTCCTTTCTTATCGTGGCTGTGAGACCTCAGCCCAGCCTCAAGGACCCTCAGGCTCTTCCTCTTCTTCTACACACACAGTCTACAAAGCTACCGGCCTGACCCACTATGCTGCTTTCAAGTGTGCTCGCCCTGTTAGTGGCAGAGCTAGGACAGGCGACCAGGCTTCCCAATTCCTAATCTAGGACTGATCAGCACAGGACCAGAAACACCTGCCCTTCCTCCTTTATTATTCAAAACAGTTAAAGAGTCACAGGGCGTTGTCGCTATCTAAGACTTGACCTGAACCCACAAGAAAATCTGGCTCTCTGGTGACTGTCCCTTGGACAGCAAGGAGATCAAACCAGTCGAACCTAAAGGAAATCAACCCTACATATTCATTGGAAGGACTGATGCTAAAGCTGAAGCTCCAATATTTCAGCCACCTGATGCGAAAAGCTGACTCACTGGAAAAGACCCTGACTCTGGGAAAGATTGAGGGCAGGAGGAAAAGGGGGTGACAGACGATGAGATGGGTGGATGGCATCACTGACTCAATAGACATGAGTTTGAGCAAGCTCTGGGAGATGGTGAAGGACAGGGAAGCCTGGCGTGCTGCAGTTTAAGGGGTCACAAAGAGTCGGACACTGAGTGACTGAACACCACCTGGTGACTTAGATGTGGGAGTGGGGAAATAAGCCCCCATTCCAGGTTCTCCCACACCTCTGGGACTTGCCAGAGCCGCCCACCCCCATGCCCAGCCCACCCTCCTGGACAAACAGTGTAAACCCTGAGCTAATAAGGAAAGGGTCAGAGGCCTCCCTGGAGGTAAGTCCAGAGGATCCACGGATACCCTCCAGGCCCCTTTCCCTTGTTGTTCACTGGTCTGCTTGCTTCCAAACCTCGATCATCCTAGGTCATCAGCCCAGAACGCGCACCCAGATCATCACAATTTCAGCCCTGCTCCTCCGGCCCACCCCCACATCAGAGTTTCTCAAGCCTGCCTGAGCTGGCTGTGTGGGAAACCCTAGGGATGAACCGCAAAGAAGGAGCAGGTGGAGGGGAGGGGACAGGGCAGAGGTCACTGGAGAAAGCCAGGTCTGTTCACCGGGTCTGCGTCAGGGGCCCAGGTAAACCCTCCTCTGGCTGCAGGAGTGACCAAGATAGGGTTACCCAACAGCTGGGTCTCAAGAAAGGTTTGCAATTAAACATTCCGCCTGCACGCACTTTACTTGGAGTCATGTTTCCCGGGTGGAGTTTCCCTTCCTTCTGGATTAAAAAACCCATGGATTCTATTCCCCCGTCTCTGGTCATTTCAGGCAGATGGCAAGCATCTAGGGATTGCGTCTAGCCTCCCCCAGAGAGGAAGCCCTAGAGTCTCAAGTTCACCTGCCACGCTCACCCTCCCCCACAGACGCAACTACAGAAACTCCACGATGCCTCTGTTCCACCAGCCTACCCACTCCTAGACCATCTTGGGTCGCTTTCCATCTGCTCAGCTCATTAGGCCCAGAAATGTCTGTGGCTTCCAAGACTTCCAAGTCCTGCTCCTTTCAACAAGGAAACAGCCTTGATGCAAATCAGACCAGCAGCTCAGCTCCAGAGAACTGAGACTGAAGCCCAGCCCAGTTCCCGTGGAGGGAGGGCCACGCTCAGACCTGGACTGTGACCAATTAATGACCCAAAGCTATGGCCTAATCATTCCTAGAAGGCCTGGGACCTGCCCACGCTTAATTAGAAAGTGCCAGTAAGTACCTACTGCTCCCTTTGCTGATGAAAAGTACAGTTAGAGGCAAGAAGTTAGGAAGCGTGGGGAAATCCTCTACCTGGGCACGGTGGCTCAGTTTACTGAGGAGGCCTTATTTGCCCTGAGCCCCTGCCAGCTGCCCCTGGCCCTCGACCAAGTGGAAACCCAATGACAACCTTCCTTCACCTGCTCATACCAACACAGGGTGGGAATAGTTGGCCAAGACGAGGGCTGTCACATATAGTTGTATAAGTTGTTTACTGTTCAAAGACTGTCCAGGACAAGTAGGGGCCAAAAGTTAGCCTATACTCTGCACCCCAAACTGTGCACCACGGCCCCGGGACACAGGCACACAGAGAAAGGAGTCCCTCCTTCTAATGCATACAGAAACATTTCTAGCCAGGACACAGCACCATGTCCCCTGGGTAGGCTGTCACTGCTTTCCAGGTCCCTTGCGGTTACTATCTCCTTAGGACCCAGTTCCTCCACTTTCCCAGATCTTCTAGATGAAGGAATGCTTAATGTTCGGGACAGGCTGCTAAAGGCTATGGCCACAGAGGTCTGAACGAACACATTCCAATGGCTAGGAAAGGGGAGTTCTCATTTAGGGAGCTATTGCAGCTCTGGCTTCCTGCTGGAGAAGTTCATCATGTCAGCCCACCTAAGGTACCAATTGGATCTAACCTTCTATTCAAAGGGCCCCATGTACTAAGTCCTATGATGGGCAGGGGAGTCTCAAATTAGACCGGGCTGATCCCCAAGATCCAGCTCACCCAGCAGGGCAGAGGACCCCAGGGCTGCTGCTCCCAAGGCAAGGGCTCCACCAATGCTGGGCTAATGCCCCTTCTCCTTCTGGCTGGGGCCCACTGACCCCCACTAATAAGTGGAGGAGACTTCAGTGTCAAGGACCCATCTTGATAACAGTTGGCTGCACCCAATTTGAAAGCCTCCCAAATTTCATCATCTGCCCTGGGCCCACCAGCCTAGCAAGTCTGTGGGCCTCTCTTGCGGTGCTCAAAGTCTGGTTTTCACAACTAGATCTGCCTTTGTTTACTACTTGTTGACTCAGGATGACCCAGCACTGGACACATGCCGTCACCCTGTCCATTTCACGTGTGTGACTATGTCCTCCCAGTCTCCCCATGGGCAGCAACTGGGGTACTCCCCTGAGGTACCCCAGGCCTGGCAGTCTGCTGGGCACCCTGAGATACGACTGGCTGGCTAATGACTGAAAATCTACTGGGCTTAAAGCACCAAAGAGGTCGCTAGTGGCAACACTTGGGGACTACCCTACCTCCAGAAGCAAATTCTCAGTGGCCAAGGGGCAGAATATAAATACATACAACTCGGTACAAAAGCTTTGCCAACTCAAAACCCTGCCAGCAAAATCAAGTTCAATGGCCTGTGGCCACCTGGCCAAAGTTTCTGAGCACCCTCAGGGTGTAGTCCTCTAAAATTCTGACATCTCCTCTGGGGTGGGTGATTATTCATGGGGTGGGGAGGGTAGACGACACTGCAGATTTGAGCAACAAGCAGCACTTACAAGCCTGGACTTGGGGGCAACCTCCCCTCTAGAGCACGCGCGTGCACACACACACAGAGGTTCCGTATGGGTTCATGACCAGATCGTGGAGCCTTTCAGGCCTCAGACCACCCTACCAGACTCCCTCTGGACCACTTTATGGAGCAATCACAACAAACACAGCAGAAGTGAACCCCAGAAAGGCTTGCGAGAGACAAGGAGTGTGGCCCACAGAGGGCTCCTCCCAGAACCAGGATCCACCCACCCCTCCAAAACATAGCTGCCATGCACACGCTATAAACCCGTGCCAAAAGGCTCTCCTCTGGGAAAAGAGCTTTTCCTCTCCCAGTTTCATTGGGATATACTTGACATACAACACTGTATACATTTAAGGTGTACGGCGTAATGATTTGACTTACATCCATCATGAAATGACTGCCATAAGAAGCTTCATGAACATCCAGCTTTTAATATGGATATAGCAAAGAAATAGAAATAGAAAATTTTTTTCTTGTGATGAGAACTCTTAGGATTTACTCTCTTAACAACTTTCACATGTGATATACAGCAGTGTTAATTACATTTCTCAGGTTGTACGTCATATCCCTAGTACTTACTTATCCAACAACTGGGAATTTTCATCCTTTGTCAAATTCCCACTCCACCCACCCTTCTCTGGTAACCAGAAATCTGATCTCTTTTGCTACAAGTTTGTTTTTGAAGTAAATTGACCTATAACACTATGTTAGTTCCTGGTGCATAATATAGTGATTTGATATTACTACACATTTCAAAATCATCACCACAGTAGGTCTAGTTACTATCTGTCACCATACAAAGGTACTATATAATTATCGACAATATTTACTGCACTGTAATTTCATATCTGTGACTCATTTCTTAGCTGAAAGTTTGTACTTCTTAATCTCTCTCATCTATTTTCCCCTCCCCTTGTCCCTTCTCCTCTGGCATCCACTTGTTTGTTTTCTGTATCTATGACTCTTGTTTCTGTTGTTTGTTAATTTCTGTTTGTTAGATTCCACATATAAGTGAAATCATGTAGTATTTGTCTTTCTCCATCTGACTTACTTCATTTAGCATAACATGCTGCTGCAAATGGTAAAATTTTATTCTCTGTATGGCTGAGTAATATTCCATTATATATACATATGGAATATATATACATATATATACACACATACATATATATGGGCTACCCTGGTGGCCCAGATGGTAAAGAATCTGCCCACAATGTGGGAGACCCGGGTTTGATCCCTGGGTCAAGAAGATCCCCTGGAGAAGGGAATGGCTAACCACTCCAGTATTCTTGTCTGGAAAATTCCATGAACAGAGAGAGGAGCCTGGCGAGCTCAGTCCATGGGGTCGCAGAGAGTCGGACACAACTGAGAGACTACCACTTTCTCTTTCATACATATACATATCTCACACCTTCTTTATCTATTCATCTGTTGATAGGCACTTGGGTTGCTTCCCTGTCTTGGCTATCACATGTAATGCTGCAATGAACATAAAGGTGCATATATCTTTTCTAATCAGTGTTTTCATTTTCTTTAGATAAACACCCAGAAGTGGAACTGCTGGATCATATGGCAGTTCTATTTTTAATTTTTTGCAGAAACTCCACACTGTTTTCCAGTATCTGTACCAATTTACATTCCCACCAACAGTTCCTGACGGTTCCCGTTTCTCCACACCCTGGCCAACATTCAGGATTTGTTGTCTTTCTGATAACAGCCATTCTGACAGCTGTGAAGTGACACCTCATTGTGGTTTTGACTTGCATTTGGGAAAGAGGGCTTTTTAAGGGGATGTGAAGGAGGGGGTAGTCAGCAGGCTCCTAAACTGTATCAAACACCTTTAAGAATGTCTAGTGTGGATCCATCGCTCTCAGCACCTGTCATCATTTGCGTGAGTCCCGGGCCTTGATTATTAACTTGGAGGGCAGTGTGTAGGCAAGAGGGTTTGGAGGAAGCTTCTATGGGCTGGTGCCTCCATTCGTTCCACTGCAAGATGGGAAGAACTGTGGTTATGTCACTCTGGGGCTGTCTGAGGATGTTTGATCTACCCCATATCTCCCCATTAGAACAGAAGCTCCTTCAAGGCAGCTCCTTCAATGCCCAGCAAGACAATTTATACCTAAGAGGTGCTCACTTAATGTCCCCTAAGTAAGTGAAGGAACAAAGCGACCAGCTGATGTTGAGTGACATTAGTGCCTGCTGCTGGATTTTGTGCCACATGACAGATGAGGCAGAGACCCCAACCTCCAGGCCCTCCAGCTCAGCTGTAGCAGCCAGACTCACACTGACCAATCAAGCAGGGAAACCAGCTGGAGCGATGGAGTACCAACAAATGAGGCTCAGAAAGCACCAAAGGCAGCAATGGCATTGCAGAGGAGAAAGGTGGCTTTGAAGGCATTTGGTGGATTTGAATTTCAGCTTCCACACTTCACTGCTGTGTGGACTTGAGCATGTGTCTTAGCCTCTCTGAGTGAGAGGGTCTCATCAGCTGCAAAGTGTGGTTTATAATGGGAGCGTCCCATTAAATGTGATGACACAAGGTGGGGGCTGGTACATGGTGAGTGCCCAAGTGAACCTTAGCTATCTGGATATTCAGGAAGAGGGAGGGGTCAACTGACTTCTTTCCATTTGCCCTGAGACTTGAATCATGACACCAGGAACAGGAGTAGGAGGGGAGCAGGAAGTAAGAATCAGGGACACAGACGGACAGGGGCAGGGGAACACACGAACACACACACACACACACTCTCTCTCTCTCTCTCTCTCTCTCCACACTACTAATAACAAGGCCGGCCTGGGAAAGTAGAAGAGTAAAAATAGCTCTGCTGCCCAGGGCCGGGAGAACAATGGCCATCCTTGGGAGCACCCCACTGAAAGGATGGATGGGCTGTGGCAGGCCCCTCGGGGTTGGAGGCATTTTTTCTTCTTTTTTTCAAATTTCCTGGAGGGGAAATGAGTGTGCAAAATAGAAGTTACCAGGATTGACAAAATTTACACAGACCTTTAAAAAGGTTCAGCTGCCGAAGCTCTGTCCTTGCAGTCACCAGAGCTAGGACAGCAGGATGAGCCAGTTTTTTGGTTGTTTTTTTTTTTTTTTTTAACAAACCTTTCTCGTCAATGCAGGAGCTTGTGGTTTCAGTAGGAATAAAAATGATAGCCATGCCCCTGTATTGATCACTTAACTGCATTCCAGGCTTTGCTAAGCACTTTATATTGATGATCTCATTTAATCCTGACATTGATTCTGTGGGGGAAAGTGTTGTTATCATCTCCAGTTAACAAATGAAGAGACCTCGAGAAATAATGGATCTACCTGAAGTTCCACGGGTGCATGATGAAGCTCAGGTTTAAATGCGGTGTCGACCCTGCAGCTTGACCACTTCGTCCTTTTTGATAACTACACCAGACTGCCTTGAGCCAGGCGGAGCCCCTGCCATGACGATTTGCTCTTCAATCGGCTGCTTTACCTATAGGTGACCCATCGGTCAGTACTGAGGCCACCCACGTGGCAGCGGGGTAGTGAGACCAGCGTGGGGACCAGCACTCTATTTTTCATGGTTCAGACTCAATCCAATCTGGCTACTGGAGAAGTTGTTTCTGTCTCTGAGCCTCCACTCCCCATCTGTAAAATGGGCGTGATAACCTGCCCCACCTTGAAGCTTAATGAGAACACAAGGGAAGCAACAACCACGGTGCTGTGGTCGCTGTAGCTGCTGGCCACACATGACCTCTCCTCCCCATCTTCCCCATCAAAGAGTCTAGCACAGTCTTCTGTGCTCTTCGAGTTTCTGCCTCTTCCCTAGAAGTTTCTGGAGGCACCAATGACCTTTCCTGGGTCAAGAAAGGAAGGCACTGCAGCTTCTAGGGCTCTGGGTGTCGCCCCCCACTGCTTGCTCTCCAGGGTACCTGAGGGCATGTGACTGGACCTCTGCATCTCCCTCCCTCCAGCCCTGCCACCTTCCTCTGGTCCCAAGCCAGCTTATCAGAACAGACGCATCTGACCACCTTGGGCCAGCGGGTCCTCTGTTGGAGAGGCCCAGAATAGGTGAGCATAGGTGTCTTGGGTAATGACCAAGAGCCCAGAGAGGGTGGCGGGATGTCCGGGCTAGGAGGAAGAGGCTCTCTCTATGGTGGAAATCGAGAAAAATTCTAGATGTATATTGACATTCAGGAGCTAGAGACCTGGAAACCTTAAGCAACCAGATACTTGCTCGAACCCTGGAAAGGACCACACTCCTGGGCTTCCAAGAGGCTTGGACGCAACCCAGCAATCTAGGACCAGGCTGGAAGAGAGGATTCTAGCCCCATATTCTCCGAAATCAGCGGCTGATCCGGGCCTGCTGATCTGGACACACACATCCTGTGAACGTGCCCCGCTCCCCCGTCACACCCTGGGGAGCAAGCAGAGGTTAACACACACAGCTGGGTTTCCTCTTCCTGGGAAACACAGCAGCCAGGCAAGGCCAGAGGCCAGAAGATTCCTCCACACACAGCCTGAAGGGGAAGTGACCCCACCATTTCCTCCCCGCCATCTGACACACGCACACCTTCCTCTCTGCTGTGCTCAGCAAAGCTCAACTTCTGATACAAGGCGAACTGCTGTCATTAGGAATTCTGTTGCATGGGATAGATGGGAACAATCATTTTAGAGAGCATTTTAGCAATCTCTACCCCAAACCTGCATTCCCTTTGATGCAGCCATTTTATTTCTAAGAATATGTCCACACAAGTGTGTGTATATGTGCATCTAGGTGTGTGTATGTATGTATTTACATATATAAAGATGTTCATGCAGCTTTGTTTGAAACAGCAAAAAATAAGGAAGGTTGACAGTCTATTGGTTTAAAAAATGGTCAAATTATGAGCCATATATCTTTTAAAGATAAGGTGGCTCTGTTTGTGTCATCAAGGGAAAATGTTCACAGTATATTGAGAAAAGAAAAAAATATTACAAAACAGTGTGAATACAATAAGATTAGATTTACTTTGGGGGAGGGAGAGTTGTGTATGGGGATCTGTGCATATGTATATGTGTGTGTACATTTAAAAAATCTGGAAAAATGCCACAAATTGATGATCATGGTTATTTGGGTTAAGAATAATAGAATAATTTCACTTTATACATCTCTTTATTATTTTATTGGACTATGTTTGGCTTTCAAATTTAAAATGAGATTTCTATCTTTACAAAACAATTGTGTTCTCTTAGCCTGTACTCTGACTAGTGCCAGCTCCTAGATATTCTGCCAACATCCAGTATGTGCTCATTCTCGGGGAGCTGAAGGGGATTTCAAGTTCAACGTGGAGCTTTTGAAGCCAGGCTGCAACCCTGTCTACATATACCATCACCTGGAGTGCTTTTAAAACATTGTCTGCCAGCGCTACCCATACCATCTAAATTAGAATCCCGGAAGGTGGGGTGGACATTGGTAGTTTTCAGAGCTCCCAGGTAAGTCTACAAGTTGTTACAGGTTGAGAACCACTTGTTGACTAAAAAAAGAAAAGCACAACATTAGAGTTGCCAGTTTAGTTTTATTTGGGGTAAAATGAGGACTGCAGCCTGGGAGACAGCACCTCAGACAGCTCTGAAAAACTGCTCCAAAGAAGTAGGGGAAGGACCGTATATAAGTGACTCTAGTGAAGGGAGAATACATGCAATCAAGCACATATTTTTCCAGAAGGTTTCTGCTAGTCTCATGAAGCTTTCTGCTAGTCACGAGAAATAGTTGTCACCCTGAAGGATTTTAGTGCTTTTCTAGATATGAGGAGATAGGAGAACTGGACTCATAAACTCAGCTCCCGAAAACATCTAACAATCTAAAGACCTGTTCGGGCAGTTCTGCACCCTCTCCCCCAGTCTCCACCTTGGACTCCTTTCAAGGGGTTCTGAAGGTCAGCAGCTGCAGCAGCATGTGACTTAATTCTTGTAGAGGTAGATGGCAAGTGCCCATGGCAAGTGCCAACTCGTAGCTAACACACTCAAGGTGGACCTGGACCAACACCAAACAGACCACCAGACTAGCTGAAAAAAACACTCTTCAAATAGCAAGCAGTATTATAGGTAACGAGTACTAGTAAAGAGTCAGCTCTGTCTTCAAGAGATCCAGTTAGGGAGTTTGTATTTAGTGCTTTTTCTCAAAGCTCTGCCTCCAGTTTTGGAATACACCAACTCAAGTGGGGAGAAGAAAACAAGGGGACAGGGGTTTGTTTGTTCTGAGCTGTGGCTGGGCCTTTGCTTCTTCAGCAGCCCATGGCTGTCCCCACCTCCATGGGGCCTGTATCAGTGACTCAGGGGTCAGACTCCAGCCCTTTTCGGCTCCAGGAGGAACAGCTGAAAGAATTAGAGGTGCTGAGCCCAGAGAAGGCATTTAAGAGACACACAACAGCTGGTTTCAAATATTTAAAGGAGTATCAGTATGAGCGGGTCAACTTCAATTATACCCAAAGGAAGGTGGTGGACAGTGAATGCAAACCATAGAAAAGCGGGTCTTGCCCAATGTTGGGAAGAACTTGCCATCTAGAGCTGCCCAAGGATGGAATGGGCCGTCTTGTGAAGTAAGGGACCATCAAGGCAGAGATGAGTGACCACCTGTCTGTGATGTTGCTGGGAAACCCCTTTCCATTCAGCCCTCCAACTTCCAACTCCAGGAGGCCAGAAACACTAAGAAAGTTTTAGCAAAATCCACTGGGAATACAACTCCTTTAGCAAAAAGTCTTCCACTTGCAAAAAATCATCCTGAGTACCAGCTGAGTGTCAGACTCTGCACAAGGTACTGGCCATACCAGAAGTGAGTCAGACAGTCTCTCCTTGTGGGGCTTCAGACACAAATACGACCATTTCTGATGGTCCAATAAAATGGAGTACAGTGACCAAAACTGACTTCAGGAGAGGTGGCTAAGTCCGACTGATGGTCAGGGAAGGCTTCTTTCAGGAGAAAATATTTGAGGTGAGATCTAGATGCAAAGAGAAAAGCACTACTTACCAGCTGAGGAGGTGGGTAGGATCTCAGTCTGATTCCACCCAAAATTAGAAGGGAACCCTACCTCACATCATATACAAAAATTAACCCAAAATGGATCAAATACCTCAGTGCAAGTGATAAAACTGTACAAAAGTCTTAGAAGAAAACATGGGTGCAAATCTTCAAGACCTTGGACTAGACAATGGTTTCTAAGATACAACACCAAAAATACAATAATCAAAAAAAAGAAAGAAAGCAATAGATAAATTGGATTTCACCAAGATTAAAAACTTGTCCTTCAAAGGACACCAGCAAGAAAGTGAAAAGATAGTCTAAAGAATGGAAGAAAATATTTGCAATCCATGTATATCTAGAATATATAAAGAACTCTTTCAACTCAATAACAAAAAGACAACACAACTTAAAAATGGGCAAAGGATCTGAATAGACTTTTCTCCAAAGAAGATAAACAAATGACTAGTAAATACAGAAAGAGATGCTCGACATTACTTAGCCATCTGCTGCTGCTGCTGTTTAGTCCCTAAGTCATGTCTGACTATTTTTCAACTCTGTGCCCTGGAGCCCATCAGGCTCCTCCATCCATGGGATTTTCCAGGCAATAATACTGCAGTGGGTTGCCATTTCCTTCTCCAGGGGATCTTCCTGACCCAGGGATTGAACTCATGTCTCCTGTTTGGCAGGCGGATTCTTTCCTACTGAACCACCAGGGAAGTCCTTCCATCTAGCCATTAGGGGAATGCAAATCAAAACTATAATGAAGTATCATTTCACACCCAGTAGGATGGCTATAATCAAACAGACAGATAATAATAAGTGTAGGCAAAAATTGTTGACAAATCACAGTCAAAACTATGGTTTTTTCCGTAGTCATCTACAGATGTGAGAGCTGGACCATAAAGAAGGCTGAGCACCAAAGAATTGATGTTTTCAAATTGCAGTGCTGGAGAAGACTCTTGAGAGTCCCCTGGATAGAAAGGAGATCAAAGCAATCAATCCTAAAGGAAATCAACCCTGAATATTCATTGCAAAGACTGTTGCTGAAGCTGAAGCTCCAATACTTCAGCCACCTGATCTGAAAAGCCAATTCACTGGAAAAGACCTGGATGCTGGGGAAAGATGGAAGGCAAAAGGAGAAGGGGGTGGCAGAGGATGAGATGGTTAGATAGCATCAATGACTCAGTGGACATGAATTTGAGCAAACTCTGGGAGACAGTGGAGGACAGAGGAGTCTGGCATGCTGCACTCCATGGGGTCACAAAGAGCTGGACATGACTTAGTGACTGAACAACAACAAAAGGATGTAGAGAAATTAAAACCTCCATACAGTGTTGATGGGAATAAATGGTTGTAAAATAGTGCAGCTGCTTTGGAAAATGGTCTGGCAGTTCCTCAAATGGTTAAACACAGAATTACCATATAAACCCAGCAATTGTATTCCAAAGTATCTACCCAAGAGAAATGAAAACTCATGTCCACACCAAAACTTCTATGTGAATGGTCATAGCAGCACTGTATTACAAAATATTATATATATTACATAATAGCCCCAAAGTGAAAACAACCCAAATGTCCAGCAACTAATGAATGAATAAATAAAATGATGTATTATAGCCATACAATGAAAAACTATTAAGTAATAAAAAGGAATAAAGTACTGATACCTGCTACAACATGGATGAACCTTGACAACATTATGCTAAGTGAAAGAAGCTAGACACAAAAGACCACACGTATGATTCCATTTCTATGAAATTCCCAGAATAGACAAATCTATACAGACAGAAATAGATTACAACTAAGCAGTTTTTAAAATATTAGAAAGGAAATTATGTCAGTCTCTGTTAAGGAGTTCTTGCCAGAAAACTTGCCATCTCTCCATCCTTTCAGTTTGTCTAATTTCCCCAAAGTTCAATCAAGACCCACCACCTCCTAGAAGCCTTCTTGGACCGCCTCAGCCCTGGGGCTTCCTCTGCCCCAGGGAACACAGCAAGCAGTTATGGGTCATGTCATGACCATTAGTCTTGGAGGAAACTGTGACCCCTGTGGTACAGATCACCAACACTGGCACACAGTAGGTGTGCCTGACTGATTAATGAGGAAGACTGGTTTAAAATGCACATGGTTTCCCAGGCTGAAGAAGAAGAGACCAGGTTCCCTTCCAGTGATGACTAGAAAGAACCAAAGCCGGAGACATCCCGCTCTCTGCCTGGAGAGTTCGCTGGCCCTGGCAGAGCCTGGCCTGCAGTAAAAGTTTCCCAGTCAAGCAGCAAAACTGGAAACACCATCAGCTCCTGTTTGGCTTCCAGGACAGGGAAACTGCACTTAAAATCCACTAATGTTGCTCTGATATTGGAAGCACCCACAGAGGGTAATTGCAGAAATAGGTGAATCTGCTCACCTTCTCTAGAAACATGTTCTCTGCTCACACTCCTAACTCTGGAGTTTGGCTCAGCCTTCTTTCATCTGATCCCACCCAGCCCTTGCCCTCCTCCAGCCCTCTTAGACCCTCTGCCCATAGTCTTCTCCACCTTTTCCAAAACCCGTAAGGGCACCTGTAGCTATAGCACCCACTTCAGCTTCGGAGACCCAGATTGCTAATTTCATATGTGGTCATTTCCTGAATTCATTCCCAATTCTGTTCTCAACTGGGTCACAGACTTCTTGAAAGCAAGTGTTTTATCCTGACTTCCCTTGTTTTCCTATAATATCTAAGGACATTGGGCAAGTGATCGATTTCTCTCTGACAAAATTCAAATCAGTCCTATAAAGTTTCCTGCATGCTGAGCTCATTTGACACCGGCAACCCAAAGGCAAATAAAATATTGCCCTGGCCCCAGGAGCTCCTGGACCAAGAGAAAGAGCAGCACTAATAGCTAATCTGCTGTGGAGGCCACATTGAGAGGGGAATCAGAGGAGAGAGGCACCAAGCCAAGACAGCTTTCTGGAGGAGGCGATGCTGAAGGTGAGGTGAAGGATGAAAGATGAGGAAGGTCAGCTGGGCAAAGAGGTGAGAGCCAGGGTGGTGGTGGGAGAAGGGTGTCTTAAGCAGAAGGAAGGGCACAAACACTGGGAGGGCTGGTCTACCATAGCCTGAGCTGGGTAGAGGACCAGAAGCAGCTGGGTTGGCTGCAGCCTGAAGCCCAAGGGGTGAGTGGGAGGAGATGGGCAAAGAGTCCCTGGCTCTGAGGGTGGAGGGAAAAGATGGGGGCAGGATAGAGTAGGAAGGGAGGAAGCCAGAGAAACAGAGGTCAAGCTAAAGTGTTCCTGGGGTGGGAAACTTGAAATAGTTTGGGATGGGAGAAGGACAGAAGAACAAGTGTGGGGAGATCTAAGGAGCAAGGGAGGAAGACACGAGGATGGAGGAGCCAAGGAGGAACAGAGGGGTCCCTGAGTCAGGAGTAGGCACCAGCAGGCTGGTGATAAGAACCAGGGCAGGAAAATGGGGTCCGAGAAGGGATACTTGGAGACTGAGTCCTGCCGCAAAGCTTCTGGGACCTCAGAGGGATCACAGTCAGGATGCCATGGCATGACTAGGGGAGAGCTCAGAGTTGGAAGCAGGGAGACCTCAGGTCCTGGCAGTGCCCAGCGCGCTTTGCTGCTCATGGGTGGACAGTGCAAAGAATGGTGGACACCTAGAGGTGGTTGATACAGAAAAAGCGTGAGCAGCTTTGCAAAAGGAGAGCGACCAAGCACTCGAAGTCAGAGGCTTTGTTTTATGCTCACTTAACTCCCAGGTCCCAGATCCTTATAAACCTCCTGTCCCTCCCCCAAACTTGACTCAGAAGGCAGAGCCATTGCGGATGAGGGAGAGGGTACCAGGTCATGTCTTCTGGGTCCCTGACCTGCTTTCTTCCTGCCTTTGCCTGTTGCGTGGCCAGAGGAGACCCCTGCTCTGCTGCAGCCAACTCTGGGACGTCATTTGCTCCCTGGTCCCCTCAGGGAGCTAGTGGAGGGATCTGCCAAGCTGGCTAGAGAGGAGCTGCACGCAGCGGCCAGGGAAGCCTGCCAGACGCTGCATCTGGCTCGGCTTCCCGCACCGATTCCCCATCTGGCTGAGGCGTGGAGGTGAGATGAGAAACACACAGCCGGCCTCCTCCCCCAGCGCCCCCCAAAGTCACGTCATCCAGGCATTCCCTCCGGGAGGGCGGCCCTCTCCCTCTGACCTCAGCCTGTTTCACTTGGCCAGAGCCCACCCTCAGGGAGCAGGCCCCCTCCCCACACCCACACTCACACCCAGGCCCAAGCAGGGCAAGCCGTGAGCTATAGATCCCAGCCCTCCCAGGCCGCACACCGAAGCCCCAAATAAGGGCCCGCCCCTCCCAGCCCTGTTTTTGGCGATGCCAGCTGGGCTGTGGAGGGGGGCCGGGGGTTGGGATGCTCGGCCAGGACACCGTGGGCCTGTCATCTTCTAGCCTCTATGTAGAATCTCCCTCCAGCTTTAACCAAGGGTTCAGGGCTGGGGAGAAAAGACAGGCAAGTCCAGTGGGTGGTGTCCAACAGCTTCTGGTACGAAATCCAAGCTTTGCCTTTATGTGCTGTAAGAAAATTAGGTGGACAAATTATCTCACTTCTCTGAGCCTCCATTTCCTTGCCTGCAAACAGAGGGTAATAAGAGGACATGCCTTGAAGAGTTTGAGTGATGATTAAAATGCAAGCAGAGTGCTCAGCACACGCCTGGCCCACAGCAAACACCCAGCATTTGGTCGCTCATTTATTTCTTGGCTTCCTCTGGTGGCAGTGCCAGAGGAGGCTTAGTCCCACCAAGCTCCACTGGCCAGCTCCAGATACAAGTGGTAAATCTGTTATGGTTATAGTGACTTCATCTGTCTTATTTATTTTGATAGCTACTTATGCTGGGAAATAGACGACTGACCTTTTCTGGGTGTTTTACATACTGTGCACAAAAGCAAGTTTAGTAAATTTGCTATTTGGAATACACTCACTAATGGGATGCTTCTTATGCAGATATAACCCCTAGAAGCCCAAGCTCCCCAGAGAAATCCTGGGACTCACACAACTGCACACACACACACAGAGGTTCTTCTCTGGCATCCTGCCATGCCCCCTACTCCCCTAATCCCAGAAGCAATGCATCCAGCATCAGACCCCTCATTCAGCTGTCTAATCGTAAGCTCTGCCCTGACATGCTGGCCAGCACTGTGAAGTAGAGAGAAGCAGCACTTTCACGCTCATTAACAAAGAGAACCCTAGGAAGCTCAGAGCAAGCCCAGGGCGGCCCCTTGGGTAGAGGCTGCAAAGAGGCTCACCTCCAACTCACAGCCCTAAAGGAAAGTGACGTCAACACCACCAAGCCCCCTCGGAGACTCCCCACCCACCCACCAGGGATAACCCTTTATATCCAAACAAATGAGCTGAACCATCCAACAGAAAAATGTTTAATGGGCCAAGAATGTAAGAAGGCATTTACCAAAAAAGAAATACAAGTGACTGAACCATCCACGGAAAGATATTCAACCTTATGTGGAATTGACAAAGAAATCAGAACTCTTTTTCTTAACTAACTGGCGAAACATTCAAGTTTGGTAGGTCCCAGAGCTGATGAAGGTAAGAGGAAACAGACACACCTCACACACTGTAGGAGGGACATGAAATCTTTTTAAGAGGGCCATTTGCCAGTATATATCAAAATGAGAAATGCAAACTCTTTGACATACTTAGTTCCCCTGCTAGAAATTTATCCTGACT